>NW_026640533.1:600000-1171756 GCF_028554395.1 Pezoporus wallicus | reverse complement strand
TTTAACTCAGGAATGATTGTAGATCTTCCTGACACTGTAATCACATTTTTCTTTTTAGCTGCCTTAACAGCAGGATACGCTCCCAAAGCACAGCACAGCAGTCCTCCCGTGGCCTAGAGGAGGCCAAAATCGAAGGAAATTTAAGGCTTCAAGAATTTGAAACATGATACGCGCTCCTGTTTTTTGTGTACCACTCCATAAAAGCAACTGCAGTACAGCCTAACTGTCATTAAATAGCTACAAAAGAGATGAATGATTTCTTTTATTGTTTTGTTCTTTCAGGAGACACAGATTGCTCCTGTTTAGCTACTTAAGCTGTAGCGTGCACTCACACAAATTGCACGATATTGCACAGCCGTGTAAAATTAAGCAGTAAAGAATTTAGGAAGAATCTTTCTTTACTTGTAGAAACAGCTTTGCAGTTTGCTGTAGAGTTAAATGCTTCCATTGTTTTCTCTCTCCCTTGTGTCTTTTTTCCCTGCAATCCCACCCGTTCCCCCTTGCAGACTTTCTTCTCTCCACTTTTAAAGCACCCCTTGGTTTCCGTCTCTCTTAGTACTCTGTTGGTACCAGGTTGCTGAGTGAAGTTGTTCATTGGTCATTCCCATGCTGTACAAACGCACAAATAATTTAAGCGGAAATACTTGGATTTGCTATGGGAAATGGGGGTGGGGGTGGTAGGAAACAACCCATTTCATCACTTTGTGAGCCTTTGAAGTTCTTTCACTATCACTACCCCTGTTGCATTGCCCACACCTGTTGATAGAGATTTTCCACCTGCATGTGTTATCTTTCACTTCAGGGGTATTTAAGGGAAACTGCACAATTACTGCTTCCTAAGTATGGAGCTGTCTGAGGCCCCATTACATATACCAGTGAATCCTCTGACTTCCTTATGAATAACAAAGTTTACCAAAACTAATATTTATTTGTTTAGTGGGATAGGGAGAATATCTTACTTACATTTATCCACACAATTTTATTGTCTCCTGAATTTTGTTGCAATTGTGGACTTGCATATGTATCAGTGAAGAAATGGGTTTTATACTTTAAAGATAAAAGAAGTGTCAGCATACTTGAGGGGGACAGAATTACGAGCTGAAATGAATCCAGATAAAGTGATCTTTTGAAGAGTACCATACCAGACGTGGTATTGCAGTACCTTCCAAAAGACCCTGCCTTCCATGGGTTGTCTGCTGGACCTGTTCTTGTGAGTGCTTGCACTTTCTATGCTGTCTTTGCCTTCTTCCTTTTCATCTGTCCTTGCTTTTCATGCCTTTGTCCCTCCTTATGTCCCCTCCTTGTGTCACTTCAATGACAACTCGGAGTGGCAGCCAGACGTCTCAGACAGCAGCAGCAGGAAAGAGCACCTCTCCTCATCGATCTCAACAGTGGTTCTGTTTGAAACGCAGATGGAAACATACACAGCATTTTCAAGCAGCATTCCTGTCCCACTGTATTTTGAGATGGCTTTACGTTCTAATCTAGACAGCTTAAACTGTAACAGAGCTGTTCTTTAAAAGGGCATTTACCCAAGGATATAAAGCTCATGCTTCTGCCGTGTTCTAACAAGACTAGACATGTCTGTCCTGCTTGGAAACTAAGCCAGCTGAGCTGGAATTTTATTGTAAACTGGATTGTCTTCAAAAATAGCACAGATTTCCAATTCAGTTTCCTTGGAAGTGTAATTGGAGCCTTTTTTAATGGAATATTCATTATCTGGCCTACAAAGACAAGAGCTCCAATTATATTTTCATGTTGGGACACCCTCAAAAGTCCTGCATGGTAAAGACAGCAGTTAGGATTTTGTAAGTGCTCATTTTCAGCTTCCTTTTTAGAATTTGGAATTTAGAATTAGGAACTAGAATGATGCTCTCATCTCAGACATGTTTTTTTTTTAGTCAGATTTCTTTCCCCGTTATCAAGAACATCATTAGCTTCCATAAGCCCAGGTTAAGATTTTTGTCATATAACTGGGATTTCAAAAGCAGGTTTCTAAAATTATTTTATTAAATCATATTTGTGATAAATGAGGCCTTGTATGGAACTAAAGGGTCTTGTTTTTCTATCTATAAGGAGTTCACAGTCTGCAGATACACAGTCTGCAAATACAGTGCTTCAGGTGCATAAAAAATGTTAACATGCTGTCTTATTTGGTGTTTACATCTGATTACTAGCTGGATGCATTACTGCAGTACAAACAAAATGAGTTGTGGGCTTTATGCGTAATAAGCGAAGATAATAAATGCTTTTGCATCAGTTGGAGGTAAAATCATAAAGCAAAATATCACTAGGAATGTGAAGTCAGACAGAAGGTAGATGGAAGTTTGTTGTTGCACCATAAGCTTTCCAGGAAAAATTGAGTTTTCAGTTTCTTTGTTTCCAAATGGCTGTCCAACATATGATTAAAATAAGTGGCGAGTATTTCTCTGGATGCGTGAGAAATCTGGGCACTCTTCTCAGCTGAGCTCCATTTAAGTGTTTGTTAGTTAAATGTTCAGACTGTACATACAGGTGCTGCAGGCTGAGAGACTGGCAAACACCCAACCGCTTACATTTATTTGATTGCAGGAGTGGAGCTTTCAGTCTGTTGTGGTTGTGCCCAGATACTGTTTGGGGTTTGTCAGCACAGTCATGGGCACTGTACAGGTCTGAAGTAACAGTGGACTGTGGAAGCTTGGCTATGAAAAAGTCCGATTACCTTTTTAGTAATTCTGTGCAGCTTTTCTTTTTTGTGCCAGAATGGTAACACACTGATGAGCACAATGAACAAGCTACATTCTCTGGCACTAACTGTTCCTTACAGCTTACAGATCCACTCTGTGTCTAAACAGCCTTGTGTTCTGAACAAAAGCCTTCCTATTGGAGAAGTAACTCCCTTTGACTTCCAGAACTGTGCTGAACTCAATAATCTCTTCCTGTTCTGTAGCTGAGGAGCTGAGAGGTTTAATACTGAAAGAAAACAAAATATCTCTGCAGCATGGCAATTTAAAAGCACATAGTTTAGCATGGAAATGAACATGGAGCCCAGCCCTCTACCTAGGGAAGCAAACACATTAATTTTGATTACAGTAAGAGCAGATTATTGCTTTACATCATATGCTGGTTATTTAATTTCCCCTTCAGAGCCTGTAGCATGCTCAGGGCACTATGTAAATAACAATTCTTTCTGTGTTAAAGAAGTGCTGTCCTCTCTTTATATGTAAGTACCTGTTAGCAATAACTTAAATCCTCTGCCTGGGACTGAGACCTCGTTTTACAACCCCAGCTGATTGAAGAGATTAATAAGTACACAGACAGTAAGTGCGGCTAACTAGGAGTTAGAAACACTTGGGATACACCTGGGAATTTTCTTTCCTATAAGGATAATACTGTCTGGATAATTCTTCTGATTGCCATTAAAAAAATTATAGATTATACATTTTCGTATTGAACTGAGTAAAACTCTAAATCATATGTTTGAATCCCTGTTCTTTGAATGCATCCCAGAGCCTGCAATACAGTAGAGACTGAATTAAGCAGTCTCAACCCTTCCCTTTGTTTTCCTGATTTCAGTCATTTTGGTACTGATGTGAAGTCACCACAGCTTGTCATATCTTACGAGCAGTTGTACTAGTTAAGCTGTCCCTAGAGGAAATACTGGACATGTGAAATGGAGGTAGAATGCCCATGCCACAGGAATACTATTTGAATTTTTAAGATTTGTGGGGTTTACTGTATCCTTCTCTTTTTTCTATTCTGTTATTGTGGGGTAGGGAGGAAATACACATTGTTCTTCCCTTTACGTTACCTTATTGTACAGCATATGAGTCCTGATTGTGGTGCTTGACACAGTTCATATGCAAGACATGGGTCTTGGCTAGGAGTACTGTTTTGTGTCCTAATGTCAATGCCATTAAAAGAAGGGTGCAGTATATGCATTTTTCCAGAACTGATATTAACAGTGATGAAGATCTGAACCCCAGTGCAAATGGATGAAAAAAGTCTGGGTTTGGCAGCTGAATTGCACACACTTGTGGTCCTATTTAATCAGCAATGTGGAGATGCTCTAATCATTAGTAATTTTTGGCATTCTTGACTTAATTGTCTAAGCAGTTCTCTGAACTGGCCTCTCTGAACTGGCCTGCTAAGAAGAGTTATAGTAAAGTACACAAACAGCTTTCACAGTTGTGTCCCCCTTGGGGTTACCTGGAGAGTTCCAGAATGCAGGGCAAAATCCTTTCCCTGAAAAGAGAAAAAAGGGAAGGGTTTTGTGGATGTCTGTTAGTGAGCAAAAGATGCCTCACCTGAACATGCTTGCAGGAGGAAATTAATGTTTATTCCTTGGTTCCTGCATAAAAAAAGGATACTGACTTCTGGTTGGGGATATGGGTAGTCCTCCTTACCACTGTTATCTGCCAGGATGATTTTTCACTGCCAGAAGGTTTTATTTCTGTTTCAGTAGTAGCCATGCACACTTTGAAAGAAAAGTTCTGTTCAGTTTTAGGCCACAGAGGCATCTTGAATTAAGTGATGCCCAAATCTTTGGTGGCAGTTATGTTTTGCATTTTGCAGCACCACACTTTTTATTCCATGTATACACCAAATAAAAACAATTAACTCAATTAACATTCCTTTGTGTGTCTCTGCCCATCCTAGGAAGAATTTAACTCATTTCTGCTCAGGCACTGTCAGAATAACACAAACAAAGGCTGTTAAAAATAACCAAAAAATCCCACCCAAGAACAGCAGGATCCCAAACATCTTCAACTGCCTGAGATGGTGAAGCCTCTGCTGCTCTTTGGGGTGCTGTAGTGTATCAGCACATGAAATCCCAGTGACAAAGTGAAATGGATCTACAGCTCCATACTCTTAACGGCATCTGCTCCACCTTCAGAAACAGTGGCTTTTTCCCAAGGCTTAAAAGTGGATGTGCAGATTAAGTAAAAGGGAAATACATCCCGTCATTTCTTCCCATAAGTTATTTGGAAGTTTATCTTCACATTATTTTCTTTGTTTAGGCTGTGCAAAGTGGTTTTGGTCTAGAGTAAGGGTGTAGAGGAATGAGGGTCTTTGTAAAGGAAAGACCTAAACCCGTCGTCTTTTATGTAGTGTTAAGGGATCTGCACTATGCATGGAGCTCAGCCTGTGCATAGCTTTCCTGGCAGAAAAAATCCATGTTGTTAATAATAATTTATATCAGTTGCTTCTGTCTTCTTGCATCTAAATGCAGATGAAAATCCCCAAATTACAGGAGATCAGCATGGGACTGTTAAGAATTTGTACTAGTTTTGGCAAGAGGGTTCAAACTGTATCTTTTATTGCTTACAGATCACTTAGAAAGGCAGCCCCATGTGAAATGCATTTGTGAAATCTGAGCCTGCATACTCTGAAGCTGTAACATAATTGTCATCATGATTCCAAACTTCTGTTTTAAAAGTAATAATTAAGACCCGTGTTTCAAGTTGACCATCTCAGTAGCTTAGCTGGGCATGGAACCTAGACCCTTCACTCGCGATGGGTGCGCCGTGACTAAACAAGTGATGCAAAAGCTTATGTTAAATCAACATATTCATGGCCTACTGTACTGGGTAAGAATGAAAATTTCTCTGTAACTGTTACAAGTGGAAGAGGGGTATTTTCAAAGTATGCTGCCTTGCCTGGAAATGGTCACCTTCCCATTGGGTAGCTTGCTTTGTAGCCTTGTTTTAGGGAGGTTTAACTGCCTCCTAGTCAGTGTTAAGACAGAAAGGATGGGACAAAAAGTAGTGAAGAAAGAATGGTGTATAATGCTGGACAGGGAAGGAAGGGAAGGGAAGGAAAGAAAAGAGAAGGTAAGAAGCAGGGAAAGAAAGGAGCATGGAAGGGAGGGAAGGAGGAGAAAAATGAAGGGGAAAGGGAAGGGAAGGGCTGGGTTGATGGGTAGAACAGCTAAGCTGTAAATAGAAGAACAGTCAAACCAGTACGAAGAGGTTTGTTGGCAAAGAACTCTTGAGGTGAGTTTTGGGAAAGAGATAGATAGAAGGACAGAAGATTTTGCAGTGCAGCACAAAGAGGAAATCAAATATCAGGAAAGCCTAATTTTCATTTTGAAAATGTAATAGTTCTGTTAACAACTCTCTGACTAACAGGAGAACCCACTCATAGGTGCCTGTGTCTCTGATATAGTGAAAGCCTTTGCCCAGGCTGCTTAGGAGCTAATCTTCCAGCAGTTAACCTGCCTTCTGTTTGGCAAGATGCAGAGGTATATCAATAATGGATCACATAACTTTGCAGGAAAGCCATGGTTTTCTTGTAGCTTTTTTATCATTGGTTATATTTCAGTGTATTCAGCATATTTGTCTTCACTAGGCCTCACAAGGCTGATCTGCATTGCACTGGATAGCCTTCTGGGGGTCATTCTTGAGCAAATATTCACCATTCTCCATATTCAGCATGACCAAACAGTAGTTTACTTCTTGCACACTGAATCTGTCCTAAGAACAGTGTTCAGCTGTAAATTCACTTCCTTACTAAGAAGTAGCTTCATTGTGTAGACAAACTCTAAGTCAGTTTGTGTTTAAGCTAGCAATATAATGGTCTATGGAGATGGAGAAATGTCTTCCAGTAATTAGACATATTTGCAGCATGCCCCAGCAATTCAGCAACTTGCTGACTTGAAAAAGCAAGCTCCCCATGTGCATGAGCTAGGCTTTCACACTCGTGTAATGTAACTGCAGCATTGGATGCACCCTGGTTTATCCAAAGAGTCCTGCTCCACGGGCTACTGTTAACTAATGAGGGATGTATGTACAGGATGGGGACAGGGAGAAATAAAGGTAATCTGTTTTGTACAGAAGAAGGAAGGAGAAAAGTACAAGGGAGGATGAGGTCTGAACTGGCATAGACACTAAATCACATTAGGTATTCCATGGAGATAATTGTGTCTGTCCAGCTGGAAGCTTGTTGATATTTGCTTTTGTGCTACATTTGTCCTTGGGATAAATGTGGATTAGATGGTTTAGAAACAATTCTTGTCAAAAAGGAAAGAGATATAAAAATGTGCTCTATGTAGATTCCCACCCATGTATAATTTGCATAGTTGCATTAGCACCAATGGATGAAGATTCATCCATTTATTTAAAGCTCATTAAACATGTGACAAATTAATTATGCTTGTGAGAATTTGAAAAGCCCAAACTTTGTTATAAGAGACTCAGTTTTAACCATCTCTAAAGTTTTCTTGCAGCTAACTATGGTTGTGCAGGGTTTAGATGTCATTGTATATGGCAGTAGGAAGCTTTTCGCATAGATTGGTTTGACAGAAGAATTTGAAAAGCGTTTTCCTTTACTATGTGCATGCAAGGCCCAGGTTCTGTAATGCAGCTTCACACAAATCAGTAGTAGTATTGTAGCTGATGAAACTGGAATCTCTAACTAGCAGGAAATATTGCTTTCTTGATCCATGAATATATGAAGGGCTGAAATGAAGTTTACCAGCAGTTTACCACTTGGATTTAAACTGATTATGTAGGGAAGATAAGGCCTGGTTTTGTCCTGTCTGTGGCTGGAGACTCTCCTCTATTTTGTGTTTATATGGAGCTGAGCACAATTTGTCTTTGGCTGTAGCTGGTCACCACTAACATAACATGACTCCTCTGATCCAGAGCAGCAGGGAGGAACTTCATTCAAAGGTGAGTGACACTGATTTGTGGAAGTGTCAGAAGTGGGGTCACATGTGTTGCTTTGCAGCCCTTCTCTCCATTACCATTTTGTGGATGTATTGTTGCATTCAGTCTCCACTTCATGGCCATACACGGCTCCAAGTCAGTTGGTGCATCCTAAAGAAAGGAGAAAGGCCTGCCATCTGCTCTATACTGCTGCTTCCAGTACTCCATAGAATACTAACAAAACAAAGCTTAGCTGCTGGCAGTCTCCACCTAGGACACACCAGGGAGTGCAAGAGAAAAGATGGAAATACAAAACCTTACTGTCTGCAAATCAGTCCCAGGAACAAAAAACCAGGAAGAGACAGGGTCTTGTGATTCCCAGGAAAGTGTGGGTGAGATAAATGTATGCACAATTTGCATGCAGTTGTGATAACTCACTGTATGTAAGGGAATATTTAGTTAAGTGCAAAGTATATCATTGCTGACATTCGAAGACGCAGGTCAAACTCGAGCCTAATTGCTGTACTTTATAAAATCAGACTTACTTTGTCTATCTTCACCAGAGTTTTCCTCGGCAAATGATTTAGGCACACAGACCTATACATCATCAAATCTTAGACACATGCCAGAAGATTGGTCAATGAGGATGTTCTCTAAAATTGCAATATAAGTGGCAAAGGGGTGTGTTTGACTTCTAGTAATTACTAATACCAAGCAGGTAAATTCCGTATGTCAAACAATTTTTAGTGCATGGCAGGCATAGTACCAGACAGTGAGAGCATCTATGAACAGCAGTGGGTCATTGAAGTCTCTGGTCAGTTCCAGTTGAAAGGGGAGCCTGTAACTCCTGTATTGCTGGAAAATTCTGAAACCTGAAGTGGAAAGGCTTGCATAAAGCTCTGGTAGCAGTGACAGTACTGGCAGTAGTTTACACTGACATTCCCAGCAGTAGTTTACACTGACATTCCCACGGTGGCTGATTCTGTGTGAACAGAGGAGGTGCCTCAAAACTCCTGACTTCTGGTCCTCCTCTCAGCAGTTACAGTATAGTGGGATTTTTCACCATATGTTTTCCTGTGATAACAGGGTTTCCAGCCATGGCACCATAGCTGTTTTCATACCTCTTCCAGCTCCTCTGTGGCAGTGTGTACAGCTGAGCATGTTTGCGATACAGTGTTCAAGTGTACTTTCTAGTAACTCCCTGCTCCTTGTTGGGTGAGTGATGTGGAAAAACAGGATGAGAAGATCCCTTAAGAAATCATTTTCTTCACCATGTATTTCCAAAGTAGGATTAACCAGACTTAAACTTTTCCTAACAGAATAACTGGCCAGATTTACCCAGAGTACTGGGTGAAAAAATGCCATGGGTTGACACAGGGAGGAAATTAAAGATACATCAGTGTAAAGATAATAGTGTAAATAAAGATGGATTCCTGTTTCACACTGTCATTCAGTGGTAGGTTGTAGTGAGTTTTTCAAAGTGGCAGTATGGAAGAAGGGTTATATTCCAGCTGTAGTCTGCAGGGACACAGCTGGTCCAAGAGCAGCTAAGCTGCTTAATGCATAGAGGATGCTCAGTTCTCCTTGAAAAATGACCCAAAAAAAAACGTAAAAGAAAGAACTTTTTTTTTTTTCTCTTGAAGACGTTTATCCTTGTGTAGGCAGGATCGGAATGCATCCACCAATCACTGCTGATTCTGTTTGTCCATGTGCAACAAGCTAATGAAGAACAAGGTAATCAGAGCTGATAAAAACAGCAATAATTATTCTCTGAAAGATCTGTGGTTGAACCAAAACTGAAAAGTTTTTTCTTTTCAAGGGCATTTTCTTTTTATTTATTGTCTTACATTTCTTTCCAGTCCTTCTGAGATTTTTGTATTTGTTGCTATTTTTTTATTTCCTTTTTTTTTTTTTTTTTTAATATTTCCATTAAAAAGGGTGGCAGTAAGGCCAGCAGAAAGAAAAAAAGAACAAAGAAGGTGGAAGCATTTTATACTTAAATTTAGGTTAAGAAAACTTCTTTCTATTCTGTAACCAGCAGATATTTTTTTCATTCTTACTTTGCTAGAAAACCCATCTCCCATTTTTAAATGCTAATTCTGGGGGCAGAAAAGCTTCAGTTAGTTCAGTTAGCCTTGGTTCCATCTATGCAGCCTGAGTTTTCCCAGCTGTAATACCCTACAGCTCACTTGCTGCATATGATCTTGTATGCAGGAATCCACTCAGGGCACAGTATTACCTTATTTACACAATGTTATGTGCTTATACGTCTAATGTGTAATTGCACAGGGGGGAATTTTGCATAAGCTTTCTGCTATCAGATAGTTATTTATCATGGATATTGAGGGATGTATAAACAGCTAGTTAATATTACCTTTAAACCATCCCTTAATCATTGTGCACAATGATTAGAAATAGAAGAGGAAAGCAGGTAAGCCATTGTGGCTCCAGAGTGATCACCCCAGAATGTCCCAAAGAAATTCTAGCGGGTTTTGGCAGCTTCAGAGGTACTATTCTGTGAGAGGTTGACTTGATCATTCATCAGAAATGAAAACAAACTAGAAAAATTAAACCTGAATGCCAAAACTAAAAAATTTCCAAAGCAGTCTTAGAGAGCAAGAATGAAATTTTGAATCTATCACTTTGAGCATGTTCATTAAAGTGGCAGAAACTGGGACAAACACTTCCTATTTAATTGAGGACTAATATTGCTGGGCAGCTTTTAAATTCCAGCCTTAATTTACTTTTCAGAGTCAGTGAAATCCTTTACCTTGATGCACTAAGGGGCTGCAGAACATGCAGATAGGCTGCACAGAACCTTTCTGTCCCAGAGAAAAACTCACTAAGCCCAATCAGTAGCAGGTTGAATCTGAGGAAGACTGAGTTCTGTGAAAGAAATTGGTGGATGGTAAACATGTATTGTAAATAAGATGCCTTCTCTATGCTAACAGACATGCATATAATTTCTTTTCTTTTTTAGATGAAAAGTGGTAATGGAATGGGAAAAGAAAAATTAATAATGTCCATGTGGGATTAGTTCAACATGAAATATACTCAGTGAAGAAACTCTGGAGATGAAGTTGAGCTACCAAAGTAACACCCACTTGATCAGCCCAATCAGTGTTTAGAGGGAAGACAATCCAGCAGAAATGGATGAGACCCAAAGTCCATCTAATTAATCACTAAAAGTGATCATAACCAGATGCATTACAAAATGGTGTGTGAGCACTAAAGTAACTCTACAAAGCTTTATTAATTCCCAATTCCTTATGATTATAGCAACATGTTGTATGAACTACTAAAAGCACTAATGGAAAAACACCACTTTTGCAGATGAGATTGTATAGGTTTCCTTGACACTTTTCTTGATCATAGCTTCTTATGAGGTAACACTGTTTCTGGCACCTGGATTGCAAGAATTTGTCGAAGTTATATTTCATTGATTTTAATAAATAAATCAGAATATGCCAAAACCTAAAATGCATGTTCATCGTGTGGCTAACCTCAAGAGAGCTTTATATGCTAACATAGTGATTAAACTTGTCTTGCATCCATCTGTATGTGCACCCCTTCTTGGTGTTACAGACCCATCAGTTTTCTCATGCCTTCCATTTCTTTATATAGCTCTTTTGGAAACTAATACTTTTGGGCTGATTATTGGGAATCATTTTCACTGTAGACTTCTTTCTGGTATGCTACACTGATTTAGTAGCCCACACATCACTTAAGACAAGTCCCGGAAATCTCAGTCGAAAAACCTGTCCTTGATCATAACTTCCTTTAGAAAGTATGAAAGTCAACAGTGATGAGCAGCTTAGGGAGGGAGCCTGGACAAAGATCACAGGGTACAGCAATTGCAATAAATTTCTTTCTTTAATGTGCAGTAAGATAGTGGACAAGTTTTTACGGCTATCAAGAAAAACAACTGCTAATGCTGAAGACACTGGTGTTCTCAAGGAAGGGAAAATACTTTACTGGCTGCCAAGGAAAGGCCCAATCTAGTGGATCCTCACTTGGGAAAAAAATGACTGGATTGTTTTGTTCCTTTTAAGGTAGTAGAGTCAGTAAAGCTAGCTAATTCCTGTACAATTATGTGCAGGACTCTGAAGCCTAAGAAATGAAGGAAACAGCTAATAGAAGAAATAAGAAGCTCCAGAATTTTTAGTTTTTATGGAAGATCTGGCTAGCATAACCAGGAGCAAGTGTAGCAGGGTAGAATGACTGTGTAAAGACTTGACGACAGAGAAATGGAGGTTGATTGTCATGCCCTTCTCCAAAAGTAGAGTGCCTCCACAAGGTTTCATTATACTTGATACAGAGGGAGGTGGGATTATGCTGCAGCAGAAGCATCAAAATGAGGGAGGTCCTCTAAGAACAGTTCTGAACGGAAACAGAAGAAATTCTGCTGAAGGAGAAGAAGGATCTGGATACTGAAGTTAGTGAGTTTTGATGCTGACCAATGAAGAGGCAGCATTTCACACTTGTGTATGCTACATGGGGATACAGAGGAAGAATGGCCAAGAAGGATGTATCTTAGGTACCAGAGTCTCTGTGGAAATGTACAATAGATTTTGAATCTATTGATTCCCTGGGAAGATTGCTGATATCCTGACTAGTGGCTGCAGAGCTTCTGGCGCCAACACTGCAGGCAAGTCAAAGATGGCATTTGCAGCAATGGGATTAGCCTCTCCAACTACCTGACAAGATTACACAGTAATGGGTAGACAGGGCGGAGGGGCACCAGAGAAGGTTAAACTGGACCATGTTCTCTTGCTGTAGATGCCGCAGAGATAATTAACAGGCACAGGGAGATCCTGTTCTTCAGATTAAGACAAAATGAGCAAAAGCAGGATGTGGACCATTTTGGAGCCAAGAAGGGGTTTACGTCGGCAGAGCAAGCTGGCTACACCCTAGATCCAGTCCCGGATGTCTGCAAGTAGCCAAAGAATGTAGAGGTCAAACCTGCTGCCTTGATAAAAGAGCTGGAACATTCAGAAAGTGAAGCTATTCAACAGGGCAAAAAGTAACAGCTGGCAGGACTAAAAAAATGCCTGATTTTTCATGTAAAACACAGTGCGAAGCAGCCCCCAAACAGAACACTTAGTGACAGGAAAACACGGTAGGCTCTACAGAGCAGACTGTATTGTGTATAAGCGTGGAAGTTCGCTCACAGTTCCGAGCAGCTGTGGAAATGTTTGGGTTTGAATGGAGGTCTTTCATTCTGGAGTATGAGTTTATCTTGGTATCTCGGGAAACTCGAGATTTGCAGAGGCACCTTTAAAGCTCACTTGCAGAATGCTCTTCTCTGTCTGTATAAAGAGAACAAACGCAAAATCTGGTCTCAGCCTTATCTCTGGAAAAAGTCATTCCTGGAAAAGGAATCATGAAACAGGTGTTTCTTGCCTCCTGGAAAGCAAGTCCTTGTAGAATGGTATGAACACACAAAAGCTCAGTAATATGGAGTATTCATGAGCCCAGTGGAGGCCAGGGATGGGAAAAGAGGAGCAAATGGTTCTGGCAACGACAAGAAGAAGGCATGACTCTTACTTCAGGGGCATTGTAGTTCATGCAGAGAAGATGTATCCTCCCTTCTCGTAGATGTGGAGATGCTGTCAGGAGAAGGACAGAGACACTCCCCCATCTCCACAATGGAGGTTTGATGGGTACAGAGAGAGCTGTTAGGAAGCTGCTGTGAAGCTGAAGAACCTAAAGCATACCTTGGCTTGGGTGAAGGCCAAGGGGCACACTGACCTTTGTATTGCAGTGAGGCTAAATAAACAAAAACCTTCCAGGGCCTGAGGATGGCTTGCTCTGAGTGTAACTCTTATAACTGTTAAGATGGGAGGCAAGGGACAGCACACTTTCTTCTGTGGTGTCTGGTCATAGTGGTGCTGAAGCAGGCTGTACAGTTAGGTAGTAGTTCCCTCTTTCCTTCTGGCTCATAGGCCAGTTTTGAACATGTGACAGTGTGTTTCCTTCCCTTCTTGACTGTTGTTGTCTAGTGAGGGAAAAACATCACTTCCTGAACTGATCCTAAACTTGTCACTAAGATTTGGACTGAATGCTGTTGCCTACAGCTGTGGATGAAAGAAGATTGTTAATCAGGGGCTGACTTTATCTACAGTTGAAATTTAGGGGGGCATTGGCAGCATATGCAGTCAAATGCAGAAGTTCCCATCTCTGCTGACCTAATGGAGCTACTCCAAGACATTCTCTCTATGTAAAAGGCTGCAGCTTTTGTAGTAATGCCCCCAGTGTAGGAGTCCTTATTCAGGTGAAAGTTGCATTGAGTTTCATGAGACTGACAGAGTAAGGATCTTAAACAGACAAATTTTGACCTGTCTTAAATAATTGTCTGAGAAACCAGAGTGCTACAACTGATGAGCAGCAGCATTTGGCTGCACAGAAGGAAATTTTGCCAATTGACCATTTTAACTTTAATCTCATGGGCCAAGTTGGTGAAGTTTACATCCTGGTCAATCCATTTCACACCAGTGAAGATGTGTCCATCAGTGCCTTAGCTGAGGTTAGATAAAACCACATTGCATCCTTTCATTTGTCTTTCTTTGCATTTGATTGGGTTCTGTGTCTATGAGGCTTCAATTCTGGTTTATGATGAATTTTTGCTTCTCTATTCCAAGCACTGGGGGTGTTACTAACATGGACATTTATCATGGGAGATGAAATGCAGAATTTTTAAGTATGGGCTATGTTCACACTGAATTTTTTACATTTTGCATTGCTACCCATCCAATGACATTGCTCCCACAGAAACCCTGACTCATGCAGGTCAGTCTATCCCTATAAACGTTGACTGGCAATGCAAATGGCGTGCACTACTTCTGCAGGAGTCCTGGTTTGGGCTAATTTTAAAAGATTGCACTGAGGAAGGTTGAAATGCTAACACAAAAATGCATTCACGTCTTTATGCAGAATACCTCTGGGGAACCTAAGAAAGGGAGAAAGCTAATGTAAAATTAAAATTGCTACCTTATATAAGCTTCCAGTATTTTAGTTGGTGACTCTACATACTTTCTTTGCTCTGTAACTATAGGTTAGATCCATAGTTGGGAAAATCAGCTCATTTCTGGCAAAGTCAAAGAATTTTTACCACCTAAATATTTGGCTGCATGTGTATTTTACGTCCAAAATGTAGTAATTTTGTTAACAGTGAGCTCCAGAGCACCTGTTGCATATAAACAACTACAGATTTAATTTTCCTTATATTTAATGTTAAGTGTTTGTGAGAAATTACAAGGCTATGTTTGTGGTAAAAGGCTCTCAAAATAACAGCAGTCATTTGGCAAACAACCATCATGAGATATGGCTTTTAAATCACCCTTCTTAAACATGAGGTATGTTACAATAAGAAATGTAACCCATAACTGCTTAAATCATGGCTTGCTCATATCTGAGCTTCAGTGTATTTACATTTTATTTAAAGGACCTAGAACCATCTCATTAATGATTGCAGCCAATTTGAAGCCTATATTTATATTGAGATGGAGAGGATGAGAGCAAGCTCTTTTTCCCTTAGCAGGCACTGGGACAGGCCTGTGAGTTCTTTGATAGGAGAGCAGTAACTTCATGGATTTGCTTCTTCACATGGCACAGATAAGCACTTGGGAGCTTCTCTGCTTCAGGGTACAATGGAGAACATAGGGGCATTTAAACCTTAGCCCCTCCTGTTTCTGTCCAAGTGGAACATCTAAACAGCATCTGCCAGTTACCTGTGTTTCTGTAAATAGAAAGGTAGGAAGAAAAGCGAGTGTGGCAGGTTGCAGTAAACAGCATGATGGAGTCACTTGTACACGCTGGGCTGTAAACCAGGGAGGGATGACTAATGCACGTTAGGAAATATAAATTGAAGCTGTAAAATAATGACAATGCAATTATTTCTTACTAAAAGTAAGAGGCTCCTTCCAGGAAAACCTTATAAAAGCTGTCACCATCCTCTGACTCAGATATTGCAAATCAAGGGAGAGTAAAGCAAGAGAGAGGAGATGCTTGAAATGCAGATTAACCTCCAGTGTGTATCCCAAGATAAAATAGTGAGGAATATTGAAGTTGTGCTACAACACTGTCAAGTAATAGAAAAGAGGTGAGCAAAGCTCTTTGAAAAGTAATTTTCTGAATATAAGTATTACTAATCTGCTACCTTTCCAGCTTCCTGAACTTAGTTCTAACTAGATCATTGAGGGCTAAAAAGAGCTTGGGTTTCCAGGTGAAATATGTCAACAGCTGACCGCAAAAGGTGTCTTAAACTGTGGCTTTTTTTTATTGCTGAAAATTGTCTTAGACCTCTTCAGTTTATGCAAAGGCATTTCTTGATGTGCTTTAAACCCACAGTCTTCTCTAGTATCCTGATGTAAGAAGTCATCAATCTTGCAGAAGTCATCAATCTTAACAATCGTGTGTTTTGCCTTCTAGAATTTACAAGTATGAAGAAACAACTTCCTCCTTAGCAACAACACGATACTTTCAAATCTTCAGTTCCACCCCTTCATTGCACTACATAATGCCTTTTCCATGAACAGCAATTTATGTGTCCTCTGATTTCTCAATAACTGATGTAGCTTACAGTCCCTTTGCAGCTCTGTAGCTCTTCCCTTGCACCCAGCCTTGGACCCCAGTATGGGCTGCTTGTTCCTACTTGCAAAAGGATATTGTAGTGAGGGAATAGGTTGGAGGAGAATACTAGCCTTTGGAAGAGAAGAAAGGATCAGGTCTAATCTGAAAGTGCATATTGTGGGAACTGTATGCTGGGCATAACTGTCAGGCTTTTAATAGCAAGGGGCTATAAGGGAGGAGGCCATGAACTCTTCTGTGCCAGTCAGTGCTGCTTTCAGCCAGCTTTTAAAGAAATGAAAGCAACCCACTATATGCCAAAAGGTCAACTAATGACAGCAGCGCATGGCACCTCTGCTCACCCATATTTGTGTGAGGCAGCAGCCTTTAGGGCAGAAGACACTGGAAGAGATGTGGGGAGGTCTGTGAGGAGATGGAGGAGGAGAAAGGAGAAGAGAAACATGGAGAGACACAGTCTTGGAAGGAGGCACTCTATGCCAGAGCATGGGGAACCCTGGAAGGAACTGTGGACAGTGGAGGATGCACTGTGAAGCAGAGGAACAGTAAGCGGCAAGGAACAGAGAAGGGAAATGAGTAAAAAGCAAGGAACAGAAGGAAAAAACCATTATGTGCTGACCCCAACTTATCACACTGCCCAGTGCCTCGCAGAAGGAATTGGGAGGGTCTGAGTGTAACACCTTTCAAAGCAAGGGATGTCGAAACTAGGAAAGGGATAGGAGAGGTGTTTAACTGGAGCTGAGCTTGGGGAGGGAGGAGAAAAGGTCTTTCCCTAAGCATTTAATTGTTTATGTCATCTCTTTCTCCCCTCAGTATCCCAGCCAGTGGCTGAAATTTTGTGTTAGCTGCTAATAAATGAAATTAAGCAGAATTCCCTGGTTGAGATTGCTTTGCCTGCAGAGATCTATCACACCTTCCACAGAACACAAAAGCCAGCATAGTGCTTGCTGTGGATGTGAGACTGGAGATACAAATGTCTTTGAGAAATCTATAGGAGTTGCATGTGCTCATCCACTCTGAAAACTCAAGCCACCTAAATAAGAGTACAGTCAGTGTTATTCTTAGAAACTATTCCCAGTGTGGCTATTGACTTTGTGTTTGTACAGCCTAGGCATTAGATCTAACTATGCCCCTGCCTCCCGTCATCCTTCTTCTACCATTTGTCAGTGCTTGTCTCTCAGTGACTTGACACCACTCTCATGCAGCCAGACAAATGCAAAAGTGAGGAAGTCCTGTCCAGTGGTTCACAGATTTCCCACCACCCTATGGGTATTTTAATAGAGCAAATTTAACACTCCATTTGCTTCTCATGAACAGCTGTATATTAGCTGGCTTATTGGAAGATGATCTCTAAATGCTATAGAAGTTGCCACTGATACCAGTTTCCAGAACTGAAAAAACTCACCCTTATGTTGATACTTAAAACCCCAGCACTCTCCTTAGAGGAACCTGGATTAAGGATACAGCAGTATAGGTCAATTTTCAGCTCTTTGGTATTGAAGTAGCATTGTTTCCACTGATGTCAGGTCACTAACTCTTTTTTAAAACCCTGTGCAGTATGCCCCACTCTTTCAAATTCTTCACTACGTGGGTTGAGCTGTAACACTCTGTTCACAGTAAACTAAACGTACTCTTTCTCCCTGTGTTCTGAGTAAACAGGCTGAAATTATTTATTTTAGAATTTGAAATCACAATCCAGTAAATGTTTGGAATTGTGTTACAATGGGAAGCTCTAGTATATGGGGGAAAACACACGGCTGCATTTATACATTAAAGACACAATTTTTGTTTCAGTTTTCCAACCAGCTAAAGGTACAGAATGAGTATGTTCAGGTTGATGAAGTTATACACTGGGGAAAACAAGGTCAGAATCAGGAGCTTTTTCATTTTGTCCAGCCCTGAGCAGCTCCGTGAGATGGTGACCCAGGGCAGAGTTAGGGTCATTGTTGAAGTGAATATGTCAGCTTTTATTCAGCGTAGAAGGTTCTGCATTATTAGTTTGAATGTTTATTGCTGTCTGCGAGACTCCAGTACACAGTATCATGGCAGATTACAGTCAGCCCGAGATCTCTGGAGTTTGCTTTCTGGTATTTGTATTTCTATGCCACTTGAAAAAATACAATGGTGGTAGGCTGAGTATTGAAATATAAGTCAGGAAACTGAAAGATACAGTTCCCTCAGTAACCATGTATCATCCAGATTGCTCCTAATAAGGCAAAGCATTAACAGCATGAATGATAACATCAACCACTTCACTGCACAAGGGCAATGGCAGTGCATTATGTCTGTAGAGAGAACCATAATTTAGAGTTGCCTGCCTTTTGTGCATTACTTGCTTCTATTCACAGAGCATTTTATGCACTCAAAATGCACTGCTATGCTTTCACAGACAGCGCTGCAGTGGTTTTAGGTGGGCCATGTAATAAGCACAGATTTTGGTATGGGTTTTGTGATGGGTGATGTTTCTAGGGGAGAACCCCACTGGGGAGGACGAGGAACTGTGTCACTGTCAGCCCAGCTGAGAATTTAGTAATTGCTAAGATCAATAGCAGAGGCCATTTCTCAGGTAGCTAAAAGACTCATTTATGGATTCTGTGTTTGCAGCAAGTCAGGTTGGGCACTGTAAACCTTTAAAAATAAACCCAAGGTTTTTTAAAAAAAAAAAAAGTTTTGCTTTTAAAGTTCTCTGTTTCTCCCACAACTGACGTGACGGAATTCATCCTAATTTACAGATAAGCATCGGCGTGTTAGTCTTCACAGTTCCTTGTCTTTTTCCTCACCATAAGGGACCTGGAGGACAGATTCTGGTCCTGTTGAGGTTGGTCACTACTGATTCCTGCCAGACCAGCTCTCTGTAGCTGGATAGAGGCGGATGCGGCTGTGCCCAGCTCTGGCGATGCAGGGAGAGGGCCAGGCACTGAGCCGAGGGCAGTGGGTGCGCAGTGACCCCACAGGTAGCTCAGCGCCCGTGTTCCTGCAGGTTCTGCCCGCGTTCCGCGGCAAAGGCCACCGGCGAGGGACTGCGGTGCCTCTCACGCATCTGGGAGAGGGGAGTTCGCTAAAGCCAGGCCACTACTCCGCCGCGGAAACAGGGCACAAGGTCGACCATGCACAGCCCTGCCGTTTGGTTTTGGCTGCAATGTGCACGCCCACATGCAAATAGCGGCGTTCCCGCCCTCCTCCCTCCCGCCCCCAAACAGCAGCCGCTGCAGAAGGAAAGGGAAAAATAAAAAAGCGAGGGATCGGAAAAGGAGAGAGGAGAAAGGAGAAGGGAAAGAGGAAAAAGAAGAGACAAGAAGGAGAGAGGACACTAAAGGAAAGAAAAAAAAGCAGGCTGCTGGGCGGCCCCAGCAGGGAAAGGGGCAGGCGACCCCGCCGCGGACGCTCCGCGCCGCCCTATAAGAGCCGCTGCAGGGCGCGGGTTACCGGCAGTGGTACTGGAGTCGGCGTCGGGGGTGGGTCGCAGAGAGCGGAGCGGAGGCTCGGCAGCTCTCGGCTCAGACTGCGCTCGGCTCGGCTCGGCTCGTCTTGGCTGAGCTGAGCTGGGCAGGGCCGAAGTAAGTGAAGTGAAGTGAGCTGCGCTGAGCTGTCCGCGGGAGCGACGGCGGCTGCTGGCAGGGAGGTAGGCAGCGGAGGGAGAGCAGAGCCGGACGGGCGCTCGGCGGACTGCTGTAGGGGCAGGCGGCATGGAGCGGGACGAACAAAGCGAAGAAGTGGTTGGGGTTTAGTGTTATTTTGTTTTGTTTTGGATTTCTGGCGTGCTGCCGCCCGCTGTGCCTGGCGTGGCTTGGTAGATGGGTTATGGGGTAGCGGGGGATCGGGAGGGGGTTAATAGTGGTGGTTTTTTTTGGTCTTAGTTGTTTTTTTTCGGTTTTGGTTTGTTTTTTGGTGTTTTGTTTGTTTGTTTGTTTTGGTTTTGGTTTTTGTTTTTTTTTTTGTTGTTTCGTGTGTGTGTGTTTTGGTTTTGTTTGGCTGGTTTGGGGCGGGGATTTTTAGGAATTTCTGTGTGTTCTTATTTTGTTTTTTTACATGTATAATTATTTTATTTTAGCTGATCCTGAGCGAGGCGACTTTGACTTGGCAGCGCTCGTATAGGGTGGCTCACCTTACCACCGCCGCCGCTTCCAGCCCTGGTGGGTGCTACAAGATAACGGGAGGGTTTTCACCCCTTTCGCTCCTACGCGAATAAATTCCGGGGAGAGGGATAGGGACGAGGAGGCGGAAAAGGGGGAGGACAGGACCTTGGGATGGGGGGGGGTGTAAAAATAAACTATCGATACAGCCGCTTTTATGATGGGCAAGGGGGTTCAGCTGCACACAACAAATCCTGCTTCTGCATGCCAGGCTGTTGTTAAGTCTGGACTGCTACATTACAACATATCATCAGCCTGTTTCAAAATAACTGCTGCTTAGTTCTGGAGGTGCACAGCTGCCCAGATGCTTAAAATGTATCAGGGAAATACTCCAATTATAAATTGAAATTTCATATTAAACAGTATTTTTGCATGTTTTAAATCGGAAGTGCTGCCTTCCCTCCACCCCCATCCCCACAGCTGCTGGCCTTGGACATCTTAAGGTTATACAAATAACTCATTTGAAGGATCAAAGTTGATCTTTAGTGTGTTGGAATAGCTCTTACTGAAGTGAGAGGAATGTAAACATGTGTTTACATACTTGTGAACATGCTCTAAATTGAAGCCTAAAGATGAGTTGCAGTTTATTGAAAACTACCAATCTGGATTAACAAAGTTCATTTTGGAGGTGCTTTGAAAATGAGTTGGTGCTTGTACTGCAGAGAGCAGTCATATCTTGAGGATGTTCCATTAACAACAGATGGCTGTAGAAAGGCTTTTGTAATGGCACAGTCTCGCTCAGTTTTGAAAGAGGGTCATGGTAGTATGCATTCAGTGCAAATGCTTTTTGTGCGTGGCCCTTATGGCACAGCTTGCCTACCTAAAAAGTGGGAGTGGGACTGCATGCTGAGACTTTCCTGTAACACAAATCACTGCCTGATTAAGTTATTCAGATAAATGGATACTGCCTGGGACTCTGCAGTGTGTTACTGGTGTAACAGATAAAAGTGCTGTTGGTGGGTCTTCACAATTCACTGTGCAAACGTGAATTAATTTATGTGAGAGGGGTGTGAAACCGTCTGTATCTGCTAGGGTCTGGACAAGTAAGGGCATGATGCCTGCGGTGTTATGGAGTACCTTATTTCTCATGTAATGATAATTTGGTAGGGCTGATTATGCGGGTAAAAATTAGTAGTCAGGTCTTGACAATGTATGGATAAAAGTTTGGTATTGTGAAGCATAAGAGAATTAAAGTTGAACCTGATAAGTTGAGAATGCGTGGCTTTAAAAAATGATAAAAATCACTGCTTTTCTTATGCTCACTGTAGGTGTTTTGGGGAGATACCTGCTAGCCTCTGTGTTGCAAGAGATCACAACTACTATCATCTAGGTTCGAGTCTAATAATCAAGCAGCTAGTCCCAACCATTCACAGTAATTTTTCCCAGATAAGTTGCTGCTGCAGTGCACTTAGCCACATGATGTGAAACAAACACCTCATGTGTAGCTAGCTATATGTTAGATTTTGGCATTTGCAAGAGTTGTGGTAATCCTTTGGATATCAGTTCCAAATTTCCTCTGAATACATCTGCATAGCAGTGCGAGCAAGTATGTTGAAAGTTTCTTAATAGTGTCACCCAGTGAGATTGAGGCACTTTGATAAATCAGTTTGCCACAGGCAGCTGCTGGCAAACCTTTTTGTAAAGCAAAATTTGTTTTCAAAAACACTTGTTGCCTGATGCTATTGGTGTAAGCATAGATTTGGACCGGCACACCAAATTCAACTTCTACCATTACAGTGTAAATAAGAGTGGCTCCTGGTGAAATGCAGAATTACAGAAAATGAAATCCCAGGAGTTTTAAAAAAAAGGTAAGCAAAACTATTTTGGTCTTTGTCCAGGAGTAGCCTTTACTCTAGCATTCTATAAGCTGAACTGGCTTTGTGAGGGTAAAACGGTCTGCTGTGGTTCAAGTCACAAGCCTTAGTGACTGGGAGAAAGCAGCTAACCAGGTTCTGGGCTGGAGTGTTTTCAGGTTTTAGTCAAGTGTAATACACACAATTCATGAAGCAAGTCTCCTTGCCTTCATCTCTGCAAGCCTGTTTTCTCACCAGTGAGTTCACCTGGCAGAGTCGGACCCACAAAGACACAGCAGGAGGAGGATGGGTCTTGAGCTCATCCATCTGTGGCCATATGTGATCAGCTCTGCTAGTGTTTATTACATGCATTGCACCATGAAGGCAGAATATTTCTTGGGGTGTGGTTCCTTCAGAACTTTAATCCAGAGTAATTAAAGGTTGCTAGTGAGCTAGTAATGGACCTGCTTCATTTTCCCCTGACTGCCCGTTCTGTTCTCTCCTCATCCATCTCATTCTCTGTGCTGGCACTGGAGTTCACCAGCCCATGGTGAATGACTGAGAGCAGACTCTTTTTGCTTGGTGATTGGTTTTTTTTTGGTGTGTTTTTTTTTTTTTTTTTTAGCATCCTGTATTTAGAGTCTTCTCATAGCTTTGCGAGCACTGGTGCCAGCACAAAGATGATGACAGGAGAAGAGCAGAAAGGGAACCAGACTACCACTTTGTTTAAGTAACTTCAGAGCAGGCACCCTTGGTGTTTATATAGATCTCCTCGGCTGGGCAACACACCAGATCTTGAAATAAGTCCAGAGGCCAATGCTGACCAAACACCACAGGGTTTCTATTAGGCTGGTTATTCTGGGTGACCCCTGCTGTGAGAGGGGCTAGAGTCAGGATCCACTGTTTAATAAGACATTTTATACATGTGACACATTGTCATCGTTTATCTGAGGCAGGTAGGGGCTCTACCCACTTTTCCAGGTCAGTGTTAGTAGAAATGCAGTCTCTGGATGAAGATCTGAACTTGAGTGCTTGAAAGTTTTCTGTGCAGTTAATGGGGATGTACCTCTGCAGTTTACTGGTACTAAGAGTATAGATTAAGAACACCGTGGCGAGACTCCACTTGCAGTGTACAAAAGATGATTGCCACAAAAACGTTGAAATATTTCATGTTCTGTAGGTACATTTCATGTATTTCTATTGGTCATGGAAAAGTCACACAGAGCAGCTCAGATGAATTAATGTGATGTGAACTACTAACTGAAGCACCCTGTTCTCTATTTTTCTTTTTTTTTTTTGTCTATTTTTCTAAAATGTGTGGCAGAAAAGCTAGTCTTGTCTTTTTTAGTGTTTGTCACTGGGGGGGGGGAAAGCATGTGAGCTTGCCTCAAGGACTGAGAGGGAGACAGTGTAGGATGGAAAACTGTTGATGCAGCTTTCCTGACACAACAGGCTAACACTGTAGGAAAAACGGGAGCATTCAGACCTTTATTCACTGTGTTATTAGTGAAAAAGCTTGATCATAGATAGTAAGAATGCACATCAGTCTGAATGTCGTACATATCCACACACAAGCTAACCTTTTTCCTCTTGTGTTATTTTCTGGAGGAGTGTTGCTTAGCAGAACTCTAATTAGAGTCTAATGTGATGAGATGGGTTTGTGTTATGCTAACTTTGTTAGGGAACAATTGCTATTAAGACAGAAAACGGAGAATGGAAGAGCCTTTCCAAGGCTGTTCTGGTTTGGGCTAGATAACAAGGTCATTCTCTGGGAAAAGAACAAACAAAGTCAGAGATCGGCAGAGATCACAGAACACACAGTTCATAGATCGCTCTGGAGATGTGGTTTCCTTTTTAGCAAATAACAGGCAGGGCTGTGCGGAAGATAGAGGTGACCAAAACCTGTTACCATCCTTACTTGCTTGGCTCCCTGGAACTATGTGCAGCTTTACTTCCACATTTCCAAGTGAATGCTTGTTACCAGGAGCAGGCAAGCGCACCGTGCAACTAATACTCATTAGCGTTCTTGATTTAGCTTAGTAAATGCTCAAATTGAGCCATGTGGACACTCTCAGGGCAGTGGTGGTGGTGATGTAGGTGAAAAGAGCAGGGCTAGGAAGCAGGAGAACCTGGTTCCCAGCACCTGTGCCCATCTTCTTAAAGGCTTGCCCTTCTTTCCTCTTACGTGCTTTCAACACGGTTGTAGCAATGACATGACAAAAGATTGTCCTTTTCACAAATAGGAGTGAAAGTGTGCTTTTTCTCACCTGTGGCAGGTAACGCATCTTTTTAAAGACACTGTTGCTAGTGTCAGCAACCTGGGCTTAAGTCCCAGGTTTTCAGATGTAGTGTCTGTTTTTCCAGTGATGATTTTTTTTTTTTCCTTCAAAAGAAACAAACGAATTATGATGTATTCTTTGTCTGAGAGCTGTATTCATGGGGAATATACTGCTATTCCAGGGATCTATTGATGGCTTTTTTCCTCTTTCCCATATTGTAACTATGCTCCCGTAACAAGAGTCTGCCTATGGCTGCTATAAAAGCAGAATTAGGAACAAATTTGAATGGATTAATAAATTCTGAATCCTCAACCGAAAAACAAAACAGCACCAATTTTTTTTTCTGAGCACAGACACACAGGCATTTCATTCTGGTAACGGTACAGGAGTCCAAGTTCAAAACCTACTCCTCCCCTAAATGAAACATTCGTATTTAATAAACTAAATTGATCCTGCATTTTGCATTTTTGTTTTACTAATAGGCAGTGTGGTTCTTATCTAATTTCTTTGTTTAAAAGTATTTTAGACATTTTAATTATTCTTTACTCTATTAAACCAGAGCAGTAACTCATACTGCTTTGCTTCCCAGCTTTCTCAAACCTGTATTTAAGTATTCATCACTAAGAGTTTTCCTACTGTCTCTGGAGAGATCTGGACTTGCTTCCTTCTTTTAGTAAACTGATACCATCACCTGTACACAATCTGTTTTCAGATTTTTTTTTAGATCATATTTTTGGCATGTTATTTTGCTGTTCTCCTGATTGCCATGTCTTCCAGACCTTAATTCTTAGTTCTTGTGACCTGCTTTTAATTTTCCACACTACTACCTCTATCTTCCCAAATGTATTTATACATAAAAGCAGACATAATTACAGTCAATTTGGTTGTCTGTGGGAGTAGGCTTTCGCTCTTTTGGAACTTTCTCAGCATCATTAAGGATAGCCTAACCTCAATAAAAAGAATAAATAAGTTGTTTGGATCCTGTAGCTACTAAAAGCTTGCAGAACTTTTGTTCACAATTCTGTCATGCAAGCTTACTGCTGTTCCTTTCGGTATTTCATGCCACTTCTGTGCTTACCTGAAGCTTTTTCTGTTCTGAGCCATTTGCTTGAAATTTGGTAGGCAGCAGCTCTTCGCCTGTGCTTGGTTCCTTGAAACTATTAGAGCAAACATATGGAGCTCTGTCCTGAATCTTTCTGCATAATGAGATGTAGCTTAGGACATGAATAAATTCTGCCATCTTTCTCTTAGATCTATCTGTGCATGATGTTAAAATAGCTGTACGTTAGCCTGCTTTGCAAGTCTAACTGTTGGGCTGAGCCGATGGGTTGTAGCTTCAGCAGCAGTGGGGGTATGGGTTATACAGCTGGAGTTACAGAATATAAAGTGTGTGGAACAACTGCTCCCTCTGTGGATCAGGCAAAAAAGGGAAGATTGGCACACACTTTCTGGCACTGCTCCATGCTAGCTGCCCTGTGCCACAGCAGGCACCCGGGCTTCCTTATCATGTGTGCCAATTATTTTCATATTCTTTTATGAATAACCATAGAGATAAGTGGTTATTGAACTCTGTATCGGTTGCCAAGATGGAGCAGAAATCCATTCTTCTCCATAGCTGACACTTAACTGCTTTCAAAAGTACTTAGACATCTGTTTATCGCTTCAGTGAATTACTGACTTCCAAATCCATACAGTTAGATGGTAGCCATGTGGGAGCCAAGGTCTTGTTGTAGGCTTTAAAGGATCAGACTCTGCTCAGGCTGACAGTGGATGCTAAATACTGCCTTTGCCAGTTTATTGCTTTTTTTTCCAGCAATGTCATTTTCTTTCATCGTGCTAAGGGCTTTTTCTTGGCTAATGTTTTTCTGTGTAGTTTAGGGATATTTTCATTTCATCTGCTGTTACTTATATCTATGCATCAAATATCAGTGTGGTTGTGTAGGTATCAAGCTTAACAGTCAGCTTCTTCTTTATGCCAGTGAATCTCAAAGGCAACACTGGGATATTTTCAACAGTATAAGCCATGTTGTATTCTGCTCTGCTTGTGAATGTACATGCTGGTTTATGGCATGATGGTCCCAAATAGCAAAGATTAAAAGGAAACTAACAGTAAAGGTTCTTTTGATGTTACAGGGCAGACATACACCTCAAACAGCAGTTTAATCTTGTACTGTGTGCAGTTTGTGTCCATGTCTTCTCCCAAAATAAAGACCAAGTTACAAAACCAAGATAAAAACTCTGTCTGGGGACAGGTGAGCAGTCCACAGAGAGTTTGTGGGTCAGGGTTAAAGGGAATATAGCTATGGGAGACATTACTGTGGGGATCTGTTACAGACCAGCCGATCAAGGAGAACCTGCAGATGAAGCACTCCACAGACAGATAGGAAAAGCCTCACGCTCGCAGGCCCTTGTTCTCATGGGTGACTTCAACCACCCTGATGTCTGTCAGAAGGACGGTACGGCCCAGCACAAGCAATCCAGGAGGTTCCTCGATTGTGTAGAAGACAACTTCCTTCTGCAAGTAATAGAGGAGCTGACAGGGAGAGTTGCCATGCTTGACCTCGTGCTCACCAACAGGGAAGGGCTCGTTGGAAATGTGACTCTCCAGGGCAGCCTTGGATGCAGCGATCATGAGATGCTTGAATTTGAGATCCTCAGGACAGTGAGAAGAGCGTGCAGCAAGCTCACTGCCCTGGACTTCAAAAGAGCAGACTTTGGCCTCTTCAGGAACCTGCTTAGGAAGGTTCCATGGGATACAGCCCTAGAGGGCAGAGGGGCCCAAGACTCTTGGTTGATATTCAGGATCACCTGCTACAAGCTCAGGAGTGTTGCATCCCAACTAGAAGGAAGTGCAGCAGGAGGGCCAGGAGACCTCCTTGGATGGATAAGGAGCTCCTGAGGAAAATTCAGTTGAAAAAAGAGGCTTATAATAAGTGGAAGCAAGGACAGGTGGCATGGGAAGAGTGCAGGGATGTTGTCCGGGGAGCTAGGGACCAGGTTAGGAAAGCTAAGGCTCAGTTAGAATTAAACTTAGCTAGAGGTATTAAAGATAACAGGAAGGGATTCTACAAGTACATAGCAAATAAAAAACAGACTAGGGAGAATGTAGGCCCCCTCAGGAAGCTCTCAGGAGAACTGGCTACACAGGATTTGGAGAAGGCTGAGGTTCTGAGTGACTTCTTTGCCTCTGTCTTCACTGGCAAAGGCTCTGACCAAACCACGCAAGTCTTGGAAGGCAGACACAGGGACTGTGAGAATGAAGACCTTGGGCCCACTGTTGGAGAGGAACTAGTTTGGGAGCATCTTAAAAATCTGAACATGCACAAGTCCATGGGTCCTGATGAGATCCATCCGTGGGTCCTGAAGGAGCTGGCAAATGAAGTTGTGAAGCCACTGGCCATCATATTTGAAAAATCATGGCAGTCAGGTGAAGTTCCTGATGACTGGAAAAAGGGAAATATAACCCCCATTTTCAAGAAGGGGAAAATGGATGACCCAGGGAATTACAGACCAGTCAGTCTCACCTCTGTGCCTGGCAAAATCTTGGAGCAGATTCTCCTGGAAGGCATGCTAAGGCACATGAAAAACAACAAGGTGCTTGGTGACAGCCAGCATGGCTTCACTAAGGGGAAATCCTGCCTGACCAATCTGATGGCCTTCTATGATGGGGCTACAGAACTGATGGACAGGGGTAGAGCAGTTGATGTCATCTACCTGAACTTGTGCAGAGCGTTCAACACTGTCCTGCACGACATCCTTGTCTCTCAATTGGAGAGACATCAATTTGATGGATGGACCACTCGGTGGATAAAGAACTGTCTGGATGGCCGCACACAAAGAGTTGTGGTCAATGGCTCAGTGTCTGGCTGGAGACCAGTAATGAGTGGTGTCCCTCAGGGATCGCTGTTGGGACCGGTCTTGTTCAACATCTTTGACATGGACAGTGGGATTGAGTGCGCCCTCAGCAAGTTTGCTGATGACACCAAGCTGTGTGGTTCAGTTGATACCCTGGAGGGAAGGAATGCCATCCAGAGGGACCTTGACACACTTGTGAGGTGGGCTGATGCCAACCTCATGAAGTTTAACCATGACAAGTGCAGGGTCCTACCCCTGGGTTGAAGCAATCCCAGCCCCAGCTACAGGTTGGGCAGAGAAAAGATTCAAAGCAGCCCTGTGGAGAAGGACTTGGGGATGTTGGTTGATGAGAAAATGAACATGAGCCAACTTCAGTGTGCACTCACAGCCCAGAAAGCCAACTGTATCCTGGTGGGCTGCATCAAAAGGAGCGTGACCAGCAGGTCAAAGGAGGTGATCCTGCCCTCTTCTCTGCTCTTGTTAGACCTCACTTGGTGTATTGTGTGCAGTTCTGGTGTCCTCAACATAAAAAGGACATGGAACTGTTGGAACAAGTCCGGAGAAGGGCCACGAGGATGATCAGGGGACTGGAGCACCTCCTGTATGAAGACAGGCTGAGGAAGTTGGGGCTGTTCAGCCTGGAGAAGAGAAGGCTGCGTGGAGACCTCCTAGCAGCCTTCCAGTATCTGAAGGGGGCCTATAGGGATGCTGGGGAGGGACTCTTCATTAGGGACTCTAGTGATAGGACAAGAGGTAACGGGTTCAAACTGAAACAGGGGAAGTTTAGATTGGATATAAGGAGGAAATTCTTTCCTGTAAGGGTGGTGAGGCACTGGAATGGCTTGCCCAGGGAGGTTGTGAATGCTCCATCCCTGGCAGTGTTCAAGACCAGGTTGGACAACGCCTGGGCGATACGATTTAGCGTAAGGTGTCCCTGCCCACGGCAGGGGGGTTGGAACTACGTGATCTTAAGGTCCTTTCCAACCCTAATTATTCTATGATTCTATGTGTAAGACACTCCTTTCCAAAATATCCTAATGGAGGTGATGGCCAACCTGCAAGGCTTGGTAACTTTGCTCAATAGAAGATACAAGCACACCATTGATGCTCCCTGTACTGTGCAGTAGGATCGTGGAGCACCTCTCAGCGTTAAACTTTGTTAAACCATATCTGTGGCTGCTTTGTCTGAAGTGATCCAATGACCAGGATGTGCTATGGAAAGGTTGTGGTGCAAAGTGTTTCTGTCTGACCACCATCTGAGCTCATGGCTTTCTTTTCCTAGAAGTTGATGAGGCTGATGACTTTCATGGGGAAGCGCTGTCTTCCTTCTCCTACTTGAACCTGCTGCCAAGCAGAAAAGTACCTTTTCCAATGTGAAATACTTCACTGTTTTTCCTAGTTGCAAAGATAATGTCCTTAAGTGGGATGCGTCATCAGCTGGAAAAAGAGGCTGAGGCTGTGTAACAGAGCCTTTTGCAGACTCGGTACTGATGATACTGTAGTTGCTCAGAGATCAAAGCTTAATGGCATGAATTGAGCTCAAATGTCGCAATTATTATTTTAGCAGGATGTTCTGTTATTTCGAGATTCCACTAGAGAAAAGCTCATTCTTTGAGAGCTAAAAAAAAGAAATATCTGCCAATATGGACTATGGATTTTTGGACATTGGCCGTGACAAAGCAAATTACCTTGTGTGTTTGCTTTTGCTAAAGAATGGACTAGGATTTGGCTTTTTTTGTAGGGGTAAAAAAGGGGACATTCGGTATGATGTTGAAAGTTTAAATGCTTCATGTATTTTGCAATCTTCCAGTAGAAGCTGTTAGTTGTTTTTTTTTGTTAAAATAGAGGACTGTATTTCATATTGAGTGTTATATTTGACATTTAAGAAATTGCTCTTCCCTAAGTCTGTACCACAGTCTCTTTCACGTGTTTCTTCGGGTCAGTCCAGCTGTGGTGCATGCAAGCTTGACGTCTTCTGTTGTACTGAAGCTGTGCTTGTTTTCACTAGTGAGCCTTTAAAGCATGCTACAAGTAACAAGAACCAGTTGTTGTGGTCATTCTGGTAGGCAGGCATTGCTCCTCTGTGACCTGGGACAGGTTTTGAAAACAGCTGGGCATGTTGTGACACAAAGGAAGCTTATAAAAGGCCAAGCCATGTGTCAGAATGTGGCTGCATGTAAATGTCTAAGGAGGCAGTGAAGACCTTGGAAAACAGTTCGATTTGTGTTGCTGAGTACTTTGTAAGCTAGTTCTTGACTCTCTGAGAGACTGTCCCCTATAGTCGAACCCTGACTGGTAGGGAAGGGCCCACCTGTGGCTCAGAAATATATCTTGGGAGTTCAGCTCTTACAGAAGAGGAAAAATTGTTACTCTGAAGAAGGATTTCAGGGCTTACTATGTTACTTCTGGGCCAGGTCTTTCAAAATCATCATCTGCTCAGCTGTTCATAGCAGAGCATTCAGAAGGGTGCAGCACATAATACACTGACTTTTGAAAAATACATATGCACAGTCCTAGTGCCAAAGCTAAATACCTTTAGAAATCCCTTACCTTTTTGCCTAATTAGTTGGGAAGCCAGCCTCAAACGTAACACTGTATTCACTCCAGCTCTTGTCGTAGCAAGATTCAGGCTCCCTTCCCTGTGTAGCAGTTAGTACAGCAGACAGAACCTAGTATAGGGTTATGTCAATAGCTGTCTTAATAGCAGCAGGTAAAGCGGGCTGTGAATATGTATTTTATTGTCAGCCTGTGCTAAAACAGGTGGAATCCTTTTCCACTGGTTGTCTCTGTCTCCAGTCTTTTGTGAGGTTGGGAACTTTAGAAAACACCTATTCGGTGTTCTGTAGCTGTGTGCCTGCTGCCTTAAGGATTCTGTGGGTGACTGAGATGCTATGTGTCTCCGTTTCATCTGGATCAGAGGTGGCAGGCTGATAGATTCCATGAGACTGTTTCATTGCTTCCTGATGTTTTGGCACTATCCTTTAGTATCAGTTTTGCAAAATTTGACATGCTCCTCAAAGAGGTAAAAGGAGTTAAGCTAGTGCTGGATTAGCGTGAAGGAGGATCTTGAAGTACGTCTGTCATACTAATAGTTGTTATTTAGAGCGCAGGTGGATGGCCATGTTGAAAGCAATGTACTAGTTGCTTTCAGAATTGGTAAGCACTGGAGAAACGAGGCCAAAACCTGCTTACTACCTAACCTAAGGCCAGATAGTGTGTGTAAAGTGATGTAAACTAGTAGAGGATTGTCCTGGGTTCAGCAGTAGCCGTCATTTTTCTCCTCCTTGGTAGCTGGTGCAGTGCTGTGTTTTGACTTTTGGCTTGGGAGCAGAGTTGATAACAATGATGTTTTGGTTTGGCCAAGGACTTTGTGAGCCTCATGCTCTGCCAGGGAGGAGGGGAAGCCGGGAGGAAGCAGAGACGGGACACCTGACCCAAACTGACCAAAGAGGTATTCTATACCACAGCACGTCATACCCAGGATGTAACTGAGAGTTACCCGGAAGGGCAGGGATTCTGCAGGGTTGGAGGAGGTATGGGTCGGTGCTTGGTTGGGTTGGGGGAGTCAAGTTATCGGTCGGCTGGTGGTGAGGTGTTGTATTCTCTTCCCTTGTTATTTCCTTTATCATTATTATTATTGGTGGTAGCAGTAGTGATTTGTGTTATACCTTAGTTACTAAACTGTTCTTATCTCAACCTGTGGGAGTTGCACTCTTTTCGATTCTCCTCTCCGTCCCTTCAGGAGTAGGCGGAGGGCAAGAAGGCGGGGGGGGAGTGAGTGAACGAGCCCTCTGCCTGGTTTTAAACCACAACAAGGATCTTGCCAAGAATTGCCACCCAAATACTGTTGCTTGTGGTCCTAATTAAATTGTTGCCTGCTGACACAGAAGCTCTCAAATTCCATTGTTAGCAACAAGAAGTCAATGTAACCCTTACGATGTGAGCTGGCTCATTTTTGAAGAAGAAAGCATTTCTCACTGATTGACTTTTTAGATGGAATAGGAAACCTGATGTCTGATATTCATTTGGCAAATGAGAGAGAAATGTCTTCTGTGGGGAGGTTATGAAAGACCTGCTTTTAGTGTCTGTGTGTCTCTACTGTTAACGATCCTATGTCCCAGGCAGCAGGTTCAAAGCTCACACCTCCACTGCTGATCCTGCATTGCTTGTGATTGCTACAGAGTTTAACGGTGCTTAAACCAGGAGACTGAAGTGTGGGGTCTGGTGGCAGTATTCTCATCTCTGCTTTTGTTTTGCTTTGCTTTGTGGCCACAGGTGAGTTGCTTGAGCTCTCTGCGCTGCTAATGCTTTTCATGACACCTTTTTGTAACAATTCAGGCTTTTCAGGTTAAACAACCTCTTTAAAAGAGAAATACTGTTATTCTCATGAAATTATCATTGTTTGGGTGGCAGTTTTCCCTCTTTCCTAGACCTCTAGAAAATAAGTTTTTTCACTTCTTGAAAGTTTGAGACAGGAATACCAGATTTGCTTCTATGGGTTTTGCAAGCTCTGTGTGAGTTGTTTTGACCGCAGAATGAACATTACTTCTCATTCTTTGTGTATGATATGATATTATCTGCAACTAGGTTTCTAGCAGCAGGATAAAAAATTTCTTGCATTTGTCCACAGTTGCCTTTTGTCTAGGCCAATCTCAACAGAATTGCTTCCTCCTCAGTCTCATTTGAAGTTGCACAGATGAAGAGTGCTTTTTCCTTTCTAGGACTTGTGGAAGTTACGGTGAGGGTGCTCACCAAGTACGTGTGCCTTGAGACCTTATTAAGGCCTTGCAGAGTCGTAAGTTGTACAAAGTGGATGCAGTTGTGTAAGCCTCTTGGTTATAGCTGCTATGCTGGAAGAAGCTAAATTCTGGTGCTCTCTGGAGAAGTGGCCAGCACACTAGACCTTAGTTTGGGAGATGTGGATTTAATTCTGGAATCTTGGTGTAATCTGTACTTCTGTTACCCAAATGCCCACTTAGGGCACTAGTCTCTGATGTGTTGTCTTGTTTGAGTCAAAATGTCAGTTCATGAGGTAGGCACTTCTGTCTTGCCTTGGGGTTCACAGCCCTCATGGGAACCTGCTCTCAGCTGATGGCAAAGGAGCACTGGGGGACTTTGGCCTTGGAGCTGGGCTTTGCAGAGTTTACATGGCTTATGATATTGCTTGCTCCACAAAATGCAGCCCAACAGTGTCTAAAGGAAATGAAATGTTAAGACATTTCTCAGCATTTCCAAAGAGCACTGTATTTCTGCTGAAATCTGTTGTTTGTTCTTTAGTTGTCCCTTTCCTTACAAAAGTGGGTTTTGTTTGACTTGATACATATGTAGGCAAAAGCTGTTGCACCTAAGTAGATCACAGAATCATAGAATAGTTAGGGTTGGAAAGGACCTTAAGATCACAACGTTTTGTCTAAGGCAGAAAGTGTAAAGTACCATGTCTGATCATGGGAGAGGAACAGCACTGGCACTAGTAGCTCAAACCTGTGCTGTGTCCAGCAAATAATGTCTTTCTCCCCACCCTCCCATAAGGGTGTCCTCTCTAGATATTAAGCTGGTATTCTGCATGGCTGCATGGTCTGTAGAGCCACCAGTGGTGGTAGCCATTGTGATACAGAAAGTAATTCAAGAGAACACAGGCTGGTAACTGATTTCATGGATGCCACTGAACCTTCATCAACTAGTAGAAGCTTTTAACCTTGCTGACCAGGACTGGGTTTAAGCAATCGTGAAGACATAAAGGGTCTTCTTGCCAGAATCCTGAAATGTTCCAGTCTCATAAGGTTTGATAAGTTCTCCTTGTTCCCTCTCTAAATAGTGATTTCTTCTCTAGGGGAAAGGTTTTTTTTTTTTTTTGCCCCCAAAAGAAAGCAAACAGCTGCATTGTTTGCAGAAAGCTGCTTTTGAAGGCTGTTTTATGTTTACTTAGTACAGACACCAGGCATGGGGGTGGGGAATTGATTCTCTGCCACTTGAGCCTTTTTTCCCGCTTTAAATCTACAGCTGTAAAAATACATTGCTTTGTATCTAAGATAAATTGGACCTGGAAACTCTTGGCATACCAGCTAATGGACTTTTCAACAGCCATTTTACTTCCAAGTAATGAGTAACTCTCATGTAGAAAGAAAGGGCTGGTCAAAGCATGTGTTTCATTGTCAGTGCTCTCAAAGGTTGCCTTTTAGCCTAGCTTTCTCTTAGGAGTAATTTTCTGAATTGTAGGTCTGGAGGCTGTGCAGGGTTTCTGCAGCGGGGGGGGAAGCGTCGCCTGTAGTGAAGCTTCTGCAAAGGCAGACCATGGGACAAGTGTGGGGATACTGTGCTTTAATTGTGATGGGTGGGTTGGGTCTGGGCGAGTGCAGAAGGTCTTGGTCCAGTGTTAGAACTTTGAGAGCAAAACAGGAGCCCCAGGCTGGATCAGGAGGTACAAGCAGACTGCTCTGTACCTCCCATCTATCTTCTGATGTCCACTGTTTCTGCAAGCTAAACAGTTTCTCTGTATTTGTAAGCGTAAGCTCTTCCCTAGGAAAAGACCGAGGGAAGCTCTAGCAGAAGGTCTGGCGAAGTATTCAGATGTTTCTTCCTTAATCCCTCTCTCCTGTATTTTTTTTTTGTCAGGAGCTGGGAATAGTTGAGACATCTGACAAACAGCATATTAAAGAGTGCGTACATCTCAGTGCATGTTGGTAGAGCATGCAGGGACCTCTGTATACTGGATGCCCACCATTTACTTGCTGGCAAAATACAAAATGGCTGCTTAATCCTTACTTTGTCTTGGCTGGTTAACCAAATGGTTGTTGCTGTACCTATGAGTTGCATAGAGCATATGTCTGGATTTAGGGTGTTATTCCAAATGTGCATTGCTTGTTTGAATTATCAAACAGCCTCATCTGATGACATCTGTTTATTAAGGTGTCAGTCTGAGTTTGCACCTGTGTTACTGGACTGTTGTACCTGAAGTAGTAGGCAGTTTGAGTCTCCCCTGGTGTGCTCCATGTAGTCTGAGTTTCACAGTTGTGTAGTGTATGTGGTGAAGAGGTGAAGAAATGGTGAAGCAGAGATAGATAAAAATAGATTTCTGAGTGATGAAGACAAGTAATTCTCATGTCTCTAGGCTTAAAATTGCTTTATACAGGTATCTGCCTGTACTGGAAAACATAGTACAGTTTTCCAGTACAGGTGTTCACACAATGAAAAGATTGGATGTGAAAATTGGATGTCTTACACAAAGACCTCTCCACAACTGAGCTGTGTAATGTGTTGCAGTTAAGGAAATTCTTCCTACTTTCACAGAGCAAATGCTTTGTAAAAACAAGAGATTGCACTTTCAAAGTGTTTGTCCACTATTGGCAGGTATAAGTCTCTATTCTCTTCAGCACAGCTGTGATACTTTGCATCACAAAAAACTTATGCTATGGTGATGTATTCTCGCAGCTTTTCTTACTTTAGACAGAAACAGCGTTGCTTCTTTAGACAGTATTTGGGCTTTAGCTAGTATTTGTGTCTTTTGGCTCTGCAGTGCTAACTGGCAAGTTGGATTACCCAGCTATGTTGAATTTACCAGCCTAGTCTGAAGTGGAGATACAGATGGATTTCAGCTCCAGCTGAGTTCGGAGTGTTGCATCCGTCAGTTTCTGCATCTCTGGCTTACAGTTCTTGTCTATTTTCAGCTGGAAGAATATCTGAAAGGGTGCTAACCCATTTTCCTCTGAGATTCTTAGTTTGCAGAGTATTTTCTGATGTCCTGGTAATTCAAGTGGACCTAGTTAACTTGTATCAGAGGTGAACCAAATATGTCAGCCTCTGTGGATCAAAATTGGAGACAGCTCTAGGCATCAACAAACCTGTACTACCTAGTCTATAGCAGATACTATACTGGGGTAGAGTATGTCTTTGAAACGGTCATGGCTTTAAGAAGAACTGGACTGATGGTGCTCATGGTGATTAGTCCAAGTATTAGATCCTGGTCCTAGTTTAATGTAAAGACTTAGCTGGTAGTGCCTACATCTGGGCCAGGTTTTCCATTCTTCAGGCACAGTCCTTATAAATCAGTATTTTTGTTTCATTTGGAACTTGTATCCAGGCAAACGAGCCTTAGTTGAAGGCCAGAACTTTTGCTTTGGTCCCCATGGAGTTTAGCTGAACTCCAGAGAGCTGGAGTCCAGGCAGATGGCCACAGCTGCATCTTTGGCTGTACAAGCTTCTGCTGATCAGCTCAGATGTGTTAAATGATCAGATATGTGGCCTTATCTCACTATAGTTTGCAATGTGAACCCTACATCGTCTACAAAGCAGTATTTCTGTGTTCTGGATCCTGTGGACTGACTGCAATTATGAAGGACCAATGTCTGGATTTTCACCCATGATTAGTTCAAACACCCCACAGACTGATTTAAACTTTATTCTGCCTCTGTGCAGGGTATTAAGGAATGGGAGTTGGCTTGGTGGCCAACTGATGGCTTGGTCCCTTTGGCTCTCCCTGGGATCATTCCTGCACTCTTCCTATGGCACTTTATATTCATGGATTTTAGTGTTTGGCTGTAATTGCTAGAAAATTACAATTACTTTTGGAAAGTAGCTTGTTGCAGAGAATTGATGGTATTGCAGAGGTGGAATATGGAGTGTGTACTCTGAAGACCCTTCCGAAGGTAAAATCAGTGGTTGTAGAAGGTTGTGAAGTCCCTTCCTGTCCTCCACTTCTGTATGCTGAACTCATCCAGGGGCTGCAGGGTTGGACTTGGTCAGAAAGGCTTATCGTTTGTGGCATAATGCAGAGCACAGCAAAACAAATGGAGGTCTGTGACTCAGGCAAGTATCCTTGTGGGGAAATGCTTGAAAAGAGCAATTCTCCTAGTGAAAGATTTTTTGCACCAGGTTAGTGGTCACAGGATACTTGTACACTATGTGAGTAGCATTCCAGGTTGCTCAGAGTGCGAGTAAAAGCATTGTTGCCAAATCACCTGAATCCTGAGCAGAAATGGGTCAGTGAAAGGGGTACAAAGGAGGAGTGATAACATTCTCTACTTGGTTTCATCTCTAGGTTACATGTTAATTGAAGCTTTGTGTAATAATGACATGCAGATGAGGTTCCTCAAAGCCTTGGTGTGTCCAGGCTGGTAAGCAAAGGTATGCTTTGGGTGTATGAGCATGTGTGCACAGTTCTCAGCAGCCAGGGATTGTCCTCTAAGATTGTTCACAATAGCAGTGTTTTTCCCTGTTGTGGATGTGCTATTAGCCTGTCAAGTGTCTGAGTGTGTGTAGGAATTCATTGTCTAACAGCAGGATGCGTGTGCAGCTGGAGTGTGTTAGTGTCAGCGTGCTCCAACCAGCAGAAAGAACTGGGCAGGGGAGGACGGCTCTTGTCAGGTTAGTTGTGCACCCTTCTGTGAAGGAGCATCTGTAGAAGTCGAATCAGTGAATTACAGCAGTACGTGGCAGAAGTTCATGAGCCTGTGCTGACTGTACACTCAGCTGCCTGCATGCTGATACGAGGTTCGATTTGTGGGGTTTTGTAGGCATCTGTTATAGTTCTTTGTTTCCCTGTACTGGCATTAAGAAGCACTGTTGTCCTGTTGTGATACTACAGAGTAATTATCTGTAGAACTTGGTGTAATGGGTTTAATTGTTTTTCTTAGTCATATTAGGGAAACTTTTTTTTGTTGCACAGACTTATATTGTTAGAGACAAGTTTTTAGTCTGCAAGTCATTGTATTCATGCAGTTTACTTTTGAATGAGACTTAAAGGCCACAAGTGTTCGTTAACTTAAAACTCACATCCAGGTTTCCCATTTGTTATCTATCTCCAGTGTAAGACTGGTCAGAGCATTTCCTGGGGAAGTCTTGTGTTCCTAGCACACTTACGGATTTTTGGGAACATTTTCAATGCAGTTCGCGTTCAGGCATGCAACTCTGAATCTGAATAGGGCTAGGGTACTGGTATGTGGGACAGTAGAATCAAAAGCATGTGTTCCCAGTTTAACAGATGTTTTAGGGAATGGTTCTCTCATTGTGTGTTTGGATCGGCTGCTAGCTGTCCTGTTAACACTGAGCCTGTCAGCAGAGTGTATTCAAGTACATAAATCAGATAATTTGATGTGGATTAACTAAATTCCTTTGTGGATGCCTACTCAGGATGAAATTACTCTCAATCTGAAGTGGCCTTAAACTCAAAAGTAAATTAATCTATGCCAAATTAATTCTGGTAAAAAGGTTTAATGATGCTTAACTAATACACAGGAAGCTTCCATTTGACTGAATCTTCCTGGAAGTCTCTGTGTATCCAAGCCTATATAATGCTATTATTAATAGCCACAAAAATGATTAATGTGTTTTTTGACCCTTTATACTTTCTCATACTCTCACAAGATGTGTACTGAATGCACCCAGTTAACAACAGTGTTGGAAGCCAGGTGGTTACAAAACCTGAACACTGATTCAACAGCAATTTTCCATTCACTTTATCCAAATATAAACGGCTGCAGGGCCATTCTTAGTCACTTGCCTTCAAGGAAATGGATGTTTCTTGTTTGCCTGTTAAGTGCATAGCACTTTCTCCTGCAAGTGGCTGTGTTAACCGGACTTCAAAACAAAGGCTCTCCTAATTTGGCATCAGGCTTTTCACCATTGTAAAAGCAGATATGGAAAGAAGCTGAAAAAAAAAAAACAACAGAAAGGTTGAATTGTATGGTTGAGCCTCATACAGGAAGGGTCTCCAAGTCAGCTTTCAAAGCCTATGATTTATTTTTCCTTGTTCTTGCTCTTGAAATTTTGGGGCAGGAAAGAAGCAAATTGTTGTCCGTCAGGTATTGCGTTCTTTTGTGCCTTGGATCTCTGAGGTAAGAGACAGTGAGTCTAAGTCTGATCTTACTGAGACCCATGAGACTTGGCTGGAATGCATTGGGTAGGAAAGCACTGGTGCCTTTTCTGGTCTGACTGATACAGCTTTTCCCTTTAAACTCTTTTTTTCTTCTTTTTTCTCTTCTTTTTTTTTCCCCTAGTTAATGCCCAGCCACATCATCTCTGCTGTGTACTGCTACTGCTGCTGCACAACGGGAGCGAGCTCCTAGGATTTGCTGACGGAAGATGACTTTCTGGACACAGCTGGGATTGCTGCTATGGAAGAACTTCACCTACAGAAGACGACAGACTGTGAGTATTAGCCAAAGCATTTTTTTTTTAAGGTCTAAGTTGTAGCCTTGTATCTACAGGGAAGCATCCTGTATCTTAATGTTTTATCTCTAGTGGTCCCTAGCAGAACAACTGATCTGCCTTTGAAATGACCCAAATCAAATTGAAGAGTGGCGGGCAGACAGAAACCAGGGGGTTGAAGGTGCTCAAGACTTCTCTCCTGAATCCCAGCATGAGAGAGTGTCAGAATAATGAAATGTTCATGTCAGACCGTGGCAGAGAGGGTGTATCACTGCCATGTGCAGCAAGGAAGATGTTAAATGAAAACCTGTGCTATGCCCTGCTCTGCTCTGCAGGTGAGGCATTGCCAGACTGCTGTGATGTGTGCTCCAGTCTAAAAGCTTTTGACTGCTGTAAGCTGCAACAACAACATAATTGTGCCATTTCCTAATGACAGAAGTGGTGGAGGCAATAGCAGGCATTTTCAATCAGGGAGAGAAACCCAAGCCCATTGTGTAATTTTACCACAGGAGGTATACTTTAAGGAACTGGTATGAGACATGTTACATTGGCGTGAAGACAAATTCAGACAATTGATGTTTTTCTGCTAAGGTGCATTCTGATTAGTTTAAGTTCTAGCCTCGCCATCTGTTAGCAGTGTGGGAATGCACCTGTTAGACAATATGCAGTCAGAGTTTTTCTGTGTGGACAAAGGCACAAGAGCCTGAATCCAGTATGGTGTTCTTAAAATTCTTCCGCCTTTGCATTAATGAGGCCTCACAGAATGCTGTAACCCCTGCAGGCAGCTAAAAGCCAGGAAAAAATGTGCTAATTGCCCTTCAGGGATTTAGGGGATATAACTGTGTTGGACAAGGGCATGTCCTGTACAATAGGCCTCTGCAGAGGATCTGTCCTGTTAGGTCTGACCTTGAGGTGGTATGAGTAGGGAATGTGAAGGGAACATGAGTTACTGAGGTGGTGAGTGGAAAGTGGTCTCTTTGATAAGCTTCTCAACCCTGCAAATGTCAGGGTGCTTGCCAGCTGGTTGGGACTGGGTTGTTTTAGAAGCTCCAAGTCACAAGGGAGGCTATCAAATTCACCACTAGAGACAGAGACAGTCCCTGAAGTCTTTGCTCAGGTGTCTGGCTAAGGCTTGTGTCCAGTGAACTGAGCTCCAATTAGTCCATTCTTAAATAAAACCAGACAGGAAGCTGATGGCGTCTTTCATTTTTGCTGTATGCCTCTGTGGTTACAGAGCTGTGAGTGATGGCAGTAGTATCTACGTGATAGATATTAGCAGTAGACTGAGCATGTGTCAGTGAAAAAGGCCTTCCTGCTTGTAGGTTTGTCATGATCTTGGATCTGCTCAGCTATTTCTTGGTACTTTCTGGCAGCTTCTGCATCAGTTTCCCATCAAGTAGCCTAAAGGGTTGAGACTTGAAACTGCTCATAGTCTCTGTTTCACACTGGTATTATCAGTCAATTCGCGATGAAGGCCTAAGACATTGCTTGTTTTTGTGGGGTTCTTGTATTTATAGGGTTTTTCTCGTTAACTGTTTCCATTTGGGCTTTACCTGAAGATATCAGGAAGGGAAGGCCATTTAGCAGAAAATGGCAGGAGAGCAGCAGAACATCTCTTCTCACCACACTGTTATCATGGCTGAACAGTTTTAGCTGTTTTTACTTTTAGGAGACCGTTGTCCTTGAGCTGGGTGTGCTGGTGATGGCTGCGTCCCATTTGTACTTACTGAAGCGGTAGCCCAGAAGCAGTTTGATCCTTACCCTTCTTCCCACAAGAAGTGTGGGCTAGCCTTTGCTTCCCACCGAACCCTCTGCCTTGGTTGCTGTGAGTTTGGGCTGCGTTGCGAAAGCTGGGGTTCAAAGCTCACCCTGACGTGTGCAATTGGAAGTGTTACTTTGTACTGGATAACTTCCAACGGCATTGGAGTGTGGGGGAAGGAGTTTACAGAGGCAGAGGAAGAAACAAAGTCATGTTTGGGGTTCGCTGCATAAAAACATGTATTCTCCCTGCTGTCTTGGGAAGGAGGAGATGACTGGAACTTGCGCGGAGAAACTGGTCAGCTGCTGATAGTCCCCTGCACTGAAACTGGGCCACAAAGGTGATGAGTGTGGTTGACAGTGAGATGGGGTGATAGTTTGGTTAGTTCTTGCTCAACGGATTTCCTGTTGACACAGGGTAGATCTCAATATTTAATGGCATCCTGTGTCATCAGCCAACTGGTATAAATTTGGCATACTTCAGGGACTTGCCTCAGTAAAATCAGGAGCAGTTTGTGCTTGGCTGAATGCTGCCTCTGGATTCACCTGCCCAGTGCAAATAGGATGTTCTTCCAGCTTCAGATGGAGCAGGAGTGGCAGAGGGGTTGGAGATTTGAAGATAATTTAACTAATTTTTCCCAGGCTGGTCTAGCAGTTTCAGCATGAAAGGACACTTAATTTCCAGTATCTACTTAGTATGAACCTGAGTTGGACATGTCCCCTTCAGTATCTCTGTCTTCCTTCCTCTGTAAAGGCCACAGTGGATGAAAAATGCTGTCACAGGAAGGTCAGGAAGTGTTAGGGAAGGAACATACTGACCTTTAGGAGCAAAGCAAGCGAATTCAGTTTTTGTTGAACAGCACAAGAGGCTAGCCAGGGAGTCTAAACTATTGAAATGCTGCTGAGACACTGAGGTTGACCCCATGCAAGACTCTGGTACAGTAGTTGCCAGCTGTCTCTCACTAAGGGCATTTCAATGGCTGCCATGAAGCTTTAAGTCTTCAGCTGTGAAGGTACAGCTCAGTGAGTCCAAGCTGCATCCCTTCTTTCTCTGTCTTCCCCTGAGCCTGTCAGTCTGAATTTAGACATACGTGTGCAGAGGCATATGGCGGTGTGCATGTAGCCTGTGTGTGGTTACCTTCATGTTTGTGTAATTAACCATAATCAGGCATGATTTTGAGGAGCTTCTCTTTTGAGGAGCTATGTGTGCAGTTGGACAGGCTACTGCTTCAACAACAGGGCTGTTTGGACACTACTGCCCACCCCAGTGTGGTATCACTGGGGCTGATGCTTCTCTGAGCAAGCCAGGGCTTGATCTCAAGGGCAGCATCTCCTCACTGATTCTGTGGCAGCAGCAAGACTGTGAGAGGCTATCTATCTTGATCATCCTGAAAAACCTCCACAAGCCCAGCTGATGCCACTCTTCCCCAAACAGTGTAGTAGCAATTGCATGCTTCTTCCCTACAGCCAGCGTGGCAGAGGGCTGTGATGTGTGCCAAAGCATGGGCATTGAAGCTGGAGAAGAAAATGACTTGTCCTGGTTTCATGGCCACTTTTGTGTCAGGAGGAGGAAAAGCTCTGCTATGCCATTCTGGCAGCAGCTGTGAAGGGATCCTGAAAAGGGAAGGAATAGACAAGTTCTCAGTGCCCTAGCTCTAAGCATCTGCCTCTGGGAGCCAGACTACTGTTTAGTGCAGAAGGAAGCAGGCTGTGACTGTTGATGGCTATATTTGTGCCGCCACTACATTGTTTATTGTACAAACAGAAACCAAAGATAATGAGGCATCTGCCTGGCATCATTTTTAGTGTGTCTTATCCAGTTGTCATACAGTATGTGCATGAAAACAGTATCCTAGACTCATCCTAGAGAGCCTGGCACTGTTACCAGGTGTGCCTGGGAAACTCTGATGCTCAATTCTTATGTCTTCCAGATAGGATTGCTATTGGTTGGATGTCAGCCATTAAGGGTGTCTGTGAAGAGCCATCTTAGATGGATCAAGTGGCATTTGCTTTTGATTTAATGTGCTGTTATTACAGTATGAGATTTTTTTTGAGGTATGACAATGACCTAGAAGTCTTATCTCAATGTTTGCATGGAGTGTCTTGTGCTGAGTGTCAAGAGCTTAATTTTAGCTGTTAATGGTGTAACATGGGAAAACATGTTTGCAGGGATTCTGTATCCCACTGGGGTGCAGGTCTTACCCTATCTGGCTTGTAATAAGAATGATGTAGGCATTATATTAGAAAAGATGGGGTTTTCCAGGAAAGAAGGTGAAAAGTTTTCTCTTTACCTGACTGAGAAAATGCTCTGGTTTCCTTCTCCCAAAGGAGGAAAAACAAAAGAAGTAGCAGCATTAAAAGCTTTCAGTTTCCTTTGTCTCATGGCTTGCCTAAAATATATGTTTAGGCAGCCTTTCTGCAGTGGGAACTGAGGGGTATGGTTGGTGAAGCTCAAGCCTGCGAAACCTCAGCTTGTGTCTCAGAAGCTATAGGCTGAAGCGTTGTTTTGTCCACATGCTTCCATGGGATGCAGCACATCTTAGTGAATTTTTTTGTGCTTCAATTTCCTGTCTGAAAAAGTGCTCTCCATTTAATAGCAGACCTTTCTTACATTCTTGTCTTGTCCCTCTAAGTAACTGAGTTCTTCATCCCTACCTGACACTCATTGCCTGTCTGTAGGTACCCTGAACCAGTCAGTGCTTATGTTTGGGAACAAATGTGTACTAAAACAAATCAGAAACAAAGTATAAGCTTAATTTTAGTAGCTCTGCTTTCCTGATACCAATATACTTGCGCAGCACTGAAATAGAAAGATTTGGCATAGCTGTGCACTGGCACAGTTCCTGTGCCTGATATATTAGGGTGTAGAAGCTCAATGCTTTACTGTGAGAATGGGATGCAATTTCTTCCTACTTCTTCTAAAATATGAGGCCAAAATCCAGCTCAGTTTTGGGAGATTCACTAGAAAGTTTCTTTCAGTCAAGGAACAAAAAGAACTACAAAAGGCCAGAAATAGCCCTTAGGCACATCCAATTTAGTCCAATAACTGGCACATATCAATGAGAAAAGTCTGTAATTCTTTGCAGATTATCCTCTGAAGCTGGAGGAACAAACTTCTTGGTTCTGGAATGCATAGGCAATGCGAAGCGAAGCAGTACTTGCGCTACTGTCCTGACTTACAAGCAGATTGTCCTGGTAACTCTCTTCTGTCCTGTATTTTGAATATGATGTCTTAATATTTTCTTTGTTTTTTCCAGTTCCAGCTGCTGATTGAAGTTGCCTGGCCTCTGTTTATCTTCTTCATCTTGATCTCTGTAAGACTTTCATATCCGCCCTACGAGCAGCATGAATGTAAGTACCAAACACAGCAGCTGTACCCAGAATGGTGGTTGTTTCGTAGTTAAAAGGTAATAATGCAGCTGGCAAGACACAAAGAGCAGGGCCAGTGATTGTGTATTTCATTCACAAATCTCTAGAGAAGTTTTAATGGTTCCTTTCCTTCCACCCTGGGGACTGCAGTGTGTTCTGACATGTTAATCTTGCTCCAAATTATACACATTCTGGATGTTTTTCTTGACGTTTCTCTTTTCTTTAACATGTATAATGTATTAGCTGAGAATTTGCTGTAGAATTCTGGCAAGTCTGTAAAACCGGCATAGAACCCAGTCTTACTTCTTATTGTTGGCCTGTATGTGACTTAGCATAAAAAGAAAGAAGTGTTCAGGTCTGTAAGAAAGCAATCTCATTTTCAGGCAGTAATGTGTGTTAATGTAACACATTAAAGAGCACAAGAGCAATTCCATTCTTTCTAACCATTATACTGTCAGTTCTGCATTCAGTAGATTCAGCAGTCATACAGTTGTGGGGAAAAGCTATTCCACTTTTTTCTTTACCTTTTAAAATGGGCACATTCCGGCTTTTCTTTCAAAGAAGGTTTTCATTCTTGCTCTGAGAATAATGATTTTTTGACCTCCGTGATGGTGGCCACTTGATTTAGGACGTGTGACTTATTTGCAACATGTTACTGTGGTTGATGACAGCCTGATACTGCAATTAGCTGACTATGGAAGAGCTCTTTCTTTATCTTTCCTTCTCCTGATTACTGAAGGGAAGGCTTAAGGGTCAGCATAACCTGACTTTGGAGGACATCCTGAAGTGTTTCATCCTTAAAATAGGTAAAGAACTGGCTCTTGCAGCACTTACCCTGTAGTTCTTTATGACAGCTTGCTAGGCTGTCAAGGATCCTTTCAAAAGCTGAAGTGTTAAATGTGTGCAGTTTGCCATTACACTTTGGACACTGCTGGTCCATGTACTGCTTAACTCACTTTCTACAGTGGTTGGCAGTGTAATTGAAGCTTCCCTAAATTAAATCTTATGCTTTGCTGCATGACATTTAAGTTGTCTTTTCTGACTGAATGTTATGGTGGTATTAGGAGAGACACCTGTAATATGGAGCTGAATTGAAGCAAGAAAAGTAATAAGCAGTTTACTCAGCTGGTATAAATAACTAGCAGCCTCAATGGTTATTTGTTTTAGACCTTGCAGTGATGTATATAAAGTCAAACCTAGCAAGAGCTGCCTTTTAGTAGAGCTGTTTAGACTGGGCTTTTAGTTGTTAGCCTCCTAGTAATCATTTGCTCTGGCACCCTGGTGCAGAGTTTTGAGTCACCTGCAGCCCTTTTTCCTTCCCATTTATGTTGACTGAAGTGGTTTTGTCTGCCTTTTCCCTATTATGACATTAGGAACTGTATCAGCGTATGGCATCTGGTAACTTTTTAAGTCACTTTTTTAATAGATAACTCAATTTTTCAAAAAGCTTCTGAGAAAAGGTAACTAAATTTCGTTTAAGTCTGGATTGATTTCACTGAACACTCATTTATATGCTGACAGATACAGATGTGTTGTATAGTGGAACATTTTTTTTCTGAGCTGTGAGCAGAGGTAGACAGAAACCTTGAGTTCATGCTGAACTGTGTGGCAACCCGGTGGATGCCTTAAGGGAGACAAGGAATGTTATATGTCGTGGCAGTGCTGTGTGCTGTTATGAAATCAGTTGCAGGTAAACACCTGATGACAGCAGTAACAGAGCTGCATGCAACTGTTTTATATTCTCCAGACAGCCTCAGTATTTTAATGGTATTGTCTTTTTCAACAAATAGGAAAGATTTTCAGTTCTCTCCTCTTGCTTGAGGAGCCCAAGGATTGGGTTGTTTCTATGGGCAAAGTTTCCAGTCAGGACTTTTTATTTCTATCAGCTTGCTCTAGTGCAGTCCACATCTTGCAGTCTTGCAATCTTCAATTGCTATTGCGCAAGATTGCTGACTTGTGTTTTGTACAGCTTGACTTTTCTGTTCCTGTGACCCTTTAAAGCATTCAAAATGCACTTCATTTGGGGGAAATAAATCCGGCAAAAAGTGACTTTGGTCTCCTCTGAAAAGCCAGATGTTTGCAGCAACATAATTGAATATGGTGTGCTGTTACACTGTTTTCTGTGTAACTCATCTGACTTAAAACTGGCAGATTCCTGCTTTACTCCTCAAGAAAATGCTGTTACATGCATCACTGTATGTAAAAAAACTACCTTGAATTCTTCATCTGTGCTCTTCTTTTGTACTGCTTTTAGTAGTTTGAGTTCTTCACCATCTAAAATAAAAGACATGAAGTAAAGAGGTGGTGATTCTCTTCGATACGTTACAAAAAGAATCTGAAAGTTGTAGCATTTTCCCTCTTCTCCCTACCCCCAAGCCCCTCAGCCAAGAAGAATAAGAGAGCAAAATGAAACAAAAGCCAGAGAGCTCAAGTAAATAGCTTTCCTATTTTAAACACAGAACTTAGGGACAGTCCCCTGGGTACTGGAAACAATGAACCTTTGGTTCCTTCACCTTTCTCCTGGACAGAGTTTCTGTCTTTCTCCATTGGAGGGTTGATACCCTCCCTGCTTTCTTTCAGCCTTCTACATTAATCAGCCTTGCTGTAATTTGTCAGCTTTGACCTCTATTCCTCCTGTGGCTTAGGTATGTCCATTGTAGCTGTGGAGGTAGGGAGCCGCCCCTGCCATTTGGTTGCAGGCACGCTGTGAGGGCAAGGTGGGCACCAGAGGAGACAATGTACATCGCTTGGTCAAAGCCTTGAGCAACTGCTTTGAGTAGCTGTGAGAGATAGTGAGGAAGGGGGATAACTTTCCTCTGTGCTCCCCTCCCTTGTGTGGGGTTGAAGAAGTGAGCTCATTTGCGGAAAGCAGCCTGACAGCTTGTATAAGGTGCAAGGGAAGCCTTTCTTCCACCATTGCTGGAGGTTAAGGGATTCAGAAGTGCCTAAGTGGCATACTGGCCACAAGCAGTTTGTTACTGCTTTAATTCTTAACTGGAATGCAGAACGTAAACAGGACATAAAATCTGGGCTATGATTTAAGTAGGTCTTTAGGAGCAAGAGTCAGACTTCAGCATAAAGATTTGAAATATGGCGGGCAGATGCCTGAATGTTTAAGGAAATCTGAAGTTTTAATACTGACTGGAAATCAAGCTAGTATGGGACAGCAATGACATGGTTAGGGAAACAATTGTAGGCACCCACCCCACATTCACTGAGCCTTTGCTCAGTAAAGAGCAAACTTTACAACAACACTTTGCTTGGTGTTTAAGGTATGTGCAATTGAGGGGGGCTGATTTTTGAAAATCAAAAGGACTGAATAGAAATATTAGGTGTATTCAGAGCCCAGAGTCTGACTGGGGGTTGTCCAAGTGGCCTCAAGCCAAATCCTTGTGTTGTTTAAGCGTGCAATCTGGAGGAGCACAGCAGGTTGGAACGGACGTGTGCATGTGCTCACCACTGCCAGGCATTGGAGTTGCCTGCTGTTGGACATCCCTGAGCAAAAAGTACTATATCCCAGTCAGTGTGGCCGAAAGCACTGCTGCAAAGATGACACTAGCAAAGAGCTTCTCCTATAGGCCGAACAAGGTGTAGGTTTTCAGTGGAGGAGGCTAGAACAGTGTGGGGAATTTAACATGAGCTCAGCCCTTACTGTTGGCTGTTCTGCTCTCTTACAAGCCATTTGGGGCAACAACCAGCACAGGATTAGCACTGCCCCTCAAATGCAATGCTGTGTAGTAGTGGCTTGTATCCTCTGTTTCTGTCTGCTGAGTCTTGTGTTTCTGTTCTAGGTCACTTCCCAAACAAAGCTATGCCTTCAGCAGGAACCTTGCCGTGGATACAGGGGATCATCTGCAACGCCAACAACCCTTGTTTCCGCTACCCGACTCCTGGGGAATCCCCTGGTATCGTTGGGAACTTCAATGCCTCTATGTGAGTCTGCCTGCTTCTTCCTCAGCTCTGTTCTTAGAGGAACACATGGAGAAGGGATAACTGGAAGTCGCCAGCTAGCTATGTAAGGTTACACTGTCAAGGATTTTGCTGTTCCTGTTGCCACTGAAGTACCAAGCTTGCTACCAAGTTCAGGGGGCTTAGCAGGTGGCTGGTATGCGTGCAGTGTCCCTGAGTCCAAGCAGTTGAAGCTCTTGGTGAATGAAAAGCTCCGTTTTACCTCTGGGTGGGGACTAAGTCCATTCTCTTATCAGTTGCTCAGAATTTGGCCCATAAAAAGGCAAGACATGAGTTGCTTTTTACAGAGGGCCTCTTTCCTTGGTTAATGAACCTCTGAGATGGACAGTGTAGATCAAGGCTGTTAAAGAGCAAATCAGGGGGATACTCCCTAACATCTGTCACTTATTGCCTGCTAATGTGTTGCAGAAAGCTCAATTTATGGCCAGCTTCCTCACATCCTGCCTTGCTTGCTGCACTCATACTGCTAGGCCAGCTAGGCTTAATGCAGGATAAAATGTGTCTGCAACTTGTAGGAGCATTTGAAAGGAGCAAGAACATATTTTAATTACTGTGCTGCTAAGGGGAAGCAGTTCACAGGCAGCAAGAGGCCCTCTCCATCCCCGTCTTAAGTAAATGCTTTCAAATGCATGGAGGTTTTCCTGATGTAACTTTTATTTGACCTTGCATTAGCAGCCATCATTTACTGGGCTCCTTTGATTATCTTGGGGTGGTCACTAAAGAAAGGGCTCATTGTACTGGAGAGGGCAGTGGTGTAACTGGAAGGGACTGAAGTTTGGAACTGGGATGTGAAATGGTATCTATGGATGCTGGCTCAGAGAGCTGACGGCTGCTGGTTGTTTTTGTGTTTTCCTGTCACCAGTGTTTCCCGCCTGTTCTCAGATGCCAAGAGGTTGCTTTTGTACAGCCAACAGGATACGAGCATACGGGATGTCCAGAAGGTCCTGGGAAAACTGCGCAAGTTTGGAAATTCCTCTGGCGCAGGTAATGGCATGTAAAAAGAGCCACCTACATCTGGCATTTCTGCTCTGGTTAATTCTGCATGTGTGTAAACTTCTGAAATGTACTGCAATGGGAACATGCACAGTTAGAATTTACAGCTTACAAAACCCTTTCCAGTCCTGGAGAAGTACCTTAAGCTTCTCTTGTGTCAGAGCTTTGTGTGCCCTTTAGCTTCTTCAGCAGAAGAGAAAAGGGATGGTCTATAATGCCAAGAATAGCAGCTGTTTTGGATGTGAAAATTACCATGTTCCGCCTACTGAAGTCAGTTAAAATGCTGCCTCTCTCAAAGGAGTCCAGGCAGTGTATCTTTTTGGAAAACACTAGTTATTTTGCTACTTTGCCAGTGAAGCAGCCAACACAATATAGCCACAATGTACTGCTCTGCCCCCTGAGCGCCAGAGAGAAGTGTGCTGGAAGAACACAGATGCAGAAGAGCTGATATTGGCCAGCAGTTTACAAACTCAGAGCTGATAATTATCAGAGAATGAAGTCTCTATTTCCTTTTTTTTGTTTTTTTTTGTTTTTTTTGTTGTTGTTTTTTTTTTTTATTCTGTATAAGTGTTTGATGAAGGATGCTTCAATCTCTGCTATGGTCTGGCAGAATTTTGAAGGGCAGAGTCCAAAAGAAAATGTTTTGTCCCTGGGGCTCGCACAGCTCCATTTGCCATAAGAAATGAGAATACTCCCACTTTCAGCTTGCGCGGGAAGCTCTGGAGTGCCTTCCTGTCTCGTGCAGATGAATAAGTGACTAGGGTGAGATCACTTAGGAATCTTGCAGCAGAGCTGGGACATGAAGCAGCTCTGCCGAGTCTCAGGAAATGTGGCCGTTCTCATGTTATTGCTGGGTCTTTCTGACATGGCAACTTGTTAGAGTTTTTTGGGGTACTCTTCTCTGAAAGGTTATTCCTCTTGGCTGCTGTGTTAATGTGCATGTGTTCACTGGAAAGGATGGAAAGTAATGGTTTAGAACACCAGGGAAATAGAGACGGGAGCACAGCTACGAAGCGTCTTCACCTACAATCTCTATCCAGGCACATGGAGCTCTTTGAATGTAGTGGTACTTCAGCATTTCGTGAAAGCTGTCCCTGGCTTTGCAGTTGTGAGAGTTCTTCTGAGCTCTCTTCATTTGTCCTGGCTTAGGCAGGCTCCAGAAGCAAAAGTATCTGACCTGGTGTGATGTGAATAGTTTAATGTCTGATGTGGCCTGAGCATGCTTTTAAAGCAGAGATAGGTTTTTTACATCCTTTCGTGTGCTGCTCAGTACATTATGGGTCATTTTGAAATAATCTGTATTGCTAGTGTCAGGTGGGCAGATGTGTGCTGGTTGTAGGCACAGACACAAATTGTGCAAGGGATTTGGCTTGGATATATAACCTTTCTCTCCCCTCTTCAGAGCTGTGCAGAATCCTGATGTGATCATATCTGCAGGTGATACTGTGGTCTACTGACTTTTTGAACATAAGCTTATGCTTTCATTTACACATAAGTTACTCCCTTCCTTGCTGGGCTAAATACCCATAGTGCCAGGTTCCCCTCGTTTAAATGGCATTGTCATGCTTTTACCCAAATATGCAGCAATTTAAAGGGGAGAACATGCAGAACGAACAGTTTGCACAGAAATGGACACATAATGAACACAGCCAAAGTGAGCTAAGATTATTATTCCCAAAGGAGAGGTTTAATGCTGTTTTCTTCATGGAGATCTTAATTTGTCAGAATGACATATATTGTTGTTACTGGATTTTACACTTCATGCCTGCAGTAGTACCTGCAAGTGGACTCTTCCAAAGAGAGTAGATACTGGTGTTCTTTATTGAAACATGCAGTGAATGTCAGACATGGGCAGTTACAAGAAAACTTATCAAAGCCATAAGCTGAAACTCTCATTGCTGGGAAGGTTTGAGTGGGAGGAGTGATTCCAAGAAGCATCTTGCATAGAGTATTGTACAAGTTGAAAGTCAGAAGGCTCATGTTTCTCTATACTATAAAGACTACCAGACTGGCTGCAGAAATATGCCTCAGACTCAGTCATCAAAGATTGTATTTCTATAATAAAACATTTCAAATGTGTAATAAAAAAATCAGATCTCTCCATTAGAGTGACAGAATGCCCATTGTTGGTAAGGCTTATAGGGAACAAAGCCTGTTTGTCCTTTTCATTATATGCTCATTTACACAAAGCCTCCATCTTGAGGGTCCTTGCTGCCCACTACTTGGCTGCTGATTCATTCTCTGACATCATGCATAAAGCATCATCTTCTGTTCTTACAAGTACTTGTGTATTTGTGCTTAGCGGTGCTTAATTCCTGTGCAAAGAAAGGAACTACAGGTCAAGCCTTCAACTATTGTATACAGTCAGGTCTGAGAGATGCTTAGATGTTTCAGTTTCAGGGGTATTTTCTCCAGTGGTTTCTCTAGTGGCTGGAAATGTAAGATGACAGTAGGAGTAGATGTCAGATATAAGCACACCTCCAAATCTGAAAGCACTGCCTTTATGCATGTATTTTGCCAATTAGTAGGAAGGCTCATTACCTTATGAGCTAATAATTGGAAACATTTGTAATATCACCTTTGTCCCAGCTCTGGCCTGCACCTGAAGCCATGTGGTCCAGACAGATGCAGCTTTGCAGCTCATGCTTCCCTGTATGTTTTATGCTCCCTATTTATGGAGTCTCTGCAGCTCCCTCATACCCTCATTCTGGTGTGATGTCCTGCTCCCATGTATGCTTCCCATGGCTGCCTCCTGGCTTTGAAACAGGCTTTAGGATGTGATCTTCCACTATCAAACAGATTGGAGCTGTGGTATAGATTTTGTTCTAATGCTAGTCATTCAAAGCATGCATGTCTGTATTTAGTTTCAGATGTTTAAATCTGCCTAAGTCCTTTCATTTCAAGCTTCTTTAAAACAGCCCTCATAAACCAGTGTTCAAGGTGCAACAGTTAATATTGCTTGATTTGAAATTAGGCATATGCTGAACCCTGCAGAAGGGAGACTTGCAGCAGATGGGCAGGGTGCTTACACAGTGGTGCCTGCAAGTCAGTGTCTTGGTTAAAAACAAGTTGGGACACTAAGATTTTGTTAAGGCAGTGCTGTGCACTCATGCCGATAGGCTTTATGTCTCAGCCACCTTTTGATGAGATGGGAGGTAGTTGCTCATAACAGGATTGTTTGTCCAGGGGCTTGAGGAGTGTCTCCTCTGCTGCTCTGAGCTTGACAAGAGCTCTCTGTCGGAGAGACAGGAATGTGTTACCAATACGGAACAGCCCACCCTTGCTTCATGTAGCACATTTTCTAGCCAGGGTGAAGTACTAATGGGTGGTGTGAGGTTGTTCAGCACAGGCAGTTATCATGCTGTATGGGTGCTGCTGTCCTGTGGCCACGTTCAGCAAGCCTTGAGCAGTGAAATCTACGTGCAGGCACACACATACCTTAACACAATCAATTTTGCAGGCAGGTGCCAGGTGCCCTTTCCTTCCCAATGCGTGTTACATCTCTGTCCAGAGATGTCACCAAGGTCTTCAAAAGTCATGATAAGTCAGAGTACAAGCCAGAACACAGAGTCAAAGACCTTGGTGATGTCACTTCCAAGAGCATGACATGGCTGCTGGGATTGCCACCTGCAAGTAGGTTTGACTTGCTGCTTGCAGGCACTAGATTTGTCACTGGCTTCAATGCCATTTTGGCAGGAGATAGTGTTTGCAAGAAACAAGCTTTCTTCCTGTTTTGAAAGGTGGAGATACAGCTTACTGTTGGCTATAGCACACTATTTTTCTTCCTTCTCTCTACAGGGCTCCCCAATACTTTGTTCTGCAGTGCCATGGGGTAATAAATCAACAGGTTAAAATTAAAGCCACCTTCTTTGGTTGTTGCTAACTGTTGCACGTATCAGCCAGTCTAGCTGGTTATTTACTTCATTGCTCTTAGTTTTCAGTGATCCCAAAGGGCATGTTTCTATTTTCCTTGAAACCAATCCAACTAAACAAAAGTGGAGCAATGAAATAGGCAGAGGGAAACAAACATCACCTAAAATTGCATCAGTTCTCAGGCTATTGTTCCACATGTCCTGCTTTTCCCAGTTATTTGCTGGATTAGTATTGCTTGTGGTTTAGAAGGAACTCCAGCTACCTAGCATTCTCTGCTGATGTTGCACCCTGCTGTACAGACAAATGTTGGGACTGAAGGAGTTTGTAGCCTCTCTGGTCATTGCTAATAGTGCTACTTTTATTTAACACATAAAGGATGATGAGGGGCTTAGGCTGAAGAGTAACCTTGGGACAGGCTTTCTGGTGTCATGTGTGCTGCTGTATGATTATCAAGGTGCTCAGGAAAACAGGATGTTTTACCTAGATGATGTTAAGGTAATGATAGCTGACTCCCTCCCCAGTGTCTTCTTCCTAACAAAAATGACCCCAGGCCCTCAAGCTAAACATTCAAATGGATCCTTATATCTGCCTACCTCTCCCTAATTAAGGTGGCTTCCTCCCTGACTTGTCTGGGGAAGGATTCTAGCAAAAACCAGCCAGGCTAGAATGAGGACTAATAAGCTATGTGTACAGTTGGCCTTCACCCCCGGAAACACCTGCAGACACCAGGCGCTGCAGAGTGGCATTCCTGCCATTGCATGGCTGCACATAAATATACGGCTGGGCTCTCTGATGTAGCACCCCACGGTGACACACAATATCCTTCTCGGTCCTTGAGGCTGGGAAATTGGTCCCAAAAAATGCTGCCTTGTGGTATTGGTAGAGAGATCTCGACTCGTGGAGGGGGGGGGGGGGGGGCAGGAAGGCTGCTTTACTTCGTGATTTTCAGCACTTTGTGTTAGCCCTCGGAAGAACTCCCCATGGCACTCCTGGCTGATGCTGCTTCCCAGCCCAAAGCATCCAGCCAAGAAGAGGAGCCCGTGTGACTTCCGCTTTGGTCAGATGCGATCTGTCAGGGACAGAGCAAGTAGAACAAGTTCCCAATACTAGGTACTTGCATTGTGCAAAGTTGGTCAGGCAGGTAGGAGATTCAGGTACTCATGGCAATTTTCCTATATTTGCCTAATTATTTTTTTATTTAAATCACTGGGTCACTGAACAGGCACAGACTTGAGACTCCTTAGATTTGGTTTAGGGTTGTTTTGGTATGTGAATGGAAATTGCATAGGTGACTGCAAATCTTCTAGAAAAACCTTTACAAAACATTCCTGAAAGGTCTTTTACTACAACAGGCTCTGTGGGAATCCAGTGGGACCATTATTTTTTATTGTCCTAAACTGAAACTGGGAGGCTGATAGTGAAGAGATATGCAAGGGTAGAGAAGATTTCTTATGGCACTGTGGGTCTCAGGTTGTGTTTTGCTTTTATTAGTAAGGTGGCATGATATTTGCTGAATTACACATTTGCATAGTTAGCACCTTCAGTAAAGACTACTTCTGCTTTCCTTAATGCTTCAAAGCCAGAAGTGAGATTGAAGTAATAAAATGATGTTGATAGAGGTTTAGTCACAAAGGTCTGCTGCAGCATTAAATCTATTACCAGGAGAATCATATTTGTTTCCCATGGGGCTGTCCATGAACTTTCAGAGCTTTCTTTATCTGTAATAGCATTGTTATTGCATGACTTTGCTTAGAGGTTGAAGTGGGTAAACAGAGTGTAATCTGCATCTGAAGTGCCTGTAATGTGTCTTCTGATTCCGCAGAACTGGACTTATGTCCTGGTTTTGGTCTGAGCTTTCTTTTTGCTGAAATGCTTTTGAAGTGACAGGTTTAGAATTATGGCAGCTACGATCCTAGGTATGGATTTGGGAGGCAAAGACTGAAATCCCTTTGAAAGTGGAATTGAAAAAAAACTCATGCAGTGTTATGTTAAATCTGACCTTGCTGCAGTGTCTGTGCTATACTAGGTGACAGAAGGTTGAGAATTTATGAGAATTCTATTACAGAAGACTATGAACCCTATTTAAAAAACATGAGCAGAATCACAAGCATGTCGTCAACATTGGACTGTGCTGGTGAAGGGCTGCACTGGCAATTTGGTTACTTTAAGACCTCATGCCAGCTAATGGTTTGCCTGCATGCTGGGAAGCCAGCAGGGCCCATATCTACAATTAGCAACAAAGCTATTCCAACTGATACCAAATCACTGTACCTTAAAGGCACCATCCTTATCTTGCTGTTAATTGTCTAGATAAAGGCACAGAAGGCACAGTGGTAAAGAAAACAAGAATTACTTCATGCGCTTGTTAGTATATAAGTAATATTAGCATCTGCTGCAGAAGCAGGACAGTATTAAAAATTTCTCGGTGCTTTCTCTAGGCTCCTAAAGCTCTTCAGCCTGTTCTGTCAACACTGGCTTCTATTTTGAACCAGCAAATAAAATTGAGTGTTAAGTAAACAATTATACTTTTCACACTCTCCTATTATCTCCTTTTTGTGTGCAACCTTGTCAGTACAGCTTGCTAATACCAGCATTATGTTGCTGAAAATTTACGCTCAGTGTTAACTCGTTTGCATTTATTTGCTCTTCTCCACTCTGACACAATTTCTGGATTTTTTTTCTCAATGACTTCTAATCTCATTCTCAACAAATTGCCTGATTTGTGGAAGATTGCACGTGATTTATCTGAGCTACAGTCTGAGGCAGGGTGAGAGCAGGATAGAGGCTCTTCACATCGAGCTTGGTGTTAGCAGTCCCATAGGAAATTTGTACCACTGTCATCTGGTGTAAAGTTCAGCTTTCTTGGGGGACTTCCATGGAGCTGAGCTCTCATGGGACTGGTGATTATGAAATTGCCACAGTTAGAAAAAGCCCTGTCTGCTCCTTTATCCGACTTGGTGCTAAGGCTAGGGTGCCTAATTTGAATCTGACCTCCTGTATCTCTTAATATTCAGCTTTGACAAGTTAATGTTCAGCTCTGGAGCCTTCTCTAGTAATAATACGTTTTCGTCTTCATTGTGCATTATGAACACTACCTAATTTTTACAGCGCTCTTGAGAAACGAACAATGGCTGCCAAGGAATTGGAGCCCTCATTCTGAAACACAGTAGGATGCGGCAGGTTTCATTGTAATCAGCCTGCAATAAAAGGTGATGGTTTTGAAATACTGTTGATGTTGATTCAAAGTTTTGGGTTGTTTTTTTTTAATCCATTAAAGTTCAATTTTTGTAGGCAGCCTTTTTCATGAGAAACAGATGCTGTTTTATTTACATATTTTTGGTTGCAAAATAAGTGAGTGCTAATGCCAAGATCCTGGCTAAAATCAAACAACATATTCTACCACTTGTTCCTACAATTTGCAGCTTCAATAACCTGCAGCATTCTTCATGTCCACCCCTAGGCTTCTTTCTGGTGTTACCATGTTTTATCTGGTAGCAGTCACGTCTTGTTTCAGATGTATTTTTAGTTCAGGTTACATGCTTACATCATACTTTGCATATGCTTTCTTTCCAAAATTCTGGAAAAATCCATTGAAATTGAACAAAAAACCTGCAGAATAAAAAAAACCAAACCCCATATTTTTTATGTATTAACTGTTAATAATTAACTGAGATTGTTAAAACTACATATTCCTTATGCTATGGCATAAAATAGTCTGTTCATGAAAAATTGGTGTTGCTTTGAAAATTCAGTGGAATGCAGCTCACCTATTAGCTGAAGATGTCACCTTATATTTGCTATGCTGACTGGGCAGCACTAATCCCCTGTACGTGGAGGAGATGTCAGTCTTACCTGTGACACACCCTCTGTAAATGGCCAGTTTCCTTCCTTGTCTAATGTAAGTTTTGTTCTAAGGATGTGCATTAAAGGTCTCTTTTAAGGGATTTTAAGGAAAGATCCTTTCCTGTGGCTTTTGTTGTTTTATTTTATTCTTTTCTATTCTTTTTATTCCTCTTGCCTTTTCAGAGGCAAATACTACCTGCAGTAGGCTTTAAATGCATTTTTGCTTGACACTGGCAGGTTTGCATGACTGTAGCCAGGCAGAACTTAAGTATGAACTATTACTATCTCAGAGGGTCCCTTCTCTGAATATTTTTTCTTCTATTTTAGCAATTGCATTTGAAACATAACAGGACCATATCTGAGGTTCACTGAGCATACACATATGCCAGAAGGGTTTTTGCTGATGGGACAAAGACAGCTTACTGCAAATAGCAATACCTCAAGTCTAAGTGCTTGTTCTGACTTGTGCCAACTGGCTGCTTAGGAATGCAGCAGCTGTTTTATACTGAACAAAACACTACTTCAGAACAGTAGGGGAAAAAACCCACAACCCACCAACAGCTTTACCACTTGAGACTAGATGTAAAGAACCACACATGGAAGTGTGTTGTCTCAACAACTTTCCTTGTAGCGAAGGCACAGCTGTGTTACAACATGGTCAGCAACTGTCAGTTATGCCTGCACACCTATACTACTACCCTGCTCTGTTCACATGCTTGCCCACTACCCAGGAGGTGGGGGACAGTGTGCTGCAAAGCCATAGATCAGAAATCAACACAATGGAGTAGCCCTGTAAGACCCCAAGTTTCTTCACCTACTTGGCGTCTTTCCTTCCTTTTCTTGTTTCCTCTTGCTGCTACCTGAAGAAAGTACAAAGAATTTTACCAATGCATCCAGATAAATAACGCAGAAGACCACTCCAGCAGTGCACGCTCAATTTTCTTTAGGGTATTTGCACTGCTTTGGGACACTGGTACAGAGGATCAGGTTCCTAAAGCAACAACAGGCGCTGATGTTTTCTGTGTCTACTAATAATGTTTCTGTCCTCTGTGTAAAACGCAGTGGACACTGATATGGGTACAAGTACTCCGAGGTGTATTTTCAGCCAGCAAGTTATGTCACTACTGAATGGAAGGAATGGTTAGTATATTGACAGTCCAGAAGAACACCAACCAGAAGGATGAGCTCTTCAGACTATTAAAGCAGGGACTGGTGGGAGCATCCCAATGTGAACAGCAGTATACTGTCACACTGAGGGTACAAGCGATGTGATCTCTAGGCCAGACTGTACGTGACTTTGGGTAATTGTATCTACTGAGCATCTGCTTTTCAGTGTTTCCCAAAGATTGGGAAAGTTTTTTTTAACTGTTCTGAAGTGGTGTTGCTCAACAGTCTGATTTATACCAGTGAAGGGGCTGAACAGTTGCAAAGGTTGCCCTAAACTCTTGGTTTGACCCTTTGTTCTGGAGGTGGCTTCTGCTGTTGTGTGCTAGATTAAGGGCATTAGACTTGGCACTAAATCCAGAAGTGAAAGGTCTTCCTGAATGTAGGGGAAGCAAGAGCCACTATGGTCTGCTGACTGCAGACTTGATATCTAAAATAAGTCAGATGTGAAGCACCCTGAATTTGTGCAAGTGAGAGGAGGGGAGCCATGGCAGGGTGAGGCTTCACACCCAAGGGAGGGATGGGTTTTTCTCATCCGTCTTTGTGTGTAAGGCAGAACAAGTAAGTGGAGGAGTCAGGGTGCTTTGGTCCTGGGCAGCTCTGCCTGCCATTTTGCTAGAGGCTCATCACTACCCATACCAGTGTCATGGGGGAAGCCTTTCACACTGGGTAGCTGGTGCTGTGATAAGTTTAGAGTGGCATGGTACTGCTGGGATGATACTGCCTGCTTGTTTGGGGGCTTGAAATGGTTCTGATATAGGTGTTTCCTGTTTGTGTTTGAGCCAGCAGTATACCAGATGCAAGCTCACGTCGCCAGCTCATGAAAACCCTTCTGTTAGTAATGGTCATTTGATTAAAATGTCCAGCCCTGCTTTTTCTTGTGACTTGAATTTCCACTGAATTTAAGGTCACTTGCTCAAGTACAAGGAATTCTGGGCAGGGTTTTCCATGGTCACAGCTCAAACTTTCAATTTCTGCTTAGCTCCATACTTTTTAATACCTTAATGTCATTCCTTGTATGCTCACACCAGTGTTTGCCATTAGGATAGGGGTATGTGGATGGATGTGGCCATGGCATTTGTTTTCCAGTCTGACTTCCAATTAATTCTTTCACTGTATCTTACTGTGTCTGAGTTGATGTTTTGACACATCTAAAATCTGTGTATTAGCTAGGGCATAATGTTCCTAGTGCAGGCAAAATCCAGTCTTAACAGCAAACACTTACTTTCTGCCTCTTCAGAAGCACTTTTCTTTCTCTGAGCTGGGTTTGACCTTTACAGACCTTCTCCATAGCCTGTACCAGCCCTGAACGTGTTCTGTATACCACTCCTGAAAATAATTTGCTGCAGTGATTAAGTATTGTGTCAGGTCATACCTGAGTTATGTCATCTTTGTGGCTAACAAGCCAATTTGAAGGCCGAGAATTTTGCAGTTTGTCCTTATTTTGTGAAAATTAGCAGGAGAATTTTCAACCAATTATAACTGCTATGCAATTTGGAGCTCTGCTTGGCATTTGCTTCTTAAAGCAATACAGCGAAGATACTTAGGATGTTTTCTTTAAAACAGCTTCATTTTTTGCACTGCTAGAATAATTTTGTTTTTGTTTTTTTTTTTTTGGTGTGTTTTGTTTGTTTTTTTTCCATTGGCAAGCTGAATTTCACAGTTGTCTGTACAGATAACAGAACTTGGCTTGCAGCCAGGGACGACACGAGAATATCTCTATCATGGTGTTACACTGAGCCTAGGGAGGTGGTTGGGTGTGCCCCTTCCTAGACCGAAGTTGTGCAGGCAGTGGGTGACCAGCCGGTGGCTTTCATGTTGGTGCCTTGTGCCTTTGCTTTCTCATGCAGAGTTTGTTGTGTGTGTCATACGGGGGAGGGTCCTGATGGGATGTGGGAGTTAAAGTACTACCCAGAGAGAGGTCTGAGACTTGTGCTTGCTGCTGACTTTCCAGGCAGGTTGGAGGTGGGATCTCAGCAGGCTTAAATGGGCTCTGCATCCTTGAAGCCAGCATACCCCCAGAGAAACCTAACCAAGGACTGGTCTTTTGTGTGTGTACCACTATAAGGTGTCACCTGTGCTTTCTGCCAGAGTGGCTGTGCTGGCCGCTGTTTTTTAAAGCTCTTCCAAGTAAAAATGGTGACTTGTAGAGGAATGGAGATGGTTCTGGTGTTTGCAGTCCCAAGATGAGAGGGAAGGCCTGGATCAGTCACTACCCTTTCTCCCAGGAGAGATCCTAGCTGCTGGGGATGGACACCAGGCTGCCTCCCTCTACTCACATCACTATTTGGCATGGCAAATACATGAAGATGATGATCTCTGGTTAAATGGGTGTTCTTATCTAATGTCTGCAGAGGCAGGCAGAGAGCAGAGAGCAAAGAGCTGTAGCCTAACATAAAAACAGGTCAGGCCATGGCTGCAGAAGGAACAGCACTTAGACTGTGAGCAAATTAGGCTTGTATTTTCACACTAGCAGATCCTGCACAACATGCCTGCTGAGCTGTTTGATTTCTTGTTAGCAAACCTAGGTAGGGCTGTCCAACTGCTTCAGTTTCAGCTCCTGCCAGTTTCAGTAGGGATGCAGGCAGCTTTGAGAGCTGTTCTCACCACACAGGAGGTGGGAATACACATAGGGGAAGACTGCCCGACAGGAAAAGAAAAATAAAAGCATAGTAATTAAAAAAACAAACAAACAAACAAAAAAACAAACAAAACCCACTCCCCCCCCCCCAAAAAAAAAAAAATTTCTAGATGTTTTGTTCAAAGTTAGGAATATAATGAAGGCAGATGAAAATTTGCTGTCTCGCCCTTGTTCAGTACTGTCCTGTCTGAAAGGTTTGCTTTTCACATTGCAGGTCCGGGTTATTGGCTCAGTAGGGTACAATACTGTAACAGGAGAAGATCTCCTGCTCTTAGTCTCAGCTTCCTGTGGCCAGGAGGGCCAGGGCAGTGATCATCCCCCTGCACTCGGCACTGGTGAGGCTGTACCTCGAATCCTGTGTTCAGTTCTGGACCTCTCACTACAAGAGAGGCATTGAGGTGCTGGAGCAGGTCCACAGAAGGGCACCAAAGCTGGTGAAGGGCCTGAAGCACAAGAGTGTGATGAGGAACGGCTGAGGAAACTGGGGGTGTTGAGTCTGGAGAAGAGAAGGCTCAGGGGGAACATTATTGCTCTCTTTCAGGTTGCCTGAAAGGAGGTTGTAGTGAGGTGTGGGTCAGTCTCTTCTCCCAAGTACCAAGCGATAGGACAAGAGGTAATGGCTTCAAGCTGCACCAGGGGAGGTTTAGATTTGGATATTAGGAACAATTTCTTCGCAGAGAGGGTGCTCAGGCATTGTAACAGGCTGCCCAAGGCAGTGGTGGAGTCACCGTCCCTGGAAGTGTTCAAAAATCCTGTAGGACCTTAGTGACATGGTTTAGCAGTGGTCTTGGCAGTCCTGGGATAAAGGGTTGGATTTGATGATCTTGAAGGTCTCTTCCAATCTAGCTGATTCTGTGATTCTTTTCTATGAATCAGCCCCTTCATTTGCTTTTGTCTTGCAAAAACTCCTGTTACAGGGAGTATGACCAGTGAACTAGTGATGTCCAGGATGAAGCATGCCTGTATAATATGGAGCATCTTGACCTTGTCCTCCAGTCTTGCCTGGGTGCTGCGGAGTGCTGTTGCACAGTCTTGAGAGCCAGCTGTGCAATCAGACTGGTGCGAGTTATTGTTCTCATGTGAGAGCCTGTGTCAGAAGTGCTGCACACCCACCTTCCCTGCTGCATAAGCATGGTTTTACCTGAGTGGGGAACTGGAAGTGATGAATGTGAACTCTGTGCAGGGAGAAGAAGAAGCCTTATTTGCTCACTTGCCACTCTTCCCTACTTCGGTTTTTCTGTTAACTGGTGGAGACCTCGGACTCCATTGTGTTAGAAACCCACTTGTCTATCTTGCGTGCTTCAGGCACTTGTGGAAACCTGTTGACTCTTAAAGAACAAAGCTAAAGCTTCTCGTGCCCTGTCCTGTTACTATTTCAGCTTGCTGTGATGCCTTAATGCTGCTTTATGAAAATGACTGGGTTGCCCTATAAGCAATCTCTGTGAGGAGAAATAAAAGTTCATAATTAATTTAACATCAGCTTCTCTTTTGCCTTGATGCTTGCCTGTGAGGAATACAGGCTTAGCCAAAGGCTAGTAAATCCTCCAACTACAGTGGATATACAGAAAATAACGTAATTGTTTTCTGCCTTGCATGTTCCATCAAGAGGGAGTGAAAGACAAACAGTCATGTTTGTAGACAGGACAGAATGCCCTGCTTTCTTCTTAGCTGCTGAATTAACTTATGGCATGAATCCCCTTCTCCCCCGTCTTTCACCCAGTTCCTTGTAGGAACTTACGGCATGTGAAGCTGGTCAGTAAACAATAGATTTGACTTCACATTGTTTTCACTGAGCTTGTTAGCTTTAAACTGGCTGAAAATTTGATTTATTGTAGACTGTGGGTACAAACCTTTGGGCAGAAACCCCACAAATTGAAGTCAGACCTGGTGAGCTCTGTAGTCTACGGTAGACTGAGATATGTTGAAATGCCACTAGTATGCCTTTTATTTTTAGTGTTCAGGATATGAAAACTGTAGCCACAATTTCCGTGGGGTTTTGTCTTTCCAACCTATTGTTTAATTTTAAAAGACACTGCACCATTAAGTTTCTGGAGGAAGGTATGAGCCCTCCATGCTTCTAAGTGAAGTGAGAAAGAATAGACGTTTGAGGGGAACAGTCTTGCTCTGTAAATTGTCCTTAGAGGCTTTTTTTGTCCCACTTGTCTGTGGATCTTCCCAGTGCTGCTGGAAATGGTTACTGCTTACTGTGAGACCTGTCATGGTCACACTTTAGGGAGAACAGAAAACTAAACCTAGTTCCTGGCTGTGGTTTCCTTTGCTTTTTCCTGCATTGAGCCACAGTTTGAGCTTGTGAAAGTAACTGGGGATGTGTTTCTAGACTGAGCACATTAAAAAAATCTCTGACTGTGGAGGGCATGCAGACTGTGGACAGTTTCTTCACTGCACAATCAGTGCTTCAGTTCTGATCTGCGTGGAGTGGAGACCCCCACATAGCACTGACTTGTGGTTTTTTTTTTTTTAATGAACAATTTTTGTTTTACTGTTTGATTTAATCAGTAATGTAGCAAGCATGCAGGTTCTGTTTTTCTTTGTTAATTCTTGTGGATGTCTTCAGTATCTTGAGTAGGTTTTATATTTATTTATTATTGTCACAACAATTTGATTCTCAAGCAGGGAATGACCGACCTAAGTCTGTGTTCAGGCACAAAGGTGCTGGAAAAGTTGAGATGTCAGGAAAATGTAAATCTTATAAAGACTTAAAACAGAGTGTTGGTCCTGTAGGAGATGTTCTGCAGTCTGAAGGTTGTGAGTGTCTAGTTTCCATGCCCAGAATTCAGCCCCCAGGGTGGGTTTGAACTGTGTGGAAACAAAGGACAGATGTGCCTTTCATGAAGTCAGTGTCCATGAAATTATGCCACGTGTGATTGTCTAATCCTGACCTGTGACTTGAGAGAGGAAGGTGGTTTTGTGGTTAAGGCACAAGACCTCCAGCTCTGGGAGCTCCCTGTCGTGCTGGAGACTTTCTTATGTGACCATAGGGAGGATCTTTCTCCCCTGCCCTGTATGGGAAATGGACTTCTCTGCTTGTTTCATGGGGATGGGGACTATCTCCTGCTTTGCTGTGCACAGTGCCTGAACTGGAGCTCAGGAGAACAAAAGCATTTCAGACCCTGCTGGGACTGCTGGCATTGAAGGTTATTTGCATGCTTTATAAGCAAAGCCTCTGATTATGATCTCTGCTGTTGGTCTTGTGAGACTGCATCTGTAAAAGTAGTCTACCATAAGGACAAGCTACCTCAGTGTTTCTTCTGCAGACGTTCATCCCATTGACTGTCTCTGAGCATGGCTGCTCAGTTTGACTTCAGCTTCATCTCCACATTTGTACCTGGGGTTTGTCTTTGTTGCTGGGACCTGAGGTTCCATGTGGTGGTGAGGGGAGCCTGCGGGAATGCAGGTCCCCTAGTTTTCTCTTGAAGATGAAGGGGAGAGGGAAGGAGAGGCTGCATGTCCTTGTCAGCAAAAGTACATCTCTCTGATGCGCTGTCTGGATGCTGCAGCTGCGTTGTTCTGTGCTAGCCGGCTTGCAATAGTTTAACTGTGCTCTTGGTCAGCCTCAAGCGTGACAGAAGTTGCATGAGTTAAATTACATTTGAGGCTGACACATTTTGCCTCACATTTTTCAAGTAACTTGATAGTGTGTCTGAGCTGTTACAGCAGGAAAATATTGCAGTAGTAGGCCTATGGTTGTAAAATGTGTTTTTCCATTCTAAAAGTTTACATTATTAGGCAAGATTGATATTAGCCTTCAAGACTTGCGTGTTTCTTTTGTTTTCTATTTTTGGAGGACTTCTTTTAACTAGTGCTCTTGTATTTCCTTATGCCCTAGTGGCAAGCACTCTTGGAGGAAAATGGCTGCTTTCAAGAGGAAACCTCTATTAATTCTTGTCTTTTTGAAGTATCTAGGGCAGGAATTTAGGCTGATTGCAGTGTTTGGTGCTTTTCATGTGCAAGTCATTATGCATGCCTCCATCATTAAGAGGGATTGCACAAGACACTGAGCCACAAGTGCTGGAAGTAGGACCAGATGGGGTAACAAACGCATGGTGAGAAAGGCTGGCTATTTGCTTAGAGCACTGCAGTGGGACTGTGGTGTTGGGATTCAGTCCCTTGGTCTCACAGAAATTCCATGCGTGGTCTCGAGCAGTTATGACCAGCGAGCAAGGGTTTGTGACCAGCTGGCTGGAAGCCAACCATTGTCCCACAGGCAGTTTTGGTGACTTTATGTTCTGTTCCCTTTGTGTTTTCACCAAAATGATGATGAAAACTCCTTTGGACATTTGTAGCAGTTGCCTTGGAAGGCAGCTTCGATTTTCAGCAAATTCTGTTGCAGAGCAGGTATGAAAATGCTCAGCATGACAAAACGGCAGGTGAGAAATGCTCTGCTAATGCTGGGCTGGTTAATTGCAGCCCTGGAAGATGACAGGCTCTTTATTACTCCCCATCGTGATTACAGACAGGTCAGCAGGAATCCTGGTGTAGCTCAGGTTGCTTTCCTGCAATTACTTACAGAATATGCCCCTGACCAAGAAAATCCTGCTTCCATATGGCAATAATACCCCAAACCAAACCCTCAAACAAAAAAATCCTAGACAAACCCAAAAGCAAAGCAGCAATGAAGAAACAGAAAAGCAGAACTACTGTTCAGTTACATTTTGAAAAAGATGTGTGGCCCTTTAAGAGGAGCTTGAAAAATATTTTAAAAGGGAACAGATTACATGAAAAAGCTTGCAAACATCTGATCTCTGCATGCCAGTGTGCCTCCAGCCAGCCACCCCTTTGTCCATCTAAGTTTCTGAACTGTAGATGATCTCACCCAAAAATAAACAAGCTGCAGAAGTGTTTAGGGAGTTCAGTGCGTTTAGGAAGTAACCAAGGAATCAGGGTGGGGGGGAATTTTTCCTCCAGTTGCAGCGAAGCAGGGTGCTTCAGCCTCTGCTGGAAACAAAAGGGTGTTCTTATGTTACTGCAGGAGCTGTCTCTTTTTCTCAGCTTTTATCCCAGTGGATAGTGGTCCATTTTGGGGTGCAGTGGGGCGTTTGCATGGTGTGGTCAAAAACAGTATACTGCTGAGTGGTCCTGCTGTGGGAGGAGAGAGGAGGGCGAGGGAGGAACTTTCGTCCCGAAGTAACCTCCGTGTTGCCTCAGCAGAGGAGGGCGATTTACTTTTTCGTGTGGAACAGAAAGGCAAGAGGGAATTTGTAACTGGATATGTGGATGAGGGAGCAATGACCGTCAGTAACCCCGTGTGCTTCGTGCCCAAGAGCGGAGCGCGTGGCTTCCTCTCATCGATGGCTGCTCTGCCAAGCGCAGCCCGGGAAGCAGAAGTGGCACCCGCAGCCCTGCCAGCACCCCTGCTCCTCCAGCAGCTTTCACATGAGGGCTGGGCTTTCTGGAGGCTATCACCCGCTGAGCTAAGCCAAAACCATGGAAATGGGGAAAAACACAGATGTTCTGTTACAGCTGTTCCCTATAGGAAGGGGAAGGAGCAAACGCTTGGGGCTCCCTTGCATTATTTCCCTTTAGGGCTCATTGTTTTCTGCTGTTTGCTGAGGGCTGGGGCATCCTCCCTTCCTAGAGTAGGAAAAGCAGTGTGACACCTAGCTGGCTGAACTTGTCTGGGCCTGGATATCTTCACCCGTATAAACTTTCTCTCTCAGCTCCTCCTGGCATAGCTGCTTTCCTTATTGTAAAGATAGAATTCTCCTTAAACCCAAAACAGTGTGAAGGTCAGTTGCCTAAGATCCAGGCTTATAATTTCCAGATGGTTCTCCTCTGCTGTAACAGAGGTACAAATTCGTTTCAAAGGCAAGAGCTGAAACACCAGTGGCTTCAGAAGTTGAAGCTTTTGAAAAAGAAAATGTAATTAAAAAAGCATTTGCAGAAACTTTGCCGATTGTTTGCTAGACCTGTGTGCAATTATGTATCACATTGTGTGTCTGCATATGTCAGACTTTGAAATTTATGGTAGATTATATCTACTATTAATAAAATGCAGGGTAGTAGATCCCTCAGTGGTCCATGCACCAGCTTTGTTGTTTCGTAACAACAAAGGGATTAAGTGAAGCTGAATCTTTGTGCAGTGCTAATGCTGGAGTAGGTTTCACTCAAGAGTAGGGAAGCAGCTCAGTGTGCCTTGTTGCTTCTGCATATGTATGTGCAAACTGAGCTGAAGTAACATGTTAAAGGAGTTGCTTTTAAAGGTTCTTTTGTTCTCTTTAGTTGAGATCAGGCATCACGGATTGACATCTCTGAAAGCTTCCAAGTTTTTGAGCAATTTGCCAGCAGCTCCTCTTTTCCCTTTGTACTATGGTTGGTGTAGTTCCCCCTCCCCCATTTGTCAGCTTTATTTTCCTTTTCATACCTCTCACATGAGTTTCCTTTCAGCATTGCCCTGACAAGAATGTTGCTTTCCAGACTTGAAACTTCGGGATTTCCTGGCTGACAATGAGACTTTCTCAGACTTCCTCCATCATAATGTGTCCATGCCATCATCTGCAGTGGAGGTGCTACTGAATGCAGATGTCAACCTCCAGCAGGTAAAGAGCATTTTTAACTACTACTATAATGTTGATCTATTGTTTCATCCACACTGTAGGACCTCTCTGTACTAGGTGTTCTACAAACACAGAGGAAAATTTAATCCCACCTTCTCTCTTCCCTCGTGCCTTTAATTTAATGTCTTATGTGGTTGTAAGCTTTAAAAGGATGCTGAGGCCCATGTGTGGAAGAATGCATTTGAATATTATGTAGTACGAGTGAGTACTGATTGCAAATGAAACTCCTGAGTGCTCTCATGACGGCCTTCATAAAGATAGGCAGCGGAGACCCTGTCTTGGGATGGCTGTCTGCCATTGTCAAGCTTGGAACATGCGTTCCAAAAACCTGTAGTTTTCTTAAGGCAGTGCAAAAGGTGATGTGCAAAAGGAGCAGGAAATCCATTCTGCTACCGAACTCCAGACTAGATCTTCTCTTTAAAGTGAAGTTGACAGTAGTTCTTTCAGACTTCATTTTCGTGAAGTTACAGATGCTGCCCCCTTTGCACATGTTGTCTCATTCTTCAGGGAATTCTATCAAGCCATCTGGCTTAGTGTAGTTTGATAATTAATCCTAAAAGTTAAAGATATGTTCTACTGAAATGTTGAAGATGCCAAGGCTTCAGATGACTTGAAATGGTTGCAGAGAATTGGCTTGTGTGACCGGGTGTTTTAGTTGAAGGGAGTAGGCAGGGTCCTTGTTCTAGGTCATGCTATGGACCTCACTGTGTTTGGAAAGAGGCGCTTTTCTCCAAAAGAGCTTAAAATCTGAGTAAATAAGGTGGGCAGACACAGGGGATGGTAGAAGGATTGTTCACCTTCACTTTCTTGAGTGATCACCAAAGCACTGGGAGACACTGTTGTCTTTTTTTTTTTTATGCCCACCCAGGGAAGCTGCTTTAGACTCATCTCAGGTCTCCTGAGTATCATTCTAGAGCCATAGGAATACCCCTTAGCATGGCTACAAAAGCAATAGTATCTCTGCTGGCAAAAAACCTCACCCGAACTGTTTCAGAAGGCCAGCCTTTTTAATATGAGAGCTATCTATCTCATTTATTCAGCTGAGTTTGCAGCATGGAAACATCCTATTTTTGGCATATGGATGCAGACTAAAGTTAAAGGTTTGCACAAGTATTGCATTATAAATCTCTTCCTTCTCCTAATCGTTCCATCTGCTTGTTTTCTGAATATAGTGCATTCCCCTGCCCCGGACTGTTGATGCCCTTTTGTTTCTGAAAGATGAGAAAATTTTCAGGCTTTTCAGGAACTGTGAACTCCTCTGAGATGCAGATCGACCCTATTCAGTTCTATGATGAAAAAGAGACAATTTCTTTTCTTTTTTCCTTTTACACTGGTACATTATCTGCTATGAAACACTGCAAAATGTTTCTCTCAGCACTGAGTAAAGAGGTAATTTAGAGGAAAGCAGAAGGTGATCCCGATTCAGAACAGCACAGAAAATGTGGCGGGCAGATACATCTACAGAGTTTGGACATAGGTCTTTTGCCCTTCACATACATTTGTCAGACGTGTGTTTGGTCACAAGCCTTGTTTTGTCTCTGTGGCTTAGTTCCCAGAAGACTGAAAGTTAGGCAATGTCTGTACCCTTGGTTGGAGGAAATGGCTGTTGTGAGGAACAGAATCACTGCTGCTCTGTGCAGGTTTGTAGAGAAGTGGAGACAGACCCACCTCCCCACAGGACTTCTCCCCTGTATACCCATCAGGGAAACATGTTTTTTCTTGGAATTGAGTTGTGCATGGGTCAGGGCTGCACAACCTGTAGGGAAGAATGCCCTCTTTTATCTGGAAAGGTTATGAATGGTTAGTTTTTTCTAGGAGATAACCAATTTTGTGCTATGGATCTTACACACAGGGAGACTTACATCATTTCTCCACTTTTCCAGGTCCTCTTATCCGGTTACCGAATGCGACTGCAAGATCTCTGTAACAGATCAGCACTGTCTGAATTTCTTACAATCCAAAATCAGACGGTGGCCATGGACTCTGAAGCCTACATTTGCACCTTGCCAAAGGAAAAACTCCATGCAGCTGAACAAGCCTTCCGTGCTAACCTGAATCCTCTGAAGCCCCTTCAGGTGAGTCCACGTGTCCCACCTCTGAGGAGCTATTGTTGACACAGTGACATTTTCTAGAGCTTTCAGTCTAGGAATTCATCCCTGCGTTTCGAGAGTGAACTGTTCGTTGCCAGTAAGAAAGAAGAAAGATTGTCTTTATCACTGCAGCATGAACAACATTGCTTCTTCCTGTTATTCCTACCCTTCCTGTTGTAGTATAGTACTTGCAGAGCATAAATGTATGTGGTCTGCAATTCAGTTTGTCAAGAAACATATTTATGCTGAGTAGCAACAAACAGCCTCTTGGCTGTGCCTGTGTTTAGGTCAGATGTTGTGTCTTGGCTGGAATGAGCCCTCTGCCCTTATGGTGGGTCCACTGAGTGCAGAATTTTTTAGCCACAGTCTTTCAGTGTATTCAATTCATAAAAAGAAGGCTGAAGTTCTAAAGTCCAGTTTCAAAGACTGACCGATTGAATGGGTTTTGGAGCAATAATTCATTGAACTTCATGAAAATACATTATTTAGGGATGACTGGAGCAGATTTAGCTGTTTATCTGGGAAACCCCAGTGATGCTTTGCTATATGTCTGCAGTATCTGGTAAAATACAAAAGTTCGAGGAAGTTAGTGCTGGAAATATCAGCAGAGAAGAAGGGACCACAGAACCCACTCTGTTACCCTCTAAAACAAGCACTCTGTTGTCTGCTGTGGAAGAAATAAACACTTCGGCTGTGTGAGTTTCCAGATTTGATGAGCCTTTCAGGATAGAAAGTCATGTACCACATGCTTGGCTTTGTCCCCAGTCAAAGAGGGTCATTATCAAATACTGGAATCATATTACTCTTCTGCGCAGTACATAGTGGTCAGTTACTTCTCTCCACAGCTCATCTTCTGTCTTCCACATGTCCTCCATCTGTATCTTTTCTTTCCTGCTGGAAGAGCAAGATAATCATAAGTGTTAAGAGATGAGGTAACAGTGCTAAAATTGTCCCCATAACAAAGACAGGCTGATTGAAAAGGAATGTTTATAAGCAGTTTGTTGTGTTCAGTTAGATGTACACATTTATTTTAAATATTTAGGGATGCTAGAATTCTGGGGTGTGAAGAGGTGAAAATAGCCACAAGTAAAATAGTACCACTCAGTAGTGGTATTCTGGGCTGTCTGGAAGCTCAGTCTGTCTTTTTTCATTTGTGGCAATCCCTACAATTTAGATGACAAGCAGGTACTGAGTGTATCTGTGTTTATATCTATATTGTTTGTTGGTGAAAGAAGACAGCAGCTACCCCGTGCCACTTAGCAACAGCGAAGTAGATCAAGACCTTCTGTGCAAATCTAGGGGCCTTCTGAGAAGCTGGCTCATGATTTTGGGCTCAGAGGGAAAAAAGGCTGAGTCCAGAAGCCAGGAGTTCTAAACCTGCTGTGTTTTGTACACCTTGTAAAGGTTCACGGTTCTCCTCAGGAAAATGTCACGGGCTACCCTCTAGGTAAGCTTCTGTAATGCATCAGTGAGTGAAATAAAACCTAACTGCCTTCAATGTAGCTAGGCAAAATGCATAAATTAAATATAGTATCGTGACCAGCACATTTGTAACTTAGTGTTTTTAAAAGCAAAGAAGTGCCTTGACCTGCAGTAATGTCTTTCAACAAAGAGAGAACTTTTCGCTCATGAACAAGGGAGGCTTTTGACATAGTTCATTGTTAAAGGCACTATGGGTCAAATCTTGGACATGCACACGGAAGATAGCATATACCGTATCTACTACAGAGCCTGTAAACCAGTGCCAACAATTTGCCCAGAAATTTGTCTTAATTTTTTTGCTTAATCCCCTTGATACACTTCACAGTATGGCATATTTTGGTGAGTGAAAGTAAGGACCAAATTAAATCCAGGTGTACAGCAATTCAGAGGCTTTTTGTTTTGCTCATGTAATAGGATCTGGACTCCACTGGCTGCAGCATTCTGTGATTTATGAAGAGGCAGCATATTAATATGATTAGGTCAGTACAATTAAGGTGACCAGGACTTGCAACTGTGTGCAATAACTGTGTAAATTCAGCACCAAAGACTTAAATAGTAATACAGGAGGTTTTGCCACTGGGACAGTAGAGCAGCTGTAGTTTCTTGAATTATCTTAATCCAGAAGACTCAGGCCAGCATCCACCTGCTTGTTCCTGCCCCTCTGCATTCCCATTTGTTGTCCCCTCTGCAAGACGACACAGAACATTACATCATGGAATTGATCCGGATTAGAAGTGACTTGACCTGATTGTGTGCTTACACAAACATTTGTGCTGAAACATTAAGGGAAGGATAAGGGACGACTGAGCCCAGTGGTCAACGTGTGTGTGTGTGTGTGTGTGTGTGTGTGTGTTTGGGCTGAGACCCTGATGTCAGAATCAGCTTCTGCCAGCGTGTGCGTTTGCAGCCTGAGGGAAGCTGTAAGTGTTCTAGGTAATTTACAACAAAACAGTAATTATTAGCATATTACAGATGGAGCACAGTTTGAAAAAGGAAATTAAAATGTATTCATGGTGAAATACACGAACTGTAAATGTCATGGCACTGTTACGGATTTTTTTTTTCAAAAGAAAAGCAAAAAAAATAAACACTTTTCTTTACATACCTGTTCATCAATTCTATCCGAAACAGCTTGAGTGTTACCCAAAGTGCTATAGAACAGTTAATACAAAGAAAGAATTCTGATTAAAATTTTCTACAGGGATTTCTAGCTCTGCCACCAATTCTGTATCTGACTTCAGTTTAGTTGTGTAGGATGAGAAAACAAAGCCAAGCACGTAGAGGCATGATAGGGTGTTTAAAGTGTGTTTCCTTATTCCTTTTTATGTAAGAGCATGTTTGGGACAGGCTGTTTAGATCAAAATCCAGCAGAATGTCCAGGAGTGATCACAGGGTACCAATGCAGAGGATCAGCTTTTCTTACTGACTGAGTATTCACTCCATTAGAAGCAACAAGCGTCTAGAAAAGTCAAATTTGCTTTTCCAAGACCCAGAACAGCCTTCATCCATTCTCTGAAGCTTTTTGGCCAAGAATGAGTACTGCAGGGCATAGGACATCTTGTACAGAGCCCCCCCCCGTGGACACATCTTCTTGAGATTTACCTTGCACCAGGTGTACTCAGTGAGGCAGGAGAAGCTGGTTTGAGAGCAACAGTGAAACAGTACCTCTGATTGCATGCACATTAGTTTCCTTCTCGCATTCTTCCTGTGCTAGGCCAGCAGTTGTCCCATGGAAGAGCTACACAGTTTGCAAAAGGTTACAGGCACCTACGGTTAGCAAGAGCAGCGGCAATAAATCAGAGGTGTGCCACTGAATTGGTGTTGTGATGGGTGGGGACTGTCTCATATCATAATAAGACCTGTCTATGGGACAGCTTTGCCTCTACAAAATTATTTGTGGGGAAGGTTAAATAACAAAGACAGTTCAGATTGGTCCTATGGGATTTCATTTCTGCAGTGCTGCCTAATAAGGCCTTTGCCGCACTCACTTCCAGTGGTGTGGGTCTGAAATAACTCAAAAATATGTTGTGGCTTGTGTACTGTAATGGTCCTAGAAGGAGTGTGGATGAGCTCATGAAAATCTGATTGTTTTTTTATTCCTTTGTAATACAGGTGGTATTTTGTGATATGGTTAGCATGAACTAAGCATTGAATAATAAACGCATTCCAGTTGAAAAACAGCTTTAGAAAAGGTCTCTTAATGTAAATATGCTGCAACTGAACTTGTGGCTTTCCTTGCTTTTTTGAGAGTGTTTTCAGTCAGGCAGAATGATGTCATGCTTTTAAGCAGCTGTACTTCAGGACTTTGACTCCCAGGAAACAAAAGCAGAGGCTTTAAAGCACATGATTTTTTTTCTGCAAAGTCCAGTGTAAAGTTTCTGCTGAGATCAGTACAAAGTTGTAATAATTCTTTCAAAGCAAACATGACACAGTGTTCTTATTAAGCAAAAACAGTTAGCTGTATTATGCAGACATTGGCTGAATTTTATTGTGACCTCTCAACACTTGAAACACATGCATGTTAAAGAAACACACTCCTGCACGTTAAAGAAATAGAGTTGTCCATCCCTTCTAGCTAGGAGCTGATAGGTGGACTTATTCAAGGCTTCTCTTGATTGTGCAGTCAACTCTAGACATCTCAAGTATTTGTCTCTGTTTTGAGTCTTGTAGCATGCATGTACAGGGTACACTCTCTGCAATCTGTAGCTCAAGAGATTATCATGCCAGCCACTAACACAGTAATTGTATGGGCCACCTCTGTTCAAAACCTGCTAGAGCTTTGTCTTTCCACAGCATGACTGGAAAGGGCAGATGATGGGTTTTTTTTGCAGCACTACATTGGAAAATTAGTCACAGTCCATCTATATCTCACTCCCTGCAGTTCCATACGCAACCCCCTGATGTAGTGCAGACACCTATTAATGACACTCTCACAGTGGGACCAAGATGGAGCTGTCTGGAATCTGGAGGACTCTTATGAATGTAATGAACTACTTTACTTGATAAGCCACTGCAAAGTTATTTTCCAGGGAAATTCATAACATGCTCATCTGTTCAAAGAGGATTGGCCACTTGTGACTGATTTTTGTCATTGTCTCTGGAGATATGATTTGAGAGGCTCCTTGAGTGGGCTTTAGGGTGCAAAGGGTGGTGGTAACGAAAGCAAAACTCCCTCCAGAGCAATGGGATCATTGCAAGTTCTGATGAGAAATGAACTTGGAGCACTGTGAATTTGTTAGGGAAGAAAGATCAGGATGGTGGGATGTGAAAGGATAGGTGGGTTCTCCTCACAATTCAGTGTAAGGTTTGCAAGGTCTGTGAATCACCTAAGACTTGCACAGTGGGCCAGACTAAAGTCCTGTTCAGCTGAGCGTCCCCTGAGTGCTAGTGCAGCAGTGCTGCATAATGAGACATGTAAAAGAATCCAGCCATGGGGCAAGCGTATAATAACATTTTCTCAACTTAATGTCCTATTCTTCAGCAGTTTGCAACTGAGACTTACTCAGCTATTGCTAGGATCTTGGTGTTCAATAGCACCTGGTAAGCTCCTGTTTCTTTAATGAATTCTTTTAAGCCTTTCTCAAACCCACATTAACTTTCGGTACCTTCAGCATTGCACAGTATCTAGTGAATGTCTCCATTTTGACCAAGTTCTGTGTGCAGCAAGTTCTTCGGTTTATTTTAAACTGATCTTTTCACTGGAAGCCTTCTAGTACTGTATGATGAGGCACAGTGAGTAATTGTCTCCTGTTCCCATTCCACATCCCACTTGTAATTCCACAGACCTCTGTCATAACTTCTATTTGTCCTTACAGGTTCCATTGGAAGAACAGTAGTTTGTTGTTCTTCCTTCAGAAGCCATTCTTACCCTACATCATACTTGTGACCTTTTTCTGTACTTGTGCTCCTTCAGAGACGGAGCACCCAAAATTGCACATAGTACTTCAGAACCAGGATTGCACTGTTGATTTATATTGATGTTGAGCTGTCTTATCATTGTAATTCTAAGATGTATCCTTCTGAGTGGTAGTGCCACCTGATGGTACTTTGCTGGTCAGAGCCATCAAAGGGTATCTTAAGGTAGAACTGTCTTCTTCCAATGTACTGTACTTTGCAGCACTGAATTTCATATAATATACGGAATAATTTATAACAGTGTGCTAGCATGAGGCATTTCATTAATCCTTTGCAGTTGGCTTTCAACTTTTCACTGTTCTGAGCCAACTAGTATCATCAGAAAAATCTTTCTCGTCCACTCTGTTCCTGAATCAATTCCAAATACAGTGAACAACACAAATCTGTATAGAGCTTGATGAGGTATATGGAGGTGAATGAGCATGTCTTACTGTTAGGCATGAATCTAGGAGTTTCTGCCTCATCATGTTGCTAAAGTGGTAGTTCACCTGTGTAGCTTTCATGTTTTCTGACTATATTTCTTTAAATACGTCTTGAAGGTCTTAACCTGCGAGGAGTTTGAATTGCTTTTCTTTTGGCCCTAATGATGTGTCTTTATTTATCTGAATTATAAGGACTGTGTTTAGTAGAAATCCACAGAGGTCAGAGAAACCCTGCCTGAATTTGCAGCTGTCTTTGGAGCAGGCACTAACTGTGCACTCCGAAAAGTTAGCTGGGTCTTAAATGCCCCAAGCAGATCAGTGGAGCAGTGCCTGTTTACACCATCTGGCACTGATCAGGTCTTACCACCCTCCAGTAAATCAACTGGAATAAGTGAAAGCCTCCAGAATTTGCTTCCACAAATTACCCAAAGAAAGATGTCAAAATTGAAAGCTTCAGCCCAAAAGATGTGTGCTAAAATGAAGGGCCTTGGCTGTTCCTCTGTGTGTCACAATGCTCTAACTTTAGCATGCTTTCAGATGCTGCAATGTGTAGCTGCTAATGTGAAATCTTAGGAAATTATTTTAATCTTTATTCCCTTGAGACATGGGTTGTGTCCAAATAGTTCCCGTGAAAGATAATCCAGGTGTGTGAAAAGACAGGGAAAAGAACCCCACAGACCAAAACCCAGGCCCAACAGTTACATGTAGAGCAACTGGAAACAAGGAGTTCCATCTTCAGTGTGACTCTCTGCTAGAGCAAGTATTTTGTTGAAAACTGTGCTTTCGACTTTCGGAAACCCTGTCAGTCTTGCTCTTGTAGTGATCGCGAGTGTCAGCTGTTTCATGGAAGCTGGTTGTTTTAAAATACATCCTTAGTTTAGATAAAAACCATCCAGGCTGGATGGGAGGACTTGAGTGATGAAGATGACAAACACTGCAGCAGGCGTCCTCTGTATCTGAGCTGGTATTTGTTGAGTCCCACTAAAAGCCTGTGTCTACCAACTGGCCTTTTCCTCCCTTCTGTAGACTTTGCATTCACTTTTTAGCACTGACCTGCAGGATTTCAGTCTGTCCACATGCTGTCCTCCAGGCTGAGCTTGTTTTGTGACCTGGAATGCAAGCCGTCCTTTGCACTGTAAGTGTACATGCATGCATTTAGCATTATATTGGGATGATTCTGGTTATACCATCTGTGTACATAAACTGTGAGGAAGGAAAGGGATGTCCCCATCACATGGTGGGGTGCTGAAGGCCACAGTATTGTAAGCTCAAGGTTGCACAGAAAGCCAGCTCAGTCTTTCCCATCAAGCACTTTGCTGTGTGAATGGTCCTTACTACTCTTCTTTACAAGAATGCTTACAAGAATTTAATTTCTTTGTGCCCTGCAGTAACTTCTAGTTTCCTTTTCTCTCTTTCTGCAGAGACTTTCTTTCAATTCATCATTGTGGGACCTGTCAGAAACAGTGGAAGCTCTGAGAGACAGCCTTCGGAAGCTTGTTAAAGAGGTAAGAAGTGACTTCATGTCAGGTAAACACATCACCTTGGTTGCTGTCTTAACCTGCAAATTGAGTACAAGCATGAGTCTCCTTGGTGCAACTCAAAAGTCAAATCCCTTGTTTGTTTTGGAGCTCCCCCCATCCTGCAGCCATTCTCTGTGTCAGTAGAGGCAGCATGCACTTTGCCAGCCCCCTGGCACTTTCCCTCACAAACGCCATAGGAGTTTATCAGATGTGTGGCTAAAGATTTGGGTCCTCACGAGAGAAGCAGAAATTAATACGTTTTCTGTGGGTTTTGGCTTCTCGGCAGCAGCACAGCTGTTGGGCTTGCAATACATGTGCTGTCTAGCAGTGCCTTGCAAACTGCATGTGAGGTTTGCATCCTATTTTTTCATTCAGTTGCCAGCCGTGTCAGGGTTGTTACTTGGTTGTAGGTACTGCTCTTTGGATGTGGTGATGGTACAGCATACAGAAGTGATGTTATGGCTGTTCTAATCTAAATTAGTAGCTATGGGCTACTGTTCGCTGTTCGTCTGACCAGCTTTTTAGGGCAGAGATTGTTTTCCAGTCTTTGTGAGGCACTCAGCGCAATGGCATCACGACCCCGGTTGAGATAAAAGCATCATAGCGGTTTACAGAGGCAAAGTGACATTATAGAGACTGCAAGCATTTGTTTTTGCAGGTGAAAGGATGGATTCAGAAGCAGCCCTGAGTGCCTAGCATGAATTAACAGCCCAAAATTTGGGGGGGGAGGGAGAGGGCGCTTGAGCCAGCAATTTATCTTAGTTGCTTTTTGGCTGGCTCTGACTTTGAAGTGCTACTACCAGGCAAAAACATTTTCTGCCTTGAAGCAGAAATCGCAGCCATCTAAACTAAACAAGGCTGCCGTCGCCTCCTCCTCCCCATCTCCCGTCTTCCGCGTTTGCGGCAGAGGAAGGGAGCCGAGCGCGATGAACGGCAGTAACCCCTGGGAGCGAGCACCAGAGCGGGTCACTTCAGGTTAGCCTACGCTCCACTCCCACGGAGGGGCAGCTGCCGGGAGCCAGCGCCGTGCCAGCCAACAATTCCTGGCACGCATCCCTCCCCAGTCCCACAACCTGCCGCCGGGTCCCATTTACAGTGAAACTAAGACGATTCCAGGATCAGCTTCGGTTAAGGCCGTGGCAGGGCTCTCGCTGCTAGCAGGGAGGCTGCCGTTCGGAGTTTGACTAAGTTGTTTCCCGTTGCGTCACTTCAGCTCGCCTTTTTTTCTCGTCTAGGATAAAAATAATTGAAACCATGTGATACTCAGTTTGCTGATGTGGCCGAAAGCGTCGCAGGGTAACGTGCCTTTTGCTTGGCAGCTGTTTAGGGTAGGGCTACCTTTTATTCTGCCCTATTGCTGTGCAAACAAAGGCAGCTATTTTCCTCTCTATACCGCGTGAGCGGCTCCAGATGGCTTGACCGAAAGTTACTTCTCATTGTCTGGCAGGCCGATTTCTGTGTGAAAAGGAGGGACTTGCTCCCTTGTTGCAAAGGGCAGCAGCTTGAGGGGGTGGAGAGAACTATTGTTTGTGACATGTCTGGGAGCCTTTCTAGCTCTAATTTTAATTAGAGAATGGTTTGAACAAAATGCTTGTCTCTGAGTACTGGAATTGATTTAATCTGTGTCCCTGGGCTCTTTAAATCAACCTAAGAGAGCAGTTTTAAGTGGTGAGAGCAAGAGCAACTATTAAGAAACCCAAAGCCAGGTCTGATGTTGGAGAGAAACAGCTCAGTAACCCTTCAAACATGAGATACTTGCTTCCAGTATCTCTGCATGTCAGTTGGAATAGCTGGTGCCAAAGATGAAACAAAGCTCTCTGCTCAAACTGTTTTAAAATTATGTGTAAAAAATGTATTTGATAATGCAGTCCCTCTGCAAGTATCATCTGCAAGATGATTAATACCTCATACTTTCATGGGAATTAGCTATGCTTCCTGTCTGTGTGCCTTTGCTCATGCTAGGGAGATTACAGTACTTCAGCTAAAGCAGTTGACTTTCTGCTGTGGAAAATTTTACCTGAGGTACCAAAAACTCCCCAAGGCCTCCCTTTGAATTGAACACTCAAAACTGTCACATCTGAAATGCAGCCTTGGCCTTTTGGGTGTCGAATCATCAAATCCAAGTATCCACGTGAGCATATGTAATGAGCAAAAGCTGTTGTGACATTATTTTTGTTTTCATTCACATCCCATGAAGCTGGTATCCTGTCAGTCACCCTGAACCTGTGGAACCAGATTGAGTGGCACCAGGGTTCAGACAAAGACAGCAGCGTGTAGTGAGGAGACGAAAGTACACTTGAAGCAGTCACTCTGGACAAACATACTGAATCCCCAAGCTTTAGCTGTTCTTACAGCTGTCTTCTACCATATCAATGTGTCATGTGTTTTCAGGCAGCTAAAAATAGAGGCGCCCCGTGTGACACATAGTGGCTGCTGTTCAGCATCCAGAATTTCTGTCCAGGTGCTGGCACATCTAAAGCATGCACAGAAGAACATGAAGGGCCAGGTTTGCCTTCCAGTGTAAGGTTCTGGGCATGCTTTCTTTAGATGAATTTGTATTGAGTTGTTCCAGCACAAAGTCGCTTTCTGCGTTGTTGCTGGCTGGCTTTGTCGTAGACTTCAATTATCTGCATTTTCTTTAAACAAATGTGATGGAACTAATACACAGTGAGCAAAACTGGCAGATGGCTTTGGACTGACTCTGTTATTGTCTCTGAAAATGGGGCGGTTGGGCCACAGCATCTGAAGTTGTTTCTGAGATGCAGCTGATGAGCAGTTACAAATAGGTGTCACAGCAGCTCTGCCTGCCTTTTTTAGTGCATGTTGCTGTTCTGGGCAGCACAGCAAGGACATCCAAGTTAATGTCACCTGGTATTTCAGTAGCAGTCAAGGAATGTAGTCAAATCCTAGGAAAGATTTAAAAAGAGAGAGAAGCAGCTATAAGATGTTACCATGTTACTATATAAAGCTGTGGATTACTGGTCTAATACAGAATACAGATGTAGGTCCTTCCTGCCCAGAAAGGGGTAGCAGAACTGGAAAAAGTTCAGAGAAGGGCAATTAGGACATTTAGAAGTAGCAAGACTTTCACACAAGGAACAAGGGGGTAGGCTGGGACTTGTTAGCTTGGAAAACAGATGAGTTGGGAATGTCACAGAGGTCTAAAGAGTTGAGTGGCCCAGAAAAAAAGAGGTAGGGATTGAAGGTTCCGTGTCTCTTCCAGTGCAAAAAACATGGCAACAAATGGAGCCTGAGCATAAGCAAAGCCAAGTTAAGGACAGGGGAGAGGAGGTTCTTTCCAGTGAATGTGTTTGGTGTTAAATACTTGTGGATGTTCAGAACTCTAGGAGTTTACCATGGAATAAATTCATTGAGGGCTAGGAAATACAATTTCCCCAAGCTGAAAATAAATAGCATCTGGAAGGTTACTTGAGAGAAGTATCCTATATTTTGCCCTTGCCTTGTTTTTTACTACCTTCCACTTATTGTCACCATCACAGAGATTACTGAGATAAACAGACTTCTAGTCTGTATGGGCACACCTGTGCTGATGTTCTTACATCTCCAAGCAGAGATGCTTGAGTGTACCATGAAGCCAGTGCGCATAAAGGTGCGCTGCTCTTTCCCTTATGCTGAACTTGGCCACATCTCTGACTATGGCAACACTAATGCAGTGAGTGTCTCAGGCTGAGAACCTGGTCCTTTTGTTTATGGCTCGTTGCAGGTAGGTGCTTATGCCAGACAGATGAGCCTGGTGTCAGGCCAGTTGGCTAAGAGAAGGCTCCTTGCTGTGTCTACAGCTCACGCTGTGATTAGGCTCCAGGCTGCAGCTGCGCTTGTTTTCATGGGTTTACTGGGAATGCTGTTGTCAATGGGGCAGGGAGGTGCTGAGGCAGGGACAAGCAATACCAGTCTAGGAGGTCAAACTGGCTGCCTGGTGTAAATCAGTGGAGGCTTGCTGACCCTGGTAGAATTGTGCCAGGTGACACTGCTGTGGCCTGCAGCTCATCCGGCCTATGTCCCATGGGCTGCACTCACTTCATGTTGTTCCTTCCTCCATCTTCTGACTCAATACACCCCACCGCACTTGGCGTGAAGGGGTTGCACTGGAATGTGAGCTGTTGAGCAACTGGGAGGAGAAGCAGCAGCTTCCACGTGAGAGGGCAGGAACCATACACAGCACTGGAGGAGGAATTTTGAGAGTAAAGAGCTTTGTAAGGGCACATTCCTTATGCTTGCTTGCACAGAATAGACTTCCTTCCCTCTGTATTCTCCCACTGTGGCAGGGAAAAATGTGTTTTTCCTGGTCTATACTGTTGATGTTATGTTCAAGGTGATTAAGATCTGGATGAACTTAAGGTCCATTCCAACCCTAACTATTCTATGACTCTACAACTCTGATTCTCCTCTGTTCAAAAACAGATGTGTGATTTGAAAGAAAGTGGCAGGATCTCCTTTTGCTGATCCTATTCCTATCCCTGTTTCCACTCTTCTCCTGCCTCCCCCTCCAGTTGCTGAACATGAAGAGCTGGAGTGACATGAGGCAAGAGGTGACGTTCCTGACCAATGTGAATGCCTCAAACTCCTCTACACAGATCTACCAGGCTGTGTCACGCATTGTGTGCGGCCATCCTGAAGGTGGAGGGCTCAAAATTAAATCACTCAACTGGTATGAAGATAACAATTACAAAGCGCTGTTTGGAGGCAACGGCACTGAAGATGATGTAACTAACTTCTATGATAACTCCACAAGTAAGTGTCACTGTGGCATGACCTAAGGTCCCATCTACTTTGTGGTTTTCATCACTAGTGTTTCCCAGAGTTCCACAGATGAAATCAGGTGGTCCTAAGGGACAGCATACCTTCTGCTGTTTCAGAAAGGCACACCCATGGTGCCTTCTGCACATGCCCTTAGGGCGAGAAAGAATATCTACGTGCAAGGGATTTCCCAGGGCTTTGTGCAGAGTCCACAGAAGGATGCGCAGTCGACCTCCTTCGAGGGCAGAGGGAGCACAGGCATGTGCAACCTTTGGAAATCTGTTCTTTTCTGGACAAATTTTGTTCATGCCGTGCAGTGGGGCTGTGGGAGTGGTGCAGAGCCAGCAGCGTGGCTCTTAATGCTGGAGGCTACTGGAGTGCTCCATGTCTTTGTGGCAGACTGTGGAGTCTTGTCCTGAAAAAAGGGGCTTTTTGTGGAGCTTTGCAGTAGAGGAGGGGTTCTGTTGTCTGACAAATGCTGTGCTGTCAGCTGTGGTTGTCCTTGAAGCCCACACAAATGGGTCATATGCCTTCTGGAGTTGTCACCATGCTGTTCAGCCATTCACCTTTGTCCTCTCCTCCTCAGCACCATACTGCAATGAGCTGATGAAGAACCTGGAATCCAGCCCGCTTTCCAGGATTATCTGGAGGGCTTTGAAACCCTTGCTGATTGGGAAGATCTTGTACACTCCAGACACACCAGCTGTAAGGAAGGTCATGACTGAGGTAACTCTAGCTTTATCCTCTGATATGTAGAATGAGGTATGTTCTCTGGCTAAGCTGCACTAGTTAAATTGGGCCCAGACACAAGCCTAGAAAGGATTGCCTGCAAAGCACAGCCTCCCTAGTCTCTCACCTCCCATGCACTTGGTGTTGGAAGACTCAAGGAGAAAAGGCCAGGTTGAACTCTTCTAGAGTTGGCTAGAACCTTTCCTGGCTGTGCCTTTTGATTATGCTTTGCATCTCCGATGTAGGATATAGGAGTGGTAAAGACCTTGGTAGGCCTTCAGTGTCCTTCCTCTGCTCCACTGCAGGGTGGTCAGCAGATCCTCAATAATTTCTAATTGTGGTTTACCTAATGTGCTATCTAATTCCACAAGTTCCCTCAAGGAGACTCTTCTAGCACATGGGGAATGGCTGCTTCTGTGTGCCCTTCATCTCCAACGCAGAGTCATTCGCCACAAAGGCTTGAAACGCAGTGCTTAAGCCACAGGCATCTACACTCCCTGTTGTTGTTTTTCTTACAAGTGCACTTGATTTTCCGTACTCTGGTCCTTGCAGAAGCTGAACTGCTGTTTGAATGTAAGCAACAATCAGTACTTTGCTTGACAGGTCAATGCACCCTCTCAGCCTGCTGTGGATCTCTGCCAGCTCTTGGAAATAACCTTCTTCTCCTCTTTGCCGACAGGTGAACAGGACATTCCAGGAGCTGGGTGTGTTTCGTGACCTCGGGGGGATGTGGGAGGAGATAAGCCCCAAGATTTGGACGTTTATGGAAAGTAGTCAGGAAATGGATCTCATTCGGGTCAGTATGCTGTCCTTGCCAGAACCACCACTGTCATCCTCTGCAATAACTGATGAAATATTTATTTTAGATGATGCTTCACTGCTGAGCCAGGCAGATAAATAGTATGGATGGAATCCATTGTGAAACACGTTGTGATTGTACCAATATTGCATTATGCTTGGCATTCCTTCCTTAATGTAACAGCCAGCTGCAAAGAGGAGCAGTGCATGTCAACACCTGCTAATATCTGCTCCTGTGGGGAAATGAGCTGCTTCTGCCACAGTGTTACCCTAAGGCGGTATGAATATCCGGCTTGAGGTATTCCTGTAAACTGGGGATCTGTGGGGTTGCTGACATGTTCAGCTTCCTGAGCTGTGCACCTCTCCACAGCAATGCTCTCATGATAGCAGCAAAGCACGTGCTCATGTACCTAGATAAGATGCTGGAAGGTGCCAGGTGGCCTCAGGCCCTATTGGATGCAGTAGGAACTGAATGGTTGTCATGCTAGGTAGAGCTGAACCTCTGTGCCTGGCAGTATCTGGCACAAATCTTGTAAAAACTTAATTTAGAGTTGCATGGTACACTTAATTTAGTAATACTTGGGTGCTCATGGAAGAAGAGCAGACATCACCCTACGGCTGATTGCTTCATAACGTGCCGTGCATATTAGACCATGAAGAAGGGCTGGGAGTCTTGTTCAGATTTGATACTCTTTCTGCTAGCCTGTTGGCTCCCTGGAGCATTGTGCCATGTGTTAGACCTGCATTAACAGGGCATTATCTGCTTAAGTGGCTTAGCTCATTGTTGCTTCCCTCAGGTGCAACTCTGAGGTGTGGATCCCTGCACTCTGTACTGATGTCTTTGGAAGCACAGCAGTGTAAAACAGGGATCACACAACAGAAATGGTTATAGCTTTTCCTGCTGTCACTGCAAAGCAGCTGGTTGGGTGTCCTGGTGCAGCTGTTATACAGAGACCTCCCCAGGTCTTTTAAGCCTTGAAGTTCATTCCTTGCTTACTCAATATAAGGCTGTGCTGAGTTGTCTTCTGTTGTACTTTCCCATCAACATGGCAAACACTAGGGTCAGAGACATCATTTTCATCACTCCTGTCTCTCTGTTAGCTTTATGAAAGTTAATTCTGTAGATACCAGCATAGGGAGGTGAGAACTGGGGGTCACCAGCCCTAAATTGAACTGTTTGCTGCAGAGAGTGCAGACAGGAAGTCAAGGTTTGGATGCTGGTTTGCAGTCCTGTCCTTTGAAAATGAATATTGCTGCTTTTCTTCTTCTTATTATTATTTTTTTTTTTTTTTAATGAGCTCTAGGCCTTTCTGTTTTCATGTTTTATGCTTCTTGTTAACCATGCTGGGTATGGTACTTAATTCTTGATCCTTCCATCACTGGTCTCCTCTGTACTGCAGTAGCAGGGGTTCATTTGTTGTCATCTATTGCAGTTAACACAAGCAGGAGTACTTCACTGTCAATGCCTGAGCAGCTCCCAGGGCACTGTCCTGTTCAGCTTCGAGATGCAACACAGATCACTTGTACATGAACAGGCTGAAACATAAGAGTTGCTTGTTTGTAGCTGCTTTCAAGGGCAGGTCGGCCCTTTGCTGTTTGTTAGTCACCGAGGCTGCAGTGCTGCTGGGTGACTCGTCATCACCTCCCAGCTTTTTGGTTGTGCAATCTTTTTGGCATATTGCTTCCTGCTGTACGAGAGCAAAGTGGTTTGGTTGCCCATCTCTGGCAAGCAAACTTCCAGTTTGATACTAATGCAGCTGCTAACATCAGTGAAGACAACACGTCTGAGGTCAAGGAGCTTCACTGTTGCTACTGCACATGATGAGGCTGAGCCCCTTTTCTGGAGGCATGGTCCCCTTTCTACTGGGGGTGGCAGCATTAGCCAAGCTTGAGAGATGAGATGTGAAGAGAGCACAGTGCAGCTGATCACTGTTTGCTTGGATTTTCCTCTTGCATATTCTCCTTTGCCAGCTTGGCCTGTTCTGTTTCCCCAGTTAGCGATGCTGTTACTGTAAGTGTATAAGCCATTGCTTTCTGGTTTGCTGGTAACAGCAGAGCATGAGGAAGCTCCTCACGTCCCCACTTCATTCTTCGTTCTGGCAGAAAAGCCATTCCTGGTTTTATTGGTTTGTTTTTTTAGTTTTCTTTCTTATGCAGGCTTTTTTTTTTTTTTTGCCTCCCTGATTTCAGTTCAGCTGTGACCTTTACAATTAATGCTCCTCTCCTGCCCTTATGTTGTCCAACCAGCGGACAGGTTTCTGCTTCTGTGCCAGATGCTTCTACCTGGACTGCACTTGTGCAGTGTATTGCACATACATGCAGTGGGGCACTAGTCCTAAGGAAGCTAGCAATTAAACCAGGTGAAAAAAAGCACTGTCCCATACAGAACACCAGAGAGGCAGGACAGCATGGCTGTACTAGGGCTGCTTCAGCCAGTGTTGATGGTGCCATGCCACAGCCCTTCTCCCAGCCGGGAGCAGAGGTTGTTCTGGAGAAGTGAGCAGAGCTTGGCAACCACCATCAGTGGAATGTGTTTCTCCTGTACACACATCTCACTCTTCCTTGTTTTGCTGGTACAAGACCTGGGTTGCATGTGCAGGTTGCAGAGCTGTGCATGGCTCTCTGCTGCCCTCTCCTTGAGAGAGCTGTGGCAGGGCTTGGAGTCAGCCAGCCAGCCAGCCAGCCTGCAAAGCACACCCGATGGGTGCTTTGCTGAGGGAGGCACAACCTTTCCAATGGGAGGGTAAAAGAAAGTTTCCCACCACACTGATATTGCAGATGGCCTCTCCCTGCACCTTTATAAAAGGGATTTTCCCCTGTAGTGCTCGTTTCCGTAATGAGGGAGGGGGTCAAACATTAATTCTCAACAGCTGTTTCTCCTTTGAAAACAAAATATCTGCAGACGTTGCTGAAGAGCAAAGCTCTCTGGGACCTGCACTTGCCTGCTTCCAACTGGACAGTGGAGGATGTTGCTTGGTTCCTATCAAACCACCCGGAGGACTTTGAGACAGCAAACGGCTCAGCGTATACCTGGGTAGATGCCTTCAATGAGACAGACCGGGCTATCCAGACCATCTCTCGCTTCATGGAGGTGAGATCCTGCTCATGCAGGCAAGGAGCTGAGGAAGGCAGCGGCTTGGTCTCCACCTGCACTGTTGGATGTTCCTGGAAAGGGAAGAAATGTTCCTCAGTCCAGATAGAAGTTTCTCAGTCCACTCTCCATTCTGGGGGGGTCTTATAGCAGCCTTTCAGTCCCTAAAAGAGGTCTGCAAGAAATCCAGAGAGGGACTTTTTATAAGTGCAGGTAGCAAGAGGATAAGAGGGAACGACTTTAAACTGACAAGAGGGTAGATGTAGATTGAAATATTAAGAGAAAGTTCTTCCCTGTGAGGGTGGTGAGATGCTGGCACAGGTTGCCCAGAGAAGCTGTGGCTGCCCTATCTCTGGCAGTGTTCAAGGTCAGGTTGGACGGGGCTTGGAGCAACCTGGTCTAGTGGAAGGTGTCCCTGCCCATGGCAGGGGTTGGAACTGGATGAGCTTTAAGGTCCCTTCCAACCCAAACCATTCAGCGATTCTGTGATTTTTCTGTAAATGACCAGGCTTTTGTAGGGTTGAGTGCTCATTAGAAAATATCATTTGTTCATGTGCCTAAATATAGATGTAGGAACCTGACTGTAGGCCTTGTTATTGAAGTTCTCACTTTGGCATCTCATGTGGTTTCCTACCCCATTGTTACAGGGCAACTGAGAGCTGCTGCTTGCTTTGGCAGTATAGCAGCTCCTATTTCAATCTGGGGTTTTAGCTAAGGGCTGTGGTGAACCTAGCAGCTGCTTAAAACTGAGGAAGACGTAGTGAATAATGAAATTTGTTCTGTTTGTTATTTAATCACCTTGGCAGATGTGTGTAAACAGAAACTGTCAGAATCAGACCTAGTTTGTGGGTAACAGAGGAAATAAGACTATCTATGGAAATAGATGCTTGGATGGGATCCTGTAGCTAGTATGGCAATGCTGCCTGACCTCTTGTCCAGAAGTCACCTCTGCTGGGGTATTTCTCAGTGATACATGTTTGACTGGCAGATGGCCGTGAAGAACCTTCTGGTTTGGTAGCTTACTCCATAAGTGCTTCCAAATCTGTCCCTGTTTAGTGTGTCAACTTGGACAAACTGGAGCCTGTGGCCACAGAAGTCCGGCTTATAAACAAGTCCTTGGAGCTTCTGGATGAAAGGAGGTTCTGGGCTGGCATAGTCTTCTCTGAAATAGCTCCTAACAGCACAGAGCTCCCTCAACATGTGAAATACAAGATACGCATGGACATTGATAATGTGGAAAGGACCAACAAGATCAAGGATGGGTGAGTCCTGACATCCTGACTTATGAACAATTTCTCATGGGGATGTGGTGATAGAGGATTTCTAATGGGAAGTTCTTGTTCCCTTGTTACAGGTACTGGGATCCCGGTCCCCGTGCTGACCCCTTTGAGGACATGCGCTATGTTTGGGGAGGCTTTGCCTACCTGCAGGATGTAGTGGAACAGGCCATCATCAGGGTGCAGACAGGCACAGAGAAGACAACAGGTGTTTATGTGCAGCAGATGCCCTACCCATGTTATGTGGATGACATGTACGTATTCAGGATGCTCAAAGGCACACAGGAGGATTGTGGCTTGGGAGGGATGGGCTTTTGTCACCCCTCAGGCATGTTTATGTCCTTACTATCAGTGGCAGAGCAATCTCTTTAGTGTTCCTAATTCCTGGAACTAGGGCACCTGAATGAAGGATTTAGAATATGTAATGACTTGCAGAGTCCCTCCCAGGAGAAGCCTGTCCATACAGGACTTTCACATACAGAATACATTCCTGAGATGTGGCCATATCCCCAAACCTGATAGAGACAAAAATAGCACTGGGAAAAAAATCAGAGACATAGGCACAAGAGAGTGGAAAGGCAACAACTGAGAATAGTCCCCAGGAAAAGCAGGTCTTTGTATCTTCTGTTCTACTGAGCTGCAACTCCAGCTCCCACTCTGGAGCGGTGATGTGCTCTAGTGCATCGGTCTCACCTCACAGTGAGTCCTGTGCTGCTTTGTGCAGTGAAGCCTTAGCTGTCACATACTCTGCTAGACCTGAGCGGTACCTGAAGTTGCAGTAATGTTTCTCACTCAGTTCCTGGCCCCTTTCCTTCCTTTTCTCAGATTTCTGCGTGTCATGAGCCGCTCCATGCCTCTCTTCATGACTTTAGCCTGGATCTACTCAGTGGCTGTGATAATTAAGGGCATTGTGTATGAGAAGGAAGCACGGCTGAAGGAGACGATGAGGATTATGGGGCTTGACAATGGCATCCTTTGGCTAAGCTGGTTCATTAGCAGCCTTATCCCTCTCCTGATGAGTGCAGGCCTGCTGGTGCTGATCCTCAAGGTGAGTTGGCTGGGCTGGTCTGTGGCAGCAGAATCTAGAGCCTTGAGAGCCTGCTAAGCAGTGATCTGCACTGGCACGCTGCAGGGGAGTTGGTGTGTTAGACTGTGCATTGACCAGCAGTTTTCTGGGAACAGTGTTTTGGAACAAAAATGGCTAGGTGGCTGAAAACAGCAGGGGTTTTGTAGTAGATTCAGTGCTCTTGAAAAGGTGCTACTGCTGGGAAGGCTGCTGCGCAAATTGCAGCAAGCCCAGCCTCCCTGAGCAGCAGCTCTGCAGGCCTGCTTGTACTAGAGTCACTTTGGAGGGCCCTTTCAAATCCTGATGCACCTGCTTTTCTCCTTCCAGATGGGGAATCTGCTGCCTTACAGCGACCCAAGTGTGGTCTTTGTTTTCCTCTCGATCTTTGGCATTGTGACCATCCTCCAGTGCTTTCTCATCAGCACCATGTTCTCCAGGGCCAACCTGGCAGCTGCCTGTGGTGGCATTATCTATTTCACACTGTATCTGCCTTACGTGCTCTGTGTTGCCTGGCAGGACTATGTCAGCTTCTCACTCAAGATATTTGCGGTGAGTCTTGAGGAAACTGCCCTGGGTACCAGGCCTCCACCAGTATGGCACTCAGCAGCTCTCTAGATGGACACTAATAGCAAGAGGGGAGGTAGCAATGGGAGGAAGTTTTCCAGCGTAAGAGGCTATCAGGGCTATGTTTGGTGAAGAAGTTGACAGAATCTGCTAGGAGCTGCTGAAAGAGTTTTGTTGGCTTTGGTAATAGAATTAATTCAGCCAGCCTAAGCTGCCTTGACTAAGACAGACTAAGCTATGATGCTGGACCACCAGATAAGCAGGCTGAAGGAACCAGTTTCCTTTCCTCTGCATAGCACTTCTTACCTGTCTGGAAAGGGTGGCAGTTAGTGATTGCCTCCTTAGCATTAAAATCAGAAGGGCAAGGGAAGGAAAAGAGGGAAACAAACAATTCTGGGTGGTGGTCCAGCAGAGACTTAAGGCCTTGACTGCTGGCTGGAACCAAGACTGAGTCTTACAGTCCCTCTCTGCAAATATGGTCAGGCTCTTTGGATCTTCGACTTCTATAGGGCTTCTGGACCATGTCTCTTAGCCTAGTGCTAGAGCTGAGCTGTCCATTTGGAAAGTAGTTATGAAAAACTGAATGCATGTTCATGTCTCCCCATTTGCAGAGCCTGCTGTCTCCAGTGGCCTTTGGCTTTGGTTGTGAATACTTTGCACTGTTTGAGGAGCAGGGAGTTGGTGTTCAGTGGGACAACTTCTTTGAGAGCCCATTGGAAGAAGATGGCTTTAGCATCACCACATCTGCTGTCATGATGATGTTTGACACTTTCCTATATGGGGTCATGACCTGGTACATTGAATCCGTCTTCCCAGGTGAGGTCCGCTTCTGAAGGAGCATCATGTCTTTACAGTTTTAAATAGATCCTTTCACCTACTCATTTGCCAACGTGGAAATTGGGTCCATTTTAAGCACAACTGCAGAAAGCTCATGGAGTAAAACCACAGACGAGCAGTAAGGTTGTTGCTGCTAATAGCAATGACTCTTGCCCAGCACGGAGGCTGTGTGCCGTTATGGCCATGGCTGAACTAGTCCCAGAACCTTTGCTGTTCTTTACCTGTTCCCTTCTTTGAACTGCTAAATCAACAGGCCCTGCTGCAAAGGGGAAGTTGAGAGTATCAGCACTACAAGTGGCTGCTTAGAACTGTCCAGCACACGGCTTTTAACTGCAAAGTGAAATTTGATCTCTTACCCCCAAAGTCTGACAATATCTTCATCAAGAAAGCTCTCTTCTTAGGCGTGCCTAACTTAGAGGCTTACTGAGGGTTGACTACTTCCCTTCTTGCCCTGAAAGCTAATACAAGAAAAGGGATAGATGCAAGTCAGGCTCATGTAATGCTTTTCTCTTTAGGCCAGTATGGGATTCCCAGGCCCTGGTACTTTCCTTTCACAAAGTCATACTGGTTTGGTGAGAAACCACAGGAGAGGGAGCACCATTATCCAGACCAGAAGGGGCCTTCAGAAGGTGAGTGCTGCACATAGTCTTTCTGCAGTGAAGTGTTAGAGTTTGCCTTTTTTGAAATGAGTCCAAGGACAACAGGGCTGACATGGCTAAGGTGAAATTAGTCATCCCTTTGTTACGACAGTTTTGTTATGCTGATCAGATCCAAATAAACCTAAGGTACTTTGCCTGCTTGGGTGCAACTGGATACTCCAGCCTCATGGAATTGAGAATTCCTCACAGTTTTGCTGACCCTGGTGACCCTGGAGATCTCCCAGTTGAGCCCAATAAAGAGAACAAAGCTAAAGGACCACTTCTGTGGAAGGTTCCTGTCCCTGAGGAAGGAACATGGTCAGGTCTTCGTGTAGCTCATGTCAATTTGGATCTCCACAAACCTGGGGGAATGTGGCATTTGTTAGAACTCCTATGGAGTTGCTGTTAAAACCTACCATACCTCTCTCTACTTTGCTGTTTTTGTCTAGTCTGCAAGGAGGAAGAGCCTACACATCTGAGCCTCGGTGTTTCCATCCAGAACCTGGTCAAGGTTTATCGTGATGGCAAGAAAGTTGCTGTAGATGGTCTCACACTGAACTTCTATGAAGGACAAATTACCTCCTTTCTGGGACATAATGGAGCAGGGAAAACCACTACCATGTAAGAACAAATAATTCTTTAAGACAATGGGGGAAGTGACTTTGAGTAATGCAGTTCCTATCAGCGTGGTAGAGATAGCTGTACCATTGCAGTGTGTCAGCTGGTGCAGAACAACTCATTGGAGCTCTGCTAAGTTACTGTAGTGCTGCTGCCTCGAAAGATGCACAGATACAGGGGACTGAAACTGGAGGTAGTTCAAGTTGAGGCAGCACCGAATAAACCTGCTGGCAGCATTTTTTAGTAACGCCATTTGTGATTCTGACTTACCGGTGTGAGGAAACAAGTTGGGACTAAAAGAATAAGAAGCTTTTAGAGGAAAAAATATTTGCTTGAAGCAGAGTCATCTGGGTGTGCTTTGATCACTGTTAAAACCATTGGAGTTCATACATTTTTTTTCTTAATCCATTAGCGAGATGTTTCTTAGACTGCTTTCTTTATGTGGGAGCTCCACAGGTCTTCCACCTACTCTTCATTCATCCATCCTGGCATTGTGCAGCAGCCATTTCCTAGAGGCAGAACCTGCTGATCTGTTGCGTTTGTCTTTCAGGTCCATCTTGACTGGCTTGTTCCCCCCAACGTCAGGTACAGCCTTCATCCTGGGCAAGGATATCCGCTCTGAGCTCAGCAACATCAGGCAGAACCTGGGTGTCTGTCCACAACACAATGTGCTGTTTGACTTGTGAGTGACATCTGTGAGATGCAGCGCTGGTGTTACCCAACAGTTGTTTGGGTTCTTTAGGAAACAGTAATATGCTTTCAGCTAAGACAGTCCTATCTTTATCTGTCCGTGGTGTGGGGTAGTATGAGATTGGTATAAGGATATTTTGTTTATTGGCACATTTGTATGCGCCTGTGAATTTTCAGGAAAAGCCTACATGTAGATCTTTCCGGTCTCCTTTAAAGAAATCTACTGGATTAAACTTAACTAGGCCAAATGCTTCCCCAGTACCTAGTGATTTGGGATGTTTGGGGTACTCTCTTAAGCACCCTTAAAGGAGGATTACTTACATTAGTGCTGAATAGCTGCACCCTGAAATCAGGCCAAGCTGAGCACACCCAGTCTTGTAGCCCCTTCTTAAAACCTTGGCCTTAAAAGATGTTTTCCCAAGCAAACAAACATTCCTGCTGTAATGCTAATGCAAGGGATAAGCCCAGCATGGTGCTCTCTGCTGTGCCCTTCCGCAGGCTGACTGTGGAGGAACACATCTGGTTCTATGCACGGCTCAAAGGACTGCCGGAAAAGAAGGTGAAAGAGGAAGTGGAACAGATGGCAGTGGATGTCAGTTTGCCTCACAAACTGAAAGCTAGGACAAGCAAACTCTCCGGTAGGTTGAGCTGCTTTTACATTTCTCAGCTGTTTCCTCAGCCCCAGAAAAATTCTTCTGGGTTTCACAGAGACTGCATCATGGACCTTGGTTGGATCCTCCAATTAAGTATAGACTACCATACAGTTAAGCACTTAAGGAAATCATTTATTTAAGTACCTTATCAGTGTATCTTAGTAAACTTAACAGTCTTACACTATCTTATGCTTTCTAATAGCCATTACAAGTCACTCACTTTCTCAGAGTATTTTGTACTTGTTTCTACAATAACATAGTCTTACTACATGTGATGTGTGTTCTCCAAATGCTTACTAGTATTTTTGAGTTTTTTGAGTTCAGGTCAGAGTTGCTCAGGCCATAATCTCCAAATCCCTTGCTGCTTGTTAACCATAAGTGCTGGTTTCTTATGCTTGCTTCTGTTTCTTCACTCGGCATCCTGGAGTGTCATTCTCCCTTGTTGAGGACCAGCAGGATTCCTGTATCAGTCTGTATCAGATAGTTGAGAGACCAAGACTTTTTTGTCTGACTTAACTATCAGCACAGACTGTGCATTTGACTTTTGGAAGGGACAACAAATGGCCACAGATTGATGTTAGTATTACAGAGTGTAATATAATTCCTTGCTGCTGCCTCTGGCACTCTTCCACAGGAGGGGTGTCACTTGAGGACCTACTTCTGCAGCTTAAGCTCTGGAGACCTATGCTCCAGATCCTCAAATATGGTTAGGCCTCCAAGCTGGCAACTTGCTACTGCCAGTGTTGGGATAGATATTCACTTATTGAAGGGCTTGCAAGGTGTTATGTACTGAGGTACGAGGAGAGTTGGATTCCACTGAGGGAGGTTCATCCAGATGAATTACCCCGTCTTGAAAGTGATGAGACCCTGAAGGCCTGAAACAGTAGCAGTGCTTAGTCCTCCAAGTGTGCAATTTTGCTTTGTATCAGAGAGCTCATTATCGACTGTGCTGCAGCTACTGCTGTTCCCCTCATCTCTGCATCAGCCTGAACACCTCTTTCTGTGCCTGTCAGGTGGCATGCAGAGGAAGCTCTCAGTTGCCTTAGCCTTTGTTGGTGGCTCCAAGGTTGTCATTCTGGATGAGCCTACAGCTGGGGTGGATCCTTATTCTCGCAGAGGGATATGGGAATTGCTCCTGAAGTATCGGCAAGGTATGTGGTCTTTTTCTCTACCTAATGAATGTGTCATGGAAAGCAGAAACTATCTGATTCATGACTGATCTCAAAATAGCAACATGTCTTTGCCAATCTGTTTTTGCCTGCACTGAGGAAGGAACAAAGAGGATGCAGGACAAGGATGTTCTGATCTCTTATCTGTCCTCCTTTCTCATCCTATTCATGTTAAAGCTTGTGAACAAAGTTCCTCACTGGGTTGTGAGGACAGTTTAAGTCAGAAATTCACTCCTGCATGCAGCAGTGTCCTGTTCTTCTCTGTGCAACCAACCTTGACGACATGAAGCTAACATGTTTTTGCTGAGCATGACAAGGGCCTGTAGAGACTGTAGAGAATAAATTCATGACAGTGGTTGTCAAACTTTTCCATCCTGCTAGCCTCAGTGAAAGGAGCTTGGACTTGCGGCATCAACATCCTGTGCAACTTCATGGCAGGATCCAGATGGTTGTGATTTTAGCTTGGGAACATAGGCATGGTTGACTAACTAGCAGCATCTTTCCTTGCTTTCTTCCAGGTCGCACTATCATTCTCTCCACACACCACATGGATGAGGCAGACATTCTGGGGGATCGGATTGCCATCATTTCTCATGGCAAGCTCTGCTGTGTTGGCTCTTCTCTCTTCCTGAAGAACCAGCTGGGAACTGGCTATTATTTGACCCTAGTCAAGAAGGATGTGGATTCCTCTCTGAGCTCCTGCAGAAACAGCAGCAGCACAGTGTCCTATCTGAAGAAGGTACAGCTGACTCTTCTTGCTCATATTAATTCTTCCTTCATGAAATCTTAACCTTGCAGGGAACAGCAACTAAGATTTTATATGGTGGAATGTCTCAAAGAGAAATTCCTGATTCTTTAAAAGAAGGGTTACTTTTTTTTAAAGGTACTGTATCAAATCATGTGTGGTTAAGCTGTTGCATGGAATGTACATCTCCGTTATAGTTTCCATAGAGTCAGAGAGATACAGAATAGACGAAGTGCATGCTTTTGTAACACACACTTCTGTAGCTGTGACCTCTTACTTGTATTTCAGCCCTTTGGCAGTGGTATGTCACCATTACTTTCTAACTCTTCTGTGGAGTATCCAGAAAGTTGCAGCACCTGATTGGAGTTACCTAGAGTGTAGCATCTGATGGGCCCCTTTTTGACTGAACTACAGGAAAACAGTGGTTGTCTTCTCTTTTGTCACCAGGATGACAGTGTCTCCCAGAGCAGCTCTGATGCTGGCCTCGGCAGTGACCATGAAAGTGACACACTGACAGTAGGTGAGGCTTGGAAAAGAATGTAAGAATCAGTCCCGGTGCTGACATTGCTCTATCTTTGACCTCGGACAGCTGCCTTAACCTTCTGCCCCTGTGCAGCTATAGTCTTCAGACAGTTATTAAATTTACATAAATGGTATTTTAAAATCCATAATATTGGAATATTTTACTTTAGCAAGTCACTTTGAGTTCAAGCTGTCCCAGGATTTAATAATGAAAGATTAAATAGCTGCTAGGCTTGTTAGCGATCTGTAATATTTGCTGGAGAACTGTACGTAAGTAACTTGCAGGGCTGCCAGTGGCATGTAAAAGCTCTCCCAGATTCTGCAGATAAAAAGAATAGCCAGGCTTGAGTCCAGGCTTTCATCCAAGCTTGTGTTAAATGTAAAAAGAACCAGACTTTCCATGGAAATGAGCTGCTTTCCAGAGATGTTCCATTTTCCCTCAGCAAGGTTTTTCAGACTGAGATCTTTCCACATACTAAGCAGTAATAAGATGAACACCGTCTTTTCCTTTTGGTTCTTCTAGATGTCTCTGCAATTTCAAATCTCATTACAAAGCATGTTCCCGAGGCCAGGCTGGTAGAGGACATTGGCCATGAATTAACGTATGTCTTGCCGTACAAGGCTGCTAAAGAGGGAGCTTTCGTGGAGCTGTTCCATGAAATTGATGACCGTCTTGCTGATCTTGGCATTTCCAGCTACGGCATCTCTGAAACCACTCTGGAGGAGGTGAGTGACCTGAATATCCTCTTTTGAACCTAAAGTAGGCAAAATGAATCATGGCAGAAGTAAGAATGAGTTGGATTCTTCCCTCTTCCTGTAAACGTTTATTGTGGAACAGGCAGCTGTGTGTTCACCTCCCAAATGGATTGCCTTCTGTCCTTTTTAAGTGTGTGCTCATAGAAGCATGCATTAAAAACTGAAATGTAGCACAGAGAAGAACAGACAGATCCTTTGTACTCAGTTGCATTTTGCTGAGATGTCATGTGAGGGCTGGCTCCCAATTTGGATTCTGATGACAGTGTAAACACCTTTGAGGTATTTTTAGGATGCTTTATGCTGCTCTTACCTGAAACATACCTTTCAGTACTGGAGAATATGCATTACAGAAACCACTTAGACGTGTGCCCTTGTCAGGGATGTTCTTATGGTTTGTTCCTTGTGGCTGTGTTCCAACTGACAGGTGTCCTTTTATCATAGAAGTGTCATACACTTTATCCCGTTTATCCCCTGTTTTTTTTGGATAATGACAAGGGGAATTGAAATGGTAGTGGTGTTGTCAGTTTGAGGTTGCTGTCTAGGTCCTCCCACAGCTGTGAAGGCCTGTGGCTGCTATCTATAAGATGAAAATGGAATTTTTTCTCTTTTAGGAGAGTCTGTGGAATGAGGTCCACAAAGGTGCCTATTCAAGTATTAATAGGAGTGCGAACACTGTCAGAATAGGAGGAAAATGAAATTCCCTGAATTGAGTAACTAGGTCTGTCCCTGAAACACAGGGGCAGTGGGAATTGACATTGGAAAGGGGAATGGCTAGTATGTGGTTTCGGGCTGGCCCCTGAAAGCTGGAGGGAAGCCACAAAGTCCATGTCTCCAGGGACAGGAGAGATGGGGGAGAAACCCTGTATCTTCTCTTCTTATGCTTCATTTGTCTTGTGCTCTCTCATGGCAGTCCCCACAGTTATCACTCCTCTTCTAATTTTCACTACACTTATCATTGCTTTTCAGATCTTTCTGAAAGTGGCTGATGATAGTGGTGTAGATGCAGAAACCTCAGGTGGGTAGTTGTCTCCTACAGTGTCAAGGGGGACTTCAGGTCTTGTTTTTTCTGGGGTTGTGGTTAACTGAAGCAGCTCAGCTAATCCTAATTGTATTATTTTCAGATGGGACATTGCCAGCTAGAAGGAACAGGCGTGTGTTTGGAGACAGACAGAGCTGCCTTCGTCCATTTACAGAAGACGATGCATTTGATCCCAATGATTCAGACATAGATCCAGGTACTGCTGGGGCTCAAGCCCATTTTCTTCTTGTGGACAGTCTTTCATATTATAAATACTGCAGATCATAAGGCTGAGACTGCCAAAGAAGTGATGGTTTATTTGCCTTTAGTAATAGCGGGCAGTGCAGTATCCACAGCTTGCCAAATCCTCCCATCAAGGCTCAGAAATATAAGGGTCAGAATGCATTCATGTGAGTTTCTGTTGTCATCTCTACTCAGCCATCACCCTGTTTCTCCAGTATAGAAGGACCCAGAGAATGTCGCTCTGAGCTTTTGAATGAAGGTAATTTCTTCTTGCTAGCAGAATCCAGAGAGACAGACCTTCTCAGTGGCATGGATGGGAAAGGATCCTACCAGATGAAAGGCTGGAAGCTCACCCAGCAGCAGTTCATGGCTCTGCTGTGGAAGAGGCTGCTTATTGCCAAGAGAAGCCGGAAGGGCTTCTTTGCTCAGGTGAGAGCACCCAACATGTGCAGAGCCCCTCATCAGGGACAGCTCTGGACCATGCATTGTATTCAGAATTGAAGGTGGTCAGAAAACCTCAGTGGAATACAGATAGATAACCAAAACTGTGCACATCTGAGCAAAAAAGGGGCCTGTGCAACTGAAAGTGGTTGCATGTTAACCGTGTAGTTATGGAATTCTTGCACAGCAAGCATGCAACTGAGGCTGAAATCCCAATTTGGCCTTGAAAGCAGCATTTGCAGAATGAATCCTCTACATCCCAAGTGAGTGCCCTGATTGAATGCCAGGATAGGTCTTGAATTGGTGTCTAGCAATGCTTTGGTGTAAATAGCAGAGACTTTCCTGGGAAACATCAAAGAAGTTAAGTGATTCACATGTAGTTCCTGATGTCTCTGGGAACATTCACGTTACACAGACTTTATTCTTTCCTTGCAATTTCAGATCGTGCTGCCCGCTGTCTTTGTGTGTATTGCTCTCATGTTCAGCCTGATTGTTCCTCCCTTTGGAAAGTATCCCAGCCTGGAATTGCAGCCCTGGATGTACGATGAGCAGTACACTTTTGTTAGGTATGTTTCTCGTGGCCTAGTAATTCTGTTTTTCTCTGCAAACGTGAGTTACTGATTTCCTTACCAAGTTGCTTAAATTTGTTTTCTGTGCTTAGCTCAGAAGCACATTTTAAGAGTCCTGTTATTTTCTTTTTGGACCTTTAAATGCCAACTACTGGCAAGACCATACCATTTTTGAATGGTGCTGACTCTAGTAATAATACGCACAAGACCAGGAGTGTGTGTGTGCTCCTAGGCCAAGCTTTTTTCAAAGGGAAATCTGCACCCATATCCTTTTCCTGATCTCTTCCACTGTGCTGTCAGGCTTGCTCTGTTGCTATTTTTGCTGTATGCCTGTTATCCCACTGATCTGATAGCATTTCTCTGCTTTACCCATAGCAATGATGCTCCAGAAGATCCAGGCACTCAGAGGCTTTTGGATGCTCTTCTCAATAAACCTGGCTTTGGTACACGCTGTATGCAGGGACACTCCATCCCGTAAGTAGAACTCTGGGCTGGGAAAAGGGAGCCCAGCCCCAGCTTCTGATCTCCCAGTAGATTTAGCCAGCTTTAGGGTACAATAGTCGTACATGGCCAGGGCAGGATTTAAGCCAAAAGAGTTGTAATTACATTCATTTTTTTGGCTAAGGACCTTTTAGAAAGTTACCAGCCCTCAGCATGGTGAGGGAGTGAGGTTTGAGTGCAAATCCTCACTGACAGAGATGAAAAGGAGACAGTAATCTCTCCCTTAAATTACTGTTTGATCCTGAACATGGAAAAGGACCTAGTAATGTTGCTGTATGTTGTTGGCTGTAGCTATTCCCATTCCACAATCCTCTCTGTCTGCACTAGGACCAAGCAAACACCAGCAGAAAGAGTAGAGAGCCAGACAGCACTGGTTGTGTTCCCTAGCTCTGCCGCTGAATTGCTGCATGGCCTTGGGGCAAGAGGCCCTATATGCCGGCGAGTAGTGGAAATTAAGCTGTATCCTGCAAAAGAGACACAGGAGCTGGGTTACTGCAGCACATGGAGCACTGTGAGGAGGCTGTCCACTGATGCTTCCTTGGGGAGGAGTCATATTTTGGTGCCCCAGTGTCATGCAAGAAAGACTGCTTGCCTTGATCTTAGCATCATAGAATATCTTGAGTTGGAACTGACCCATAAGGATCATTGATCCCAACTCCCTGCTCCTTGCAGGAGTGCCTGAAACTAACCCGTATGACTAAAAGCATCATCCAGACACTGCTTGAATTCTGGACACTGTGCATGCTGGGACTGACTGAAATAAAGCATTCACATGTTGTGAATGAGAAGAGGGGAGTGTCTACTCAGTGTTGGCAAACTTCAGTCTCTTTGGTACTGGGATCTGTTAGAAGCTACAGAGTCTGGTCTGTTGCTCTGAGCTGTTCATCTTGTGATGTCAGGCTTCTTTGAAAAACAGCCTGCCTTTTCTGGGGACTGTGGGATCTGTTATTTAAATGGCCTGTAAGAAAAGGCCCTCAGAGTTGTTTTAAAAACTGCATTTGCCTTGCCTCTTCCCTGACACAGAGACACTCCTTGTACTGTGGGGCAAACAGAATGGACCACTGCTTCAGTCCCAGACTCGGTCCTGAACATCTTCTTGAAAGGCAATTGGAGCATGGAGAATCCTTCCCCATCTTGCGAGTGCAGCAGTGAGAAGATCAAGAAGATGCTGCCTGTGTGTCCCCCTGGTGCAGGCGGGCTACCACCACCACAGGTAGGAGGGAGCTCAGTGGTACTGCAATGAGGGATGCTCATGGAGAGCAGAGCAGCTGGGTTTGATTCTTCTGTACTGCGCACAGTTTATTTAACTTGGCATCTGTGTTTCTTCATGTGCATTTATCTGTGTTTTCCCCTGTGATGCCAGCGCGAGCAAGATACTGCTGACATCCTTCAGAATCTGACAGGTCGCAATATATCAGACTACCTAGTGAAGACCTACGTGCAGATCATTGGGAAAAGGTAATTGTTGAGCACATCCTCTTCCTTCCTTCCACACCAAATGTTGCTTGCTGCATGGGGGGTGCTGCACAGATCAGGCAAATAGGCATGTGCAACCCAAGCTCTTAAGCAGTGGGCCAGAGCCAGTCAGCTCCTCACACTGTCCTGATCCACAGCTCAAGTGGTGTTTCCGCTTTATTAGTTTCTGCTGTGGCAGCTCTGTGGGCTGTGTCCTGAGCCTTGCAGGCACAGTACAGAGGAAGTCTGAACTCCAGCCTGCGTTGGAGGCGGATTACATCAAAGAGGAGTAGTGGGACTTATGCCAGATGTGAGAGGCTATTGCACTCTCTTTGCCTGGCCATGTGCCTGCAGCACTGTTAGGTCTGTGTCTACTCTTGTTTCACATATTACACATCAAATTTCTTTTCTGTCTCTACAGCTTAAAGAATAAGGTCTGGGTGAATGAGTTCAGGTGAGTTACTGCTTTTTCTCTATTATATGTGTCCAATAATCCTCAAGCACTGTGTTAAGCAGGACAGACCCACCCCACTTCACAGTTTGTTTTATAACTTTTAACTGCCAAACATTGAGGGAGCATGTTTAAGGATAAACTGCGACAATCCCAGAGCACATCACTGGAAAGCATGTTTGCCTTATGCAGAGAGCAGCATTGGCTTGAAAAGATTTTCAGGACCAGCCTACTGATACTTAATCCTGGCAGGTGCTATTTTCCATGCAGCAGAGCCAGGGAGATGCCCTGCTTTGAGTGCACTCACAGCAGAGGATAGCAGCATTTCATCAAACAGAACAGCATGCTGAGCAGTCATGAGATGATGGGTATTTAATCCCAGAAAAAAAGGAGTAGGAGACATCATGGCTAAGCAGCAATGTAGGAAGATCAAAGTAATTCCTTTGTGTAGGAGCAGAGAAACTGTCCTGGGTATAGTGCAGGAAAAGGAGACATCTGGCAAGGGAGGAATGGCATTTTTTGGAGGTCAGCAAGTAGTCAGGTCTTCAGCATCACTTTCTATCTGAACTTTCAGGTATGGTGGCTTTTCCTTGGGAGCCAGCAGTTCCCTCATGCTTCCTCCAAGTCATGAAGTCACTGATGCCATTAAACAAGTGAGGAAGATCTTGGAGCTAGCACAGGTGAGTAGCTGTCCTCCATAAACTGAGCATGCACAAATATCAGAGTCCTGTTAGTTGGGAGGTGACTTGCAAGCCATAAAATGGGGAGCATGTTAGTTGTGTTCAGTGGCTTCTCCCCGTTGCCTCTGAGCTGGGGTTTCCCTGGCATCTGGGAATAGCAGAAGGCTTAGGGACACGCTCGGTTGAAGCTTATGCAGCCCACATGCTGATGTGGGTTCTGTCTAAATCTACTTGCAAGTGGTGAGGATCACAGTCACCTCTGAGTGCCTTATGGCAGGTCTGGGCAGGCAGTCTCAGAAGAGAGAAGAGCCATCTTCTTCGAGACCTGAGTTGAGCCCTTCTGTGCTGAGTCTGCCTTTGCTAAGATGAGAATATGGGCTGCTTGCTTTATTCTGAGACTGTCTGTGAGCTGCAGTGTCTGTGAAGGTTGCTGTAACCATGGCTTATACTGCTGGGAAGAAAGAGGCCTAAGCCTGACCTGTCTTACTGGTGAGAGTGCAGAAAGCAAAGAAAGAGGGGAAGAAAGCTGCAATTTCTCAGCCTTCCTGCCACCTCCAGCTTGGCAGATACAGGCTGCAGAATGGAAAGAAAACTGTCAGAGCTGTGAAAAATGTGTGAACCCTGCTAGACTGCAGTACATGAATGAAGGTACTCTCAGAGGGGAAGTAACTGTGTCTTTGCTGTTTGCAGGGAAGTTCTGGAGATCGGTTTCTCAACAGCTTGTCAAGTTTCATGAAAGGCCTGGATACAAAGAACAATGTGAAGGTAAATTAACCAATTCTCACTGCTGTGCCTGTTATTTGAAGCTCTGGCAACCTGGAATTATTTTTAGTTAGCAAAGTCACAGCAGTTTGCCTTGGACAACTGCACAGACTGTAGCTCTCTGTATTTGCTAGTGGAGCAAATGCAGCTTGCATCCTTGTGTGGGTTTCCCCAAAATCTGTTTCTCCCTTGGGAGTCTAGGCCTAAGGCTCAGGAGTTCAGTGCTGGATCTGTACTAGCTTTCAGCAACCTCTTGTGGTTGTTGATCAAACTGTATGCTCTGTCCTTGAGCAAACTAGCTGGAAGGATGTGGAAAGAAATTACGTGCCCTTAATATAGAGGAAGGGGTGTTCTGCAGGGCTCAGGAACCTGTTGGGTAGCTGATGCACCTCATGCCTTTCTGATGCTGATGTGGTCTCTTGCAGGTGTGGTTCAACAACAAAGGCTGGCATGCCATTGCCTCCTTCCTGAATGTGATCAACAATGCCATCCTTCGGGCTAACCTGGAGCAGGGAAAAAATCCTAGTGCTTATGGGATCACTGCCTTCAATCATCCACTCAACCTCACCAAGCAACAGCTCTCTGAAGTGGCCCTGTAAGTCCCAACATGAACGTGGATAGGTTTGGGCTCATCAGCTGCTGGTTACTGAAAACAGTCAACATGGGATGTTTTAGCCTCAGTGGTAGAAATTCAGTGGCCTGTGGTACTCAGGCTGTAACAGGATGGCCTTATTTGCCATGGTCTGGGCAGGTGGCAATACGTGCTGTTGAAACTGGCCCTTGAACAGCAGTGCTGTGCAAGCTTTCTATGTCTCTGAGTCCCTGGAAGCTGTAGTTTCTAAGCACCAGAGTAATCTTCAGACCTGCTGCTGCTTGGGAAATTCCTCTCGGCCAAATCCAGAAAGGTGCATCTTTTGTCTGAAGGTGCCACTGTTTGACTAGGAACTTGATAGATCCTGTTTGGTTTTGCCCACTCTCTCAACCAGGAGCAACACACAGTAATGCATAGGGCATACTGGACTAGTCCACTGCTACCTCAACCAGAGTCAGGAGTTGTAAGCTGTGTGCAGATACACCCGTCAAATCTTAGGGCAGTGGCAGATTGACAGTCAGATAGCTCTGAACTTTTTAAAAAACAAAAAACAAAAAACAAAAAGACAAAGCCCCAACGATCCCAAGAAATGCATTAAGTGAGAAACAAAGTGGTTTCTCAAAGGAAGGCAGGAAGCAGTCTGTTATGCTGAAGTTGCTAACCTTCAGGTTGTGGTGCTCTTCTTGAGATGCCAACAGGCTGTATATGTTCCCTGTGTTGTGTGGCTGGAGGAAAACTGCAGTTAAGACAGCCTTGTGGCCATCCTTCACCCTACTAAACAAAGACAGCAGAAGGAGAAACAGTTTCTATACTACCCTTCATGAGCAGATTTATTTCCTCTCAAAGGAGCCGGCACCTGCATACAAACACTTTGTTTTCTTCTTTTTTTGTCCAGGATGACCACCTCAGTGGATGTGCTAGTCTCCATCTGTGTGATCTTTGCCATGTCCTTTGTTCCTGCCAGCTTTGTGGTTTTCCTTATCCAGGAACGTGTCAGCAAGGCTAAACACTTGCAGTTCATCAGTGGTGTGAAGCCTGTGATCTACTGGCTGGCCAACTTTGTCTGGGATATGGTAAGGGCTTTGTGACTGTGCTAAACTGTCCTCCATTCTGTGTTTGCAGGATGTCTGTTGCACTCAAGTGCAAACAAACAGCTGGGGCCAGTGGGCACTATACTAATTCAGTGAATAACAACTGTGCTTATGACTTTTGTGTTTACTTTTGGGTCAGTGGTTCACCTCAGTGGAACATGGGACACTGAACAGAGGATGGGAGGGCAACCATAAGCTCAATCATCAGCATATATTATGTCATTTTAAAATACCTGCTCCAGAATGTTTGCTTATGTAGCCCCTTGTTCTGCTCCGTTCAGAGGAGGTTTTTTTTCAACATGTGCTGTCCAGAACCTCTGAGATTCTGTTGACTGCTTCTAGAGGGACCAACAAGCATAAATCCATGTGTACTACATTGTAGTTCACACATGTGACACTCCATTGGAAACAGCTTTGAGAACACTGAACAATGTTGAAAAACATTGATTCAGAGCAGAAAGACACCTTTCATTTTTTTTTTGTCATTTGGAAACAAATCTAAAGCCATATTTTTCACCTTCCAGTGCAACTACATTGTTCCAGCCACGCTAGTCATCATCATCTTCATCTGCTTCCAGCAGAAGTCCTATGTATCCTCTTCCAATTTGCCTGTCCTGGCTCTCCTTCTGTTCCTCTATGGGTAAGGGATTTCTCATCAGAAGGATGACTGGGAAGGCTCTTAGACTTGGAAGGTTCTTACCTGATATTGATGCCTTTCCTCTTGCCAGGTGGTCGATCACCCCTCTGATGTATCCAGCCTCCTTCGTGTTCAAAATCCCCAGCACAGCATATGTTGTGCTGACCAGTGTGAACCTCTTCATCGGCATCAATAGTAGTGTGGCCACCTTTGTCCTGGAGCTCTTCACCAACAACGTATGTTTCTGCAAAAGCTCCTCACTGTCTTGGGCTGCTACAATCTAGTTTCATATTGGTGCCACGTTGCCTTTAGCAGCCAGTCCTCCAGATGGGCTAGCCACCAGCTGGTAGCCATTAGCTGCTGCAGCAGTTTAAACAAAGGTTCTGAGTGGAAATGCTTTAAAGCCCATTTCATCAATGTTCACATTGTAGCAAAGATGGGAAGGGACCTCTTGAGGTTGTATAGTCCAACCTCTGAGCAGGGTCAGCCAGAGCAGGTTGCCCAGGGCCATCAGGTTTTGAACATTTCTGGGGATGGAGACTCCCACAGTCTCTGTGGGTAACCTCTTTCACTTCTCAATCACCCTTAGGGTAAAAAAAAAAAAAAGTTTCTTATGTTCAGATGGAATTTTCTGTATGTTCTTCACAAGGGGCAGTTTCTATGTACTACAAGCCATTTCAGGCAGTCAGGCATTTAACTGCCTTCCATTTTGCCTCCCTTGGCAAATACCTCTCTAACTGTACTGGGAGCTTACACACTTCAGTTTTTCCAAAGCCAGATGCCTGGAAGAGGTGGAAGTTCCTCTTATGCCTATAAGCAACACAAGGTGTAGGTCCCATTTGATCCACAATGGTGTGAAGTGTACCTTGTGGGAAGTTGAGAACACCCTGTGGGAGTTAACCTGTTGATTGTATCACTGCCCGTAGGCATAGGGAGGCAGTCCTTGATGATGGTCCCTTCTATTACAAGGCTTGTTTTAGCTCAGTAAGAACATGTACATGTTTGTAGGTAAGTGCCTGGCAGAACCTCTCCTCAGGCTGCTGTTAGTCCAGCCCATGAGCTAAACCAACTGGAAGACCACAAAATGAAAGGATTAGGGCCTCCAATACACAGTAGGGAGGGACTAGAGAGCCTCTGAGCTAACCAGACTGTGCAAGCACAGCTTTCCTGTTCGCTCAACCTGTAGCCTTTCTGCACATTATTGTTTGCAGACACTGCTTTTTGAACTGTGACTGTTTGGAGGAATTTCTCCGTGGGTGCAGTTTGCTTGTATTGATAGCATCTTGAGCAAGGCAAGAACAGTGACTTTCCAGAGGAGCCATGGCAGTGGCTTTTGGGAGAGCATTTCTAATCCTCAAATTTTAGTGGGGATGCAGTGTTGGGGGAGGGAGGGGTCAATCACAACACACATTTGAAGTCAATCTTAAAGGTCTTTTCCAGCCAAAATCATTCTATGATTCTGTGGTCACACTTGGCAGGTGGTGGCTGCTTCCTGCTCAGATGGCTCACTGGCACTTGATTTTTGTCTTAACAGAAGCTGAACAACATCAATGACATCCTGAAGTCTGTTTTCCTCATCTTCCCCCACTTCTGCCTGGGGCGGGGACTCATTGACATGGTGAAAAACCAGGCCATGGCTGATGCTCTGGAGAGGTTTGGTAAGTGAAATTGTGTATCACAGGGACAGTGGCCTGAACTGACCAGGGAAAGCTCGAGTCTGCTCGATAAGCAGCACCCTTTGCTCCTCTGACTTGTCAGAAACTAAAAGTGCACGGTTTGTAGCACAAACCTCATCAAAGCTGGCAAGTCTCCACAGCTGCCCTTTTTAGGTTGTTTCAAGGACAGAAGAGGGCCTGGCAGATAGATCCCCACAGTTTTGAGTTATTAGGGGCATTAAACAAAAATGCATAAACATGACTGTATAGAGAGGATCATTAGGCCAAGTGTAAGGAGCAGCTGAGACCCTGGAAAACTGGATAGGTTTTTTTTTCTATTGGAATGGAGATGCCAGGCCTGACTCAGTCTTTCTGTGCTTCACTGACCTTTCATAAAGGTGGGCCAGCTGTCCTTTGGCAGACTGATTTCTCTGGGCCTATGTCCCAGCTTTGCTACAGCAAGAAATATGCATTCAGCCACAACTGGTTCCTTGTGTGGTCTCTCCTTTCCCTCCTCTTGCTGGCTACTCTCCAGTTGCCCCAGCGCCCAACTTGGTGAGCTCTGCAGGAAGAAATGCTAGCCTGATTTTGTTGCTTGAGAAAGGTGACTGTGCTCTTCGTCTCATTTTGGCAGGAGAAAATCGTTTTGTGTCTCCTCTGTCATGGGACCTGGTGGGAAGGAACCTCTTTGCGATGGCAGTAGAGGGCGTTGTCTTCTTCCTCATCACAGTGCTCATCCAGTACAGGTTCTTCATCAGACCCAGGTAGGTTGCCTCCTTCCCTTCAGTGCTGCAGGCAGGTGAAGTTTTCACTGGTGCCCCCCATGAAGTGTGGAGAATATTGACTGTGAAGGCCCTGTTATCTTCTGCTAAAGCTTTAGCATGTTACTCTCTCCAGGCCTGTTTATGCCAAGCTGCCTCCCGTGAATGATGAAGATGAGGATGTAACCAGAGAAAGACAGAGAATAATTAGTGGAGGAGGACAGAGTGACATCTTGGAAATCAAGGAGCTAACCAAGGTGACAGAAGTTCTGTATTCCTAAGACTACTTGATACAAAACCACTTCACTAGAAGCCTTATTCAGAGGAATTCAGTGTGATCAAAAGAGGAGTGTGTTTGGAGTTTTGAACACTTATGGCTCAAATTAGAGCTCTCACTGACATTGTCCTTCTCATTCTTTTTTTCCTGGTTTCAGATTTACAGAATGAAGCGAAAGCCAGCTGTTGATAGGATCTGTGTTGGAATACCCCCTGGAGAGGTAAGCTTATCTGTCAAATTCTTTGCTCTGCTATTACTGCAGTATTTAAGAGCAACAGACAGCAGAGAGTAGGGTAAGATCAGAAGCAGATTATGTTCAGACTACATCAAAGGAAATCGCATGGAAGTTGAAGCAGTTTCTGATCCTGTGTCTCTCTGCCTTTGAAGAAGATACTCAATTTAGCGTCTGGGACTAGAGGCCAAACTCTGGTACCCTCAAAGGTTGGCACAGATAGGCTGTGGTGGCACTGCACCAAGGTTGCACCACAATTAATTCATTTTCCCAGCCTAAAGGCTTACACTTAAAATAAAAGCCCAGAGGCTTTTTTTCTAAAAATGCACAAAAGACTCCCTCCATCTGTCCTGAGGGTCGGATTTTCTCCTTCCCATCTTGTCAGTGCTGAAATAATGTAGTTGAATCCTGTTCTCAAAAACACTGTGCTCATCTGCTCTTTTGTATCACCAGTGCTTTGGACTCCTGGGAGTAAACGGTGCTGGCAAGTCATCCACTTTTAAGATGCTAACTGGTGATACAGATGTGACAGGAGGAGAAGCTTTCCTCAAAGGAAACAGGTGAAAAACAATGCATCTTTCTCTGCTTGTGTCAAAGCAGGTTCTTTGCTGCTTTCTTCATCATCTCCCACAGCCTTAGTTCAACTTCCAGCAAGTCTAAACTCTGCCCCACTTTTCCCTTTTTAAACTCCTGGCATCTCTTTCAGCCCTTTGCTGAGTCTGGTGAAGTATTTCATGAGCTTAGGAAAATTGATTTATTCTGGTAGCCACTTCTCAGTACCTGCCCTCTCATGTTCAAATATATTGAAAAAAAAAGGGGGTGACAGGGAGAGAGAAAAAAGAATTTGGCCGAGATGGACTTCTAGGATCCTGCATTTTTGTTACTTCCATGATTCCAAAACCACTGTTTCACTTTCCTCCTTTTAACACCTAAAATAGCAGCATATACTTGTGAAATCCTAACAAAGGGGTTTTTCTTTTACAGTATCTTGTCCAACATCCAAGAAGTCCATCAGAACATGGGCTACTGCCCACAGTTCGATGCTGTTAATGAGCTGCTGACAGGGCGAGAGCACTTGGAGTTCTACGCACTCCTGAGAGGCGTTCCAGAGAAAGAAGTCTGCAAGGTAAACACCATAGGACCCACTCCAGTGACCAGTTCTTCCTGCTTGCAAGCACCCTCCCTGCAACACATGCAATGCCATGATGTGAAGCTGGTGAAGATACTGTATGGTGAAATCTGTGTCCCCCTTTCCTTCCAGGTCAAACCAAAGTTGCTAAAATGTACTAAATGAAGGTTCAGATACTTTGGGTCCTGAATTGTCACAGTGGATGCATTTCTCCACTGAATGTCTTCTTTCCCTTAAGAGTTTAAGGGCCGTGAAGCTGCAGGTCATGCAGAACCTAATCTGCTGTCAAGAGTTAATTCTTCAAAGTCTCAGGGAGGAAGCACTCTATAGCTTAACAGAAGCCTCATGCTAGCTGTTACATCTTTCCAGCTGATCGTGCTGCATCTTTAAAGTACTGCTATTTCAGCATTCAGACATGGTGTTACATTAACGGTCTTTAGGCAGCTTAATGGCAGCTGCCAATACCATACAGTATCTTTCACAGTTTTTATTAAGTGTCCTGGGTGCTGCAGAGCAGGAACCACTGTAGGTAGGAAGACAACATCTGTACTCAGTGCTTTGGATAGGGGTCAGATCTGGTGCCTAGGGTTATTCAGCTAGCTTGAATCCCTCTTCGAGAGTAGTGATGATTGGTGAAGACTGAAAGCTCCTTTGAATGTTGCTGGCGAGTTCCTCTGTGTGATGTTCCCATCAGCCCCATGTAAAAAGAGACCCAGTGCTGCATATGATACAAGTAGTAGCTGAATTTCTTCCCCCTAACACTTTAGTCCCCAGGGCAACAATGCCTGGCCATTGGCACTAGTACTAATATTCTTGTATAACAGGCCAGATCCTCCCTGTCTGTCTGAAGGGCTAAGATGCAGCACAGTGGGATTGCTGTGTGCCAGCAGTGAGCATGTCCCTGCTGTAAGTCTACAACACCTGGAAAGCTAGCTGCATAGGGCACTCTGCCATTCTTTTGGATCTACAGGTACATTCTCAGCAGCCGGCCTATAACAGATCATCTCTAGAATGGCTGATTCCCTTAGGGACTGGATGCCTCTTTCTGTCGTGGTCCACTTGGCTGAGCAACACATAACATCTTCCTTGTGGGGAAACCTTTCCTTCACAGCTGCCAAGAGCCACCTCCAAAGGCTGAGGGACTGTTTCTCTTCTGCAATTGTTTTGTCAATTCCCCCTTCCCTAGTAAGTGATCCCAGCTGCTTGGTTTCCTACCTTCTAGTTTGTGACTGTCAGCCCCATTGTCCCAGCATTGGAGCAACCAGGTGACGATGTGCTCCCCTGGAAGACGGCTGAAATCTTTTTGCATATTCTGCAGCTCAGTCAAGGTCCAGGGTCAAGAAGTCACCTCTTCTTCTTCCTCTTTCTCTGATTCTTGTAGAAATAAATCTCGTTCAGATGCTGTCCCATGTAGTATGTGCATTGTGTCTTTATCTTTCCTCACTGCACTAGTAGCTCTTTGTGGCTCTCATTTGCTCTTCCGCTTGCTTACAGGGGTAACCGATATTGGCACAGATTGGTCCTTTGGTTTAGCTGCAGTGTCAGTCACTGGTGTTGGAGAAGCTGCAGTGTCTGTTACTGGGGCTGGAGCTGCTGCAGTGTCTGTCACTGTGATTAGAGTGGCTGCAGTGTCTGTTGTCAGGGTTGGTGTAGCTTTTGTGCTTAGGGGTTGAGCAGCTGTATTGTCTGTTGCTTTGCCATCAGATCCAGAGACATCTTTTTCCAGAGTTGCTCTGTAGGTGTAGGCCAAGCCCCCACACGTTGCTGTGATTTGTCCCTCTCTGGTGTTGCCAGGATGACAGTACACCTCATTTAAGTGTTCTGATAATTTTTCCAGATTTTGCACTTGTTCAGGTGTGAAGTTCCAAAGCACTGGAGGGGCCCATTGGCCCAAGTGCTTGCCCATACAATCCCATACATTCTCACACTCATGACTGTCCAGTCGGGGGGGGGAATCTCTTTGTGGTCCTCCCATATCGTTGTTTAACCCTAGACAAGACCTCAGCCTGACCCTGCTTAACTTTTGAGATGAGACAAAATAGGGTGTTCTCAGGTTGGTATGGCCTTGGGTAAAACACACACCGTATGGGTGTTTACATGCTGATCCCCAGCACAAGCAGCAGGCAGGTTTCAAGGGTATTTAAAGGCCATCCAAAACCTTTAGAATTCTCAAATGATGCTGTAAATAGTCTGGTGGGGGAGCTGGGAAAGTCTCCTTCATAGGTTGATCACTCGGGGAGCGGAAAAAAGGTGTGTAATTGCTAAACACTTCTATTATACACATCTCAAAGTATAGAGGTGATGACCACACTGGAAATGCAAGACAGGTCAGTTTCATGATCAATGAGTCTATTGTATTACTAGTCATTAACATGAAATACAGTGGAACAAGAACCTTAGCCCAGGCTCTCCAGCCGACAAACACTAAAACAGCAAATACCGGGTGTAAGTAAGGTACGACATGCTGGAACTGTGAGATCAAGAGCAACAACTTTGATAGCCAATAAATCAGCATTGTGACAAGTGACTATTAATCCAAAACAACGAATGCTTATTACAAATATGATTAGACACACTCCAGTCAGATCTGTCATTATCTCAACTCATCATGCCTCATGTTGGGCACCACAAAAAACTGTCATGGTTTAAAGCCCAGCTGGCAACTCGGAACCATGCAGCCTCTCACTCACTCCCTCCTTTCTTCTTCCCCCTGCTCCCAGAGGGATGGGGAGGAGAATCGAAAGAATGTAACTCCCATGGGTTGAGATGAGAACAGTCCAGTAACTAAGGTATAACACAAAACCAGTACTGCTGCTACCAATAATAATGATGATAAGAGAAATAACAAGGGAAGAGAATACAACTACTCACCACCAGCCAACTGATACCCAGCCCAACCCAAGCAGCAGTCAGTCCCTTATGGGTAACTCTGACATGCTGTGGCATGGAATACCCCTCTGGCTAGTTTGAGTCAGGTGCTCTCCTGGCTTCCTGTGTCCCTCCTCACTGGTAGAGAACGAGACTGAAAAGTCCTTGATCAGGGTAAGCACTGCTCAGCAACAACTAAAAACATCGGTGTTATCAGCATTTTTCCCAGGCTGAAAGTCATAAAGCACAGCACTGCACCAGCTACTAAGAAAGAGAAAAATGACTGCTGCTGCTGAACCCAGTGCTGCTACGAGCACTACACTGCTGGTTAATGTGGCTGACTGATGTCAAAGGCATGCTCTCTGGCCAATTAATGGCAGCCATTTGATTTTCTGGCCTCCCAGGGGCAGGATGGAGTATATCCTAATCTAGAGGTGAACAGGGTGTTTCAAAACCCATATCCATGGCACACGAGAGCCTCAAATCAGTGGCCCTTATGAAAAAAAAAGATAAATGTTTTTAAAGGTAAAACTCATGAGGAAAATCTCACTGTGTAGATTGACGTTGCTGTGCTTGACTTAAGCGGGTGGTGTGCTCTCTCTTACAGGTTGGCGAGTGGGCAATTCGGAAACTGGGTCTTGTGAAATATGGAGAAAAATATGCTGGGAATTACAGTGGAGGGAACAGGCGCAAGCTCTCCACAGCCATTGCCCTCATTGGAGGGCCACCTGTGGTGTTCCTGGTGAGCCTGCAACATTTGCTCATTAACATTTTCCTTAGAAAACAGAAAAATCAGGTTCAGAGGAAGACCAGATTTTCACAGCCAGCTAATGTTTAAATACATCATTAATCACTTAAACAGGAGCAAAGAGCGCATGGAAATAAAGATTCTTTATTTAAATGTATGTGCAAGCTATAATGTGACTCTGGGCTTCTATTTCTGAAAAATCACTGGGTAAGTGGGGTCTCAAACATGATGCCAAACTGCCAGCATCTTTACCACTTTTAGTACAGCTGTAAAGATTTCTATACCTACAAAAAACAACAGCCTTCCTGGCTGGACTTAGGCAAATATTACTGTGTGGGAAAATCAGTCCTGTGTTTTTAATAATTCAGTGAAGATTGGCAATAAATATTTTGGGATTCTTTAGATTGAAATTAAGGACAAATCTTAGGATTATTAAAATTCATAGTGCAGGAAAAAGTAGTCTAGTGCTCTGTTTAGACAAACTAATTGACTTGTTATAGAACAGCATATTTCAACATGTTATACTTGCAGAATAAGCAGTACTCAGTTTTGAAAAAGACATTTGCTAATTTAAAATTTGGAGTGTAAATTATATTCTCATTTCAGAAAATAAGTCAAACCTGCTTATTTTCAATGTTTCCAGTATGCATGAACAGAATGGACAGTTATTTCAGAGATGAGTAATTTGTTGGTAGAATGTAACAGAATAACCTCGGGTTTGTATATATTTTGCAGGATGAGCCAACAACAGGGATGGATCCCAAAGCACGTCGTTTCCTGTGGAACTGTGCTCTGAGTGTAATCAAAGAGGGAAGATCAGTGGTGCTCACATCTCACAGGCAAGTAGCAGCCCAGTTGTATCATACCCTGGCTTTTGCATCTACCAGGGCTGGATGCTGAACTCTGTTTAGCTGCTCTGCCCTTCACTGCTGCTTGCAGTGCTAATGAAGTTACTTCTGCCTACAGCATGGAAGAATGTGAAGCCCTGTGCACTCGAATGGCGATAATGGTCAATGGGCGATTCAGGTGTCTGGGCAGTGTCCAGCATCTAAAGAACAGGTAGCTATTTTCATTTTACACCACGGAGTTATCTGCGTTTTCAGAGAGATACAGTCAGACTTCATTCCTCTGTCTTAATTGCTATTCTGGCTGTAGGAGATGCTGCTGGATTTTAAACTGAACTTCTGTTTCAAAGACACTTAACTCCTGTGCTGTTGCTCTTGTTTACAGGTTTGGAGATGGTTACACAATAGTGGTGAGAATTGCAGGGGCAAACCCAGACCTGAAGCCTGTTGAGGAGTTCTTTGGGCATGCCTTCCCTGGAAGTGTCCTGAAGGAAAAGCATCGGAACATGCTGCAGTACCAGCTTCCCTCTTCACCATCTTCCCTGGCCAGAATATTCAGTATTCTCTCCCAGAACAAGAAGAGATTCCACATCGAAGACTACTCCGTTTCTCAGACCACACTTGATCAAGTAAGTTTTTTTTGGTAGCCTGCCTGCCAAAAGCTTCTTGCAGAGGTAAGAATAAATCCACCAATTTACTGGACCTATCTTTTAAGGGCATTTTAGAGGAGTACTGAATCCTGGGACTAGTTCAGGAAGCCCAGTGTGTAAAATGCCCCAAATTAACGAAAATTCAGGGTGATGTGTGACATGGCCTTTTTTTCTTGCAGGTATTTGTAAATTTTGCTAAGGACCAAAGTGATGACGACCACACTAAGGATCTGTCACTGCACAAAAACCAGACTGTGGTAGACATTGCAATCCTTAATTCCTTCCTGCAAGATGAGAAGGTAAAAGAAAGTTGTGTGTGAACCACTTCCAGCAAAGAAATGATGAGCAGAATGCAAACTTCTCTGGGATAGGATACTCCCAAAGAAGCTAGAAGAAGAGAAACTGGACACTCTACTGATAACCATTCAATGCAATGCAATTCAATGCAACAGAAACAAATTCCTTTGCGGGCCGTGCCTCATGGAGTCGTCTTGTACTGTGCTGAAGTGAAAGACTTGAACTTAGCTCATTACAGTATAACTCTGAAGCTGTGGTAAAGCACCCACCAGATGCTGTGGGATTTCAGCTATACTGTGTCTTGTCCTGTACAGTATGCTTTCACTAGCACTGCAGAAATAGTTCACTATGGAATTGTGGCCAGTGGTTATTTATAGGTATTTTAGACATGCATGTTTTAGTCGTTAAAACATTCGTGTTGTGAGTGGGAATTTTGTGGTGTTACATCCATTGCTGGCAATGAATGCACCAAAACAGTCAGTGGCAAGAAAAGTCACCACCAGTGTTGTAGCCTTAGATTGTGAAAACTTACCTGACCGTCTGCTTTTCCTAGACTGGTGCAGGTGACTTGCTGACAAATCTGGGGCCACAAAGCAGTACTGTGCAGATGGGATAGCAAGAGACAGGCCTTCGTATCTGTACATCTCCATCAGTAAGTGGTGATACACAGAACCGTGAACCCTGCAAATGCACAGGATTGACCCACCAGCATCATAACCAATAACCTACTCTGGCTAGGGTTTTGTGTAGTTCAGTACTCTCCTGCTCTTTGAGGTACTACAGCAGCTGCCTGAACACCTAGTAGGAGGAAGTGGGTGAGAAGCAGACCTAGTGTTTGGACCACAGCAGCAAACTCAGTAGTTGTACAAGCTGCTAATGCCAAGAGCAAATTCTAAATCATGAGATGTCACTCAGATACATAATATCTGCTCTTTAACCCCTGCTTTGCACCAGAAAGGTACCCATAATCTGAAATAACTGCTTAGCACAAGCATGTTGCCATTTCTGGCTTTGACAGGTAAAACTAGAAATGAGATGTAGATTTTTTTTTTTAACAGTATTATTTATGACTTTAAGTAGGTAGGTAGCTTAATTTGGGATTGAAAGTGCTTTCAATTGATCTTTGTAGCCACAGTATTTCTTTACGTTGTGCCTGCAATGCTATGCTCTCGTTGTGTCGATTCAGTGATAGCTATGTTCATGATCTGACCAAGTTCCAGACTCTAGCAATCAGCTGCTATCTGCAAATACTGCAAATTGTTCATGTCAAATGTTTTTGTTTGGAAACTGGTATAACATTAGATTAATGTGTAAGAAGTTTCTGCTTCTGTTGTGCAGTGTAGTTTCAGTCATTTGGTGATCCCTAACTGGAGAACACACCCCTATTACACATGTGACAAACTGCTTCAGTAAAAATCCCCTTGAAGGACAAGATTCTTCAAAGTAGTAGTGCTATAGTTACATCAGTCAATAATTTCTGAAGTTTTATGAAGCCAGAATAATGTTAGAGGGCATATTTTGTAGTAAGACCAGCGAATTCTCACTGACATTGTACAACAGTCATGGGAGAGTATGCTTTCATTAATACGCTTACAGGCCCCTCTACCTTGCTTTTACATTCAGAAATAGGTTTGGTAATGTGGTTTGAACCCAAGTGCAGTTCCTGGGCTATTCAAGTATGTCATGCCCCTTCCCTAAATACCCATACAGGTTCGGCACTAGTTCTTGATGCCACTCCACCATGAATCAGTCATGGACCGTTTTCTTCTGTGAATGTCCATAGCAGCCCAATAGACAGTCAGGAGGCTGTTGTGAGCCGGACAGAGCTTTGGGTGACGTGGTCTAGTGTGAGGTGTCCCTGCCCATGGTAGGGGAGTTGGAATGAGATGGTCCTTAGATCCTTTCCAACTCAAACCATTCTATGATTCTATATTTCCAAGTATACTTGGTAACACTGGCCAAATCAGAAATCTTGAAACACAGTTAAATATATATGAAGTTCCCAATCCCTGCTGTGTCCTGCCTTAGGATAAAGTAAGAGCTTTCTATACACTCTGCTGAAGTGCCTTTTTCATAGTTTTTTTTTTTTTTAACTGTATTTAGTACCTTGCTAAGGGGATTGAGAAAGGAGTATAATGGGGATTGGTATACCTCACTTAAAACATGATTTGTTATTATGTTTATGGCATTGTCACCCTACGGGGATGAGTAGCAGGGTGATGAATACACCAGACTTCCAGGTGCAGAAAAATTAATAAACAGCTGAGCTACAGCCATGACTTCTCTATAAGAGGCTGCAGCTATGTTACGGTATCATTGAAACAACTAGCATGTATTAAAGGCTTACCACTGCTAAAAATCACTGTTACAAATCAGCATTAAGTCACCAAAGTGAAGGGCTTAAGTTTTGCATGGCACCAAACTAGTGCATATAGAACTAGAACGAGTTCTAGGAGGATTCAGATTTGGTCCTGAAAGGGCTGTGGTCTGCTCTTTGAAACTGCTCATTTAAATGATTAATTTAGCAGGAGACAACAGTTACATCATAATCCTCTTTCCTTATCCCACCCACAAAATTCTTGATTCCTATTGCCCTGTGACTGTCATGCTCATACAGAGTCTGCTATCTGTGACAAAATATTACAGTAAATACAGATCTTAACCAGACTATTTCACAGCTCTGACCTGACTCATTTGTACTGAACAGCCAGCATAATTCAACTCTCACATGAAGATTTGTCATGGAATAAGTTCAGACAGCCACTAATTTACTCATGTGTTGGGGAAAAAAAATCACTCTAGAGTCACATACAGTATATGAACCACTCTTGATAATGAAACTGTGCTGAGGTGTTAACTTATTCTAAATCATATTACTATTGACATGTTGTATCCCTTTTTGTAGTACATTTGTATTTCAGTAAGGAGCTGATGTATTTTCCCCATGGTTAAACTACCACTTTATGCTTATCCTGAATTATAGTTGGTCCTTCGTTCCAAGCACTTTATGCTATCTGTAATGGGATCTATTTTTTGCACTGGAATATCTGTTGACTTTGCAAAAATCTAGAGTGATTTCACAACTGAAATTCCTAATTTAAATCCTTAAATGGTCATTTTCAAGAAAAGAAAAAAAAAAGTATATATATTTGTATTTGCTAATACCTGTTATGTGAAGTATCAAAAGGCACTCTAATTGCCTTGTATTAAGTGAAAAATAAAGCTGTTGTGGCACCACTGGTTTTCAAAATGTCATTTTTGCATATGTTCTTTTGAGGAGTGCTGTTAGAATTTCTTGTTTTGCCCATTCTGTTTTGTTTGAATGTTGATGTATAATGTACAAGCAAGTTCCAGTATCTCTACAAATTGGCACAGTGCACATAATATTTTCAGTCAAGTGAGCTGGCACAAGATTTGAAACGGAGGTGCTACTTGGAGTTTCTAAAGGTAGTAAATAAAAAGGTCTCCAGCAAGACCTGAAACAGTGAATCGTACAACTGTCAAATCCAGCTGCAGAGCACAATAAACTTACCTGGATGTTTAAATCTCAAGCCAGCTACCTGCCTCTTGAGTATTTCCATTACAGAGATGTTGAAAGTTGCAACTATTGATAACTGCTCCCCTCTTTGCTAAAACAGCCTATGCCTGTTTGTACTGACAAAGCAAAATGCTATGCTTCAGTATAAAGATTCTGAAATACGCTAAACTTAACGAACCCTTAGCTAGTATCAAATTAAAGGAAAACTATTCCAGTTAATATTAGTTTGATTTAGAACAGCAGTTTACAAATGAAAGCAGAATAATGGTCCAATTGCCCAAAAGAAAACCGATGTTAAAATTTTGCCAACTACTGCCTGTAATCCCACCACCAACCAGTTAAGTTCCAGGATCCAGCCAGTTCTTGAAGTTGCACTCATCAGGAAAATTCACACTAAATAAGCTAATGAAAATGTCCTGGGTTTTGTGTTCTAACCTAGTGTCCAGCTGGTATTTTGGGTAATGTGCTTGATTTATCAACCACTTCTCAGAAAACCACGAACTTTGGAATAAAGCACACCTCTAAAATCCTGAGGATGCTTTACTCTTAATGCTGGTGAAAACGAAAATAGTTTCACTTAAAAAATTACACTGTTTTTAGTACAGCTCTTTTTTATTCTAATAAAAAATAGAACTTAACTTTTTTGGGGGAAAAAAAGAAAAGTTCTATTAATTCCCTGTCCCATTTTTCAGCCCATGTTTTTGTTATTTTAAAAACCACCAAAAAGTCCTGAGTTAACTGCCATAAAATAATATTCTGAATTAGCTTGGTAGTGATGGTTTATCAACCATTTATACCTTAAAAAGTTGATTTGTAAAATATAAGAGGGTGGTCTCGGAAGTAGTGCTTGTTCAACCCTGAGAATGTTAAAGATGGCTTTGTTGGAGAGAGAGGAGTTATGAACATGCGTATGGGTGCTGGGACCTGTTACATTCCCTTACTAGAGCAGCTGCACCCTATCTACCTGCTCTTGGACCTAATTGCCTACAACAGGGTCTTTTTAAGTGCTTTCTGTGAGATCCTAATGCACTTCACAGAAGCAATAATCATCACTAGGCAGATTGCACAAAGATATTTCAGCAGAAATGTTAAATCAATTGCTCATTGAAGGTCAGTGATTAACGTGTGGGAAAGCTTCCTTTGTGCTCTGCCACTTCCTGACCTTTAAATGCTGAAAGGTTTACTCCACTCCATGTATACAATATATAAGCATGACTCCTCAGCCCATGTACCTTCTGCTGTGCTGCTGTTCACTTCAGCTTAGTGGCTCTAAAGCAACTGCCAAGACCGCTGTTGTCCACAATCCAAGACCTGCAAAATGCCGTAATTGGAGAATGGGGTTTATCATTTCACAGTTTAAAAAGAGTTAAGAGCTTGAGCTGTAAGCAATAGAATTCATGCTCTATACACATTTATTTAGCTTTTAACAGTCTGGCAAAAAGTATTTAGAAGACTGTCAGCTGAGTTTAACTACACAGTTGAACAAGAAGGCCTATTCAACAGCCTAGAGAAATATTAAGACACCTAAGGAAAAGCATTATGTGTGTAATCTACAGTTTTGAGGAAGCGCCTGCTGATCAAGGGAGGAAAGAGCTGGACTGAACTATAATAAGATAGTGAATAAATGCTTGTCTTGCAGCAGAGTTCATTGGGACACACTACCTGACCAGCTCCACTGCAGCACCTCCCTAGGAGCAATTCCAGCCGCATTGATGTTTTTCATGATTCGGAATTAATACAAAGCATCCCAGTGAGGAGCCTGATTAAAACATAATTGGTTAACAGATATGTGGGGGCATTCCTTCTTAACTCAGGATGCAATATCCAAGATGTCGTAATTACAGGAGTCACCAAAGCACATTATGAAAATGATACTGTCTCTGAGCTGTGATGGAAAAGAGCACTTAACTTGCAAGGTCTGGTAAGTGATCTACCTATGCAGAAAAGTATTAAAAACTAAGGAATTAAAATAAAAGATGGGTGAAGTGTGGTTCATGTCATAAGTGAGAGGGCTCAAGTTCTGTTTCCTGGGGAGGCAGGAGTATCACCATAAACTCAGCAATTGCTATCAGGGTGCAAAATTTTACTGATTTACACTGCTAGTGATCAATGTTTTGCATCCATTTACTGTAAACTGAAGAACAGCTGAGGTCACGAGGGTTTGACAATCCATCTTATAGCACTTCCTGACAGCACTTCCATCTTGTCCTTTCTGCCATCAGTTGCATCCTTAGAAGAAGGTTACTTCAGTGACGAGCATGGCAGAGGCATCAGGAGCATATTTTGCTGGGACTCCAAGAATCTGACACTGTCGCGCACTGAAATTAAACATGTTTAATTAAGACAGGCATCCAATGAGAAATAATACTTTACTCAGCATGCATGCAGGTAGCACTAGTGAATTCTCTGGATCATTCATCCCTTACCAGCTGCTACCACTCTGGCATCTTCATGAGCTCTGTGCCTTCCTGCTGCCCGGTGATCTGGACTCTCATTCCACCAGATGACGTGGACTGAGAAAAGTACAAACACAGTCAGCTGAATGCTGTTGTGCTGCAACACAAAAGGTACTAAGCATCTGCCTTCACCAGTTAAGTGCCTTGCAGTTATCAGAAACAATTCTCCAGTCAGTCAAGTGATGGGATGAGCCTTTGCTGAGTCTTTAAAAGGTTTGGCTATTTAACACCAGATCTGAGAGTCTTCTAAAATAGCAGCACCTGGTTTATAACCCAATACACAAAGACGGGTTCAAGGACTGTTTACAGGACTCTGGTGACCCACACCAACATTTTTATCAAGCCAGCCAATCCTCATCCAGGACAAGCCCTTGCCCCTCTCCCTCCACTCCTTCCCATGCCAAAGTCTCAACCAGAAATCGAGTAGTACCTGTGTTAAGAAATCCGTACTCTGTGTGGAAAACACCAATCAGTTTGGTGTAACCCGTATTGATGTGAGCATTGATTGCAGCTTGAAAAGCTGCACCCCACAATGCTGGCCCACCAGGCTTCATCTGGAAAGTAACCCATTCGTATACCCCTGGGAAAAAAGGCAAAGATGACCTCAAGGAAGGAAATATGTAATATGCTGTTTCTTATAACATAGTTCCTGTGAAACCAGTACTGCAATTCCCTGCCATTTGGGGTCAGCAGGACATGAAATTGCCCCTTCATCCCAGCACGCACAATATCTCACAGCTTTCAGGGGCTCACAAGAACAGAGGCTTGCTGACTGAAGCTAGTTCAAGAGTAAATATAAGTATTGGGATGCTGAGGAACAGAAAGCTTCACACTGAGCCCAACTTAGCAGTATCCAGTGTTGCCTGGGAAGACACAGGCTACTTTGCAGTATCACAAGTACTTATACATGTTTCTGGGATTTGGATGGCTGATTGAATAATGTGAGTTGGCCTTTTTTAAGGCTGGTGATGTTTTCTGCTATTGAAGTGGCTTATGATAAACCCCTTTGATGGCAAAGGTCCATATATTGGGGAACAGTCAGTACTATTAATACCACATTTAACACAGGAAGAATTAGTATACATACGGACAGGATATCTACACCTGATCTATGATCATTACAAAGTTACAAAGTATGCTTGACTTCCATGTATCTTTTAAAAATACGGATTTTTTTTTTTTTTTCTCTTGAAATTATTATGGCAAAAGCAGCGGTAACATCAAAGCAAACTGATAAATTCAAAAACCTCTGTGAAAGAGAACAATCCTCATCTTTTCTTTAGCGTCTCCAGGAAATGCCCCCTCACTGATGGATGGACAAAGGAAGTCCCAGAATGACTCCTCTGACCACTACGACAGCATTGCCATTATTCCTGCTCACTGAGGCAAGCCACGCACCTCTTTACAACCTTCATGATCAGGGTTCTAGTCAGTAATTGATGGAAGTCAGGATAAAATCCTTCTCGAAACCTTTGTCCCTCATCTGTGTTACATCACCTTTTTCACGTGGGTGTGAAACGTGTGCACTTGTTACACACGGGCTTCTAAAACCACGTAATATCGGGTTTAAACTTTAAGCCATTTTTTGTTAGTCCGTCAGTGTCAGTAACTTTACTCAGCAAGAGAGAAGATAAGCTCACCCCCTTCTTTTGGAGGCTTCCCAAGCTGACACCAGGGTACCAGATAAGCAACCTCATTGTACTGCTTTTCTATCAAGGGGAGAGCTGGAGAGATGAATTTTCCCTGCCAGTCTTTGTCATTGGCTAGTGCATGCCGAACTACTGCTCTGTGGGCAAAGTTATCTGTAAGAAAAGAAACAAAAACCCAAGACAAAAAACAATGAAAAGTGCACTTAATGTTACATCAGGGTCAATCAAAATGTATAATTAAAAGGAGGCAAGCTCCACTTTCATAAATTTGAAACTGATGTTTTTAAACAGCCTATTAGCTGGAAGCAGATGTGGTAATCTTCCTTTAAATTCTGCAGAAATCACTGCTTTAGCTGTCATATTTAAATGGTTTCAAGCCAAAACAAACTTTCAAAAAAAGTTTATAAAATGTTAAAATGCATTAAGCAATGTTACTGCTAAGAAAGATACACAATCTGCAGGGATTACTGGATGTGGTAACAGTTACCAAGGGTAAAGAGATTTGGCGAAAGCACAGCAAATGGGCAAGTGAAGTGGAAAAGGAGATTCAGAAGGAATATTAGTCAACCAAGAGAAAATAAAGAAAAATATGAGTTTTGGCTTATATAAATCAGATAAAAATTACAAGCGTAGATATAATTTTTATTTGTTCAGCTACATTAAAAGTTATTAAGTGCCTCAAATCTAAATATTTTCCTCTTTTTTTTTTTATTTCTTAATTAAAAACAAATCCATTGAGTTTAGAGGTCTGAATTTCAGTTGGTTAGGGTGCAGTGGCATTTTAAGCAGGGTGTTTATGCAGACAGCTTTCAATACTACAAGAGAAAAATCCAGCATCTGAGAAAACAGGAAGAGCCTGAAGAAATACCAGTATCTTGGGACTAAGAGAAAAATATACCAATTACTTTTAACTACTAAACACATACAAGCAGAGGTTTGGAATGAATGCTGTCATTTACACATGTAAACACCATTAGGAAACAAATAAAAAATACAGATTTTTTTCCTTATTTTTTTTAATTTTAAAATTTTCTCACAGATTGTTAAAAAAATGTGGTTTCTTTAGAGAAATAAGTAATAGCCAAGGCTGAAAAGTTCTGAGAAGCAGGACAATTTCTTACTCATAGATACATGAAAACTTGTAACATTTCCATTGACAGACAGCTGGTCCTCTCATCCCCTGAGGACAAAAGGGGTGACCCTTTATTCTACACAGGTACTGTGAACATGGTGGATTTCAATGAATAGACTGAGGACCCCAGAAACAAAATTATCTGCATACATAGACCCAGATACAGATAAGCATACAGATTTACCCTAGACCAGCAGACGTACAAAGAAATGATACCTGTGTGCCCTCTCATCTATCCGTAACCCAAGTAGCGAGTTCCCTTGGGCTCCACAAAGAGCACAGCCAGCACGCCCAGTTTGTGCCACACTGGTGAGGCTTGTCTTGCCTCACCAGCAACTTCCGGGTCACCAACAAATCCAACAACATACAAAGTTTATTATACTGCAAGAAGCCAATTGCTACCAAGGCTGATGCAGTAACAAAACACTTTGTGGGCTTGGGAAATCAGAGCTGGTGGATGGCTTCCAACTCACCACAGTGCAGCTGCAGGAGGAGTTTAAGCATGCAGACTGCATGCTCATTACTGTGGGGAGTGACTGTTACACTGAACTAAAATTTGACAACAATTATACACGCATTCAAACTTACACAGGCTGCATATAGATTGTCTGCATTTACGCGTATAAACTTATTAAGGATAAAAAGGACTTTTTTTACGTTCATTTTGAAAGCCTTTAAACATCTGCTGTTCCGGAACTGGCCCTAAATTAGAAAATTTCACCAAGAAGCACTCTGCTGCAGTTCCTCCATTGTACCTGCTTCAAGCAGAGACTGCTGTTTAGGAACAGTTGTAACTCTCTCATCCCAACATGTCAAAATTGTCCTTATAGGCTCCGCAGTGTTATTTTTAGTAATCGGTACAGGAACAAATATTCTTGTGGGACACTTTCTGACAGTAAAGGCAACAAATACAAGTTGCATAAGCATTCTCCTCACCTTCTTGCCTAGGAGACAGGGAGTACAGAGAGAGCAGAACAGTGCAAAGGGATGCTGAGCATACCGTACTTCCAAACGTGGACCACCTTATTCATGGCTCCCAGCTCTGCAGACCAGATTCCCACCATCTCCGAGTGAGCTGCACGGAGGTGAAAGTACTTGTTGGCCATCTCCACAAACTCCTTCATCTTTGATGGCTTAATATCATACGTGCGAATTTCATAGAAAACACTATTATCTTGTCTGGGCCCCGTAGCAAGGAACGTGAGTACCTGGGATACAACATTGGGAAAAATCACAAACTGGGGGCTGGGAGCAGCAGGTACTTTGTGATCTCCACTACAAAAGTATATCTTGTGACTTTTTTTCTTTGGCAGTAGCTCTTGTGGGCATTACTTGCTGCAGCTCATTTCAGCAGTGTGACAGATCATGACATGGCTTTTATTCGCCACGCTCAATTGTTTAATTATTAGCTCATAATAAACCAAGAGTTGCCTTCTCTCATACCCCTTCCTCATGAAGCCAGCAGCAGGATACAGAAGTCAAACCAATAAAGTCAGCTGAACACATTATTCAAAGGTGAGGGTGCCGATGTCATCAAAATAGAGGCGACATCAACAGCTGCCTACATTGCCCTTACCCAACCAACTCACACTACTGCAATCTGTTTTCCAGTTGCAGTCTTGCATCAATATTAGCAAATTACAAATTGTTGGAAAAAGAAAGAACAAGATACCAAAGCTTGGGAAAGGACTCATTTCTTCCAGCATGAGGTTTCTAAAGTCTGGCTAGTTAAGAACAGTATTTCTATTCATATAACATAAACCCTTTCAGAAGCCCCAGAATATGCTTACTTTCGCAACTGCTTTAATAACCTGGGACATGATACTCGCCTCTCAAATAGATCTAGAAAAACTAAAGCCAAACCAAATCTTTTGCATTAGTCTGTATTTGCATAGAGGTGGCTTTTTGCACAGAGGATGGATTCTGGATATATCTAATTTCATGAGCATCAGCAGGCATGTGCACTGTACAGCTCAGGTGACAAAATACAGCCAGCCAAGACCAAAAGTCTTGTTTCCTAATTACCCTTTCAAGTATTGCACATCTAGCTTTGGTTGCCATCTGTTGCAGCCACTTTTGGTATTTATGATTTCTACCTCCCCACAGCATCCTGAATTAACAGTAATCCTGCACCAGTGGCCCATCCTGTGCCGAATTTCTGCAGGAACAGAAATTTTGCCGCACAGCGGCGTATGTTTCTTTCCGCTCAAGAGAACACTGGACCGGTGCTGGAGCAGTTGTCCCATCCGAAGAACAGCACACGATTCTGGCCAAGACCCAGGGCCGACACTCAGCCTGAGGAATGCCCCTGCTTCCAAAGAGACACCTTGAAGAGGGCGTCGCGACAACAGCCCCTGCACATCCGGACACGGGCAGAAAAGACACAGGCGGGACCGCCGGCACCCAGACCCCGCCCCTGCCGCGCCAAGCCCGCCTTCTCCGGGCACAGGGCTGGCACCACGGCCCGTTCCCTGCCGCAGCTGCCTCTCTCGGCTCGGCTCGGCTCGGCTCGGCTCGGCTCTCCCCGCAGCGCCCCGGCCTTACCTGCGGGCGGGCCCAGGCCCGGGCCAGGCGGGCGGCGGCGGCGAGGGGCCGACGGAGCGTCCCCAGGGGCAGCATGGCGAGCAGCAGGCCTGGCGGGAAGCAAGCGCCTCCGTCCGCAGTCGGCTAGGTGGGAGGGCAGACGGGCGGGAGGCCGTTGGGCAGGCGGGGCGGGGAGGCGGGACCTCCCTGGGCGGCCGCTGGGGCGATCTCTGCAGCCCTCCCCGCTGCGTGAGTCCGCAGCCCAGGATAATTGCTGGCGTATATTCCGCTGTAGTAGGATGGGTGGGTGGATGGATGGATGGATGGATGGGTGGGTGGGTGGGTGGATGGATGGGTGGGTGGGTGGGTGGATGGATGGATGGATGGATGGATGGATGGATGGATGGATGGATGGATGGATGGATGGATGGATGGATGGATGGATGGATGGATGGATGGATGGATGGATGGATGGATGGATGGATGGATGGGTGAATGGATGGATGGATGGATGGGTGAATGGATGGATGGATGGATGGATGGATGGATGGATGGATGGATGGATGGATGGATGGATGGATGGATGGATGGACACACAGCTAAAAAGTAATGCCCATTCATGTTCCTGGGCTTCCATGCCTAAAATACGGTATCTCTGCCCGAGTGGCTCAATACAATTAATCATAGAATAACCATAGAATCAGTTAGCTTGGGAAAGACCTTTAAGATCATCATGTCCAACTTTTTTACCCCAGGACTGCCAAGGCCACCACTAAACCATGTCACTGAGGGTTTTGAACACATCCAGGGACGGTGATTCCACCACTGCCCTGGGCAGCCTGTTCCAATGCCTGAGCACCCTCTCTGTGAAGAAATTGTTCCTAATATCCAGCAAAAGCCTCATTTGGTGCAGTTGAGGCTGTTACTTCATGTTATTATATGGAAAAAGAGACCAGCCACCTCCTTGCTCCATCCTCCTTTCAGGCAGTCCCCCCTAAGTCTTCTCTTCTCCAGACTTAACTCCCCCAGTTCCCTCAGCCATTCCTCTTGTGCTCCAGACCCTTCACCAGCTTTGTTGCCCTTCTCTGGACCCACTCCAGCCCCTCAATGTCTCTCTTGTAGTGAGGGGCCCAGAACTGAACACAGGATTCGAGGTACAGCCTCACCAGTGCCAAGTGCAGGGGGATGATCACTGCCTTGGCCCTGCTGGCCACACTACTGCTGATATAGAATTATAATTAAAAAAGTACACTGATTGATTGAGGAGTCCTGGAACTGTGTCCCCCACAGCTTGCCCTGGGGCAAATAACTCAGTAAATTACCCACCCTCCAGTACTAGTGGGATCAGACTTCAAATTGTATGGATGCAAATCCTCCATGTGCAGTCCTCCTCCAAAAGAAAGCCCTGTGGCTTTTTTCTATAGCTTGTTTTGGTAAACCCAGGTTTTGCACCAGGGATCACTGTCACCCCATTGCAGCTGTATGCCCAACTGTGTAGTTCTTACTCCCACATCGTTACCCAGGGGTGGGATTTTGTGATGGCTGAAACTGTGTAACTTTGTGGAATTAAGTATTGACAAGAACAAATGTAAAGGTAAAATTTCTGTTGGTGTTGGTGCATCCAGTGTTTTACTCGTGGGAGACAAAGCAGCTCCTAGCGAAGGATGTGTTATGGAAGACTATCTAAATTAATATGGCAATATCTTTCATGATTCCTCTTAACAGGGGCACCATATTCCTTCTGCATGCTCAGTAATTGATTTTGATGGCCTCTGCATGGAATTAAGGGGAGGAGAGAAGTGACAGGTTCGTGCTTGTGGAGCTTTCATGCTTTTTCTCTCAATTATGGGCAATTTTTTTGTTTGTTAAAGACAAGCCCAGGAAGAAAGATTGTCTAAATTTAAATGAGATAGAAGGAGTAGTTCTAACAAGCATATTAAAAGAGTTGGCATGGCAAGAATGAAGCAACTGCACAGCATATATTATTAGCAAGTGGTATTCTTGGTAAGATTTTTTATTTCATAAGAACTGAGCATAATACATGCTAAAGTGTTTTTGCAGTATGACAAATAACTCTCATTGTTTCTAAAGCAGAAGCACACATGAAGTGTGATTACTACAGCAGTTTCTGCTGGTTTAAGATTGGTTTAACATGGGGTTGTTTTCACTTATGAACAAACTGTATTTGAGCTGAAGGAAGAGAATGAGATGACAAAGTCCAGAATATTTAAGTTTGTCCTCTATTTATCTCATTATTTGTATGAAGTAATGTTGTTCACAGCCATATTGTGCTGAAATACTCCTTCGCGTCTTTGAAAGCTTTTATTTTTATTCTTTGAACTTTTCTTGTGTCTGCTTTCTCATCAGGAATGGTCACACAAAACAGGATTTGAGTCGAATACTCATAAAAAGCAGGGTTTGTTCTTGTTAGAGAAGAAGCTGAGAAGAAGCCAGGAAAAAGCTTTGATTTTCTATTTCTTTTGTGTGGTGAGGTAAGAGAAAGGTGAATGGGTTTTTCATATTTGAGCAAAACACTTCTATACAGGGCAGAACTAAAATGTACATCAGGTTGCACTGGAACTCAGTAAAGGCATGAAATGATTCCCTGAAACATTTCAGCAACTGTTTTCATGCAGCAAATATATTTGAGAAAACTGAGTTGGAAAGGGCCAGGATAAGATTTGTGGAGAAGGCTGTTCTTTCAGCTCCGGATTTTTGCCTGGAACTTGTATTCACAATACCTGCTGGTATTTTCTCATTCAGGTTCTTCTGGAAGCCCAGGAGTATATCCTTCTTTCTACATGGATGTGAGAAAGCCAGGAGCAGAGAGGATGATACCTCCAACCTGCCGTTAGCAGTGGCACAGGATGGTGAGCAGAAGCTGTGCTTCATAGACATAAATTTCACAACTCGCAGATGGTATTGGACATCAGGGAATGGCAGTATTCGTCTTATAGAAGAAATAATATTAGATAGTATCTGTCACAAATGCTTTTTGATGGGAAGTTTTAATTTTGGTACTGAATTGGTGAATGAAATTAAATTCTCAGTTTATGTAGCTGTGACTGCCAGAGCTGCTTCAATTGAAATGGTTTATCAAAAACTTTTATTATTGATCCAAAGCTTCATGGAGGCAAAATGCAAGAAGGTGATTTGTGTGTGTTAGTGAATTTATGTGTGGTACTCCCTGCATTTTCATGCATTTGCATTTTCACATGGAAGAGGAAACCCTTTTATTCTGATCTGTGTATGACTTATGAACATGGGCAAGCACTGGGTAGGATTTTTTATTTCCTTTGTATTAGAGATGGTGATAATGAAAGGAAAGCAACCATCTGTACCAGAAGACCTCATGCTTGCAAGAGTAGCTTAAACATCATATGTGATGTTTGCTTAAACACAGAGAAAGTTACTTAGAGCTTTAGGAAAACAAAGCACATGCTTCTTTGCTAAGGGGGTGTGTTCCATTTGTGAATCACAGCTTTCAGTTTCCTATTGCATGAGGGGTAAACAAGGAAATTTCCTTCTAGTTCTCCATAAATTCTTCATCTTATATTTCTTCCTTAGAAAGTCTGTTTTCAAAAGTACAGCAAGGTGTAACTCACCACTGACACTGAGTGGCAGTAGGGTTTCCATTGTGTAGTGCAGCACTGTTGGTTAGGCTTGAGAAAGGTGTGCAAACAGCTTATCTAGTGTAGGTGTAACACATGGGGCTTCCACTGTTATTTTCACAGATCTCTTGTGCTGAGTGCTGCCCTTCCTCTTGCTAGTTTTGCTGCTGAGTGAGCAAACAACAAGTAGTTTTCTGGTTTGCACACAAGGCAACATTCCTGAATATAATGCATCTTATTGGTATGTTCCCAGTACACAAGAACATGGAAATATCCTCTGGTTTCCATTCTCACGTGTGCCATATGAAAATCTGAATAACATCTTATCAAAGTCAGTATTTTCTTCCCTGTTTTTCCTAAACAGCTTGCATTCCTCATCTCATGAAAACAATCTGCATTGTACATAAATATTTATTGTGTGGCACTGATGAGAATGCTTACAAAACCCAGTGTCAGCTCGATGTTTGCCAGTGGTAAGAGACACACTAGAGTTATTTGTACCCAGGGCTTTAGGATATGCTGCTTGAACAAGAGCCATGCTGGGGTGCCCTACCAGGCAATGAGGACTGAGAAAGCTGGCTTCCTGTTTTTGTTTTGCTGGAGAAGGCAGTGTGAGAGCATCATAGTGCTTTATCTCTCTGTGCTGTCTGCTCTGGATTTATCAGCTCCACAGCCAAATACACGCTGACGTTTGGCACAGCCCCTGACCAGGCCAAGGTGGGGTCCATCAGCTGTCCTGGACTGGCTGAGGGATTGCAGCCTTTCAGAGCTGCACAGCAAGATGATAAAGGGCAGAGCAGGCACTTATGGCTATCTGAAAGGGAATTAGAGAGCTGCTTCATACTGCTTGATTTTTAAAAGCCTTGTGTCATTGCTTATATCAGCACTAGGAGGAGATAAATTGTACTGTATTGAAACATTCTCCACTCCTCTTGGAAACAGCTATAGCAAGGACAAGTAGCAGGACACAATGTCCATTTGAATTCTGTTCAAAAGAAAATAGTCAACATATGTTTCCTATCCTTTTTTTAGAAGACCTGTTTCTCAGAATCTTAGTGAATAGACTTTTTTTTTTTCCCCTTGAAAATCTGTAATGGTTTAATAATTCAGGCAGAACAAATGTGTTAAAAATAAAATCCTCCAAGAATTTTTGTATAGTAAAATGGTTTTATTGTAAAACCTCTAATTAAAAAAGAAAAAAAAAATCTTTTCTATCATCAGGCCATAAATACTATACTTAAAGTATTTAAATACTGTATTAATGGCCATTGCAATTGCAGTTGTTCCTTACAGAATAGCTACTTGGGCTTTGTGAATGATATTTTTAAAATTGGAGGGTGAAATATTCCTTTTAGTCAATCCCTTTTTAGATAATTAGGCAAAAAATCCGAATGTTCTGCTTGTGTTTTTTCACAGATGGGGTGACATAAGGTAGCTTCTGCCACTGTGGGTATTTCAAGCATGATGCATCTGAGAACTGGGAGGTCTGTGCTACAAAGAGCATGGAAAGGAGACAATGTCAGTATGCAAATGAAGGTTTACAAAAGGAAGACCTAGCTGGGTTGACTTTGCACTTCACAGGTACTAATTAGCACAATTAGCATTTTCCCCAATAAAATTAAGACCTGAAAGGATGCTGATAAAACACCCAGATCTTCTTTCCTAAATTGAATTGTGCTATGGCCTTCTCTTACTTGCTTCTCTTTTCTGTATACAATAAGCTGTCTTCTGGAGGTGCAGAGTGAGATTTTCTCTAGGATTTAGGCAACGTTGCACTTGTGTTCTGAACCCAGATTTGCTTGCAGAGAAGTGAGTGTAAGATGAGAGCTGAATGTTGCTTTAAGGCTGGCTCTAGCTTCTCTAGTCTGAAAGCAGGTAAAGCCAGATGGCAGAGGTCAATATTTCAGAGTCAACCCATTATTCCTTGGGTTGGTATTTTCTGGGTCTTCTACACACAGACCTGGACATACTTAACTTTGAGAAATCCAGAATGATTTCAGATGAGGATGTAACAATACTGTACATCCTAATCTGTCTGAGCCTTATGTGATAAAGGAGATAAACAAAAGTACGTGTTGCATCAGGTTTGTATGAAGGAAGATGTAGTCCAACACAAGACTGCTATGTGGGAAGAGCACCTTCTTACCTTGCAGCCCCATTCCAGGCCCAGACCAGAGGTGGAGAAAATACATGGTCCTGGGCAGGCATGGGGGGAGGGGGGGGGGGCAGGCTAATAGGGATCACTTTCCTTTCTTGGTTGATTTCTCTTAGCCTCACCCACCTTGGATCAAAGATTAATACAATCAGGCCGCTCTCAGAAAAGAGCATCCCATCCCCTCATGTTGTCTTCCTGCTGTGCTTGTGCCAGTGGGATGCCCCAGCTGACTGGCTTACCTCTTTTCCCCATGCAGCCTGGTTAAGCCTGATCCCAGTGTGGATGCTGATGGATCCCAATGAGCACTGCTGATTTACCGTGAGCTTCATTACCCAGGGTGGAGAACCATCAATGCTGGCATGTGGTAAACATGTAATTTCTAGGTATTTTCTTCTTTATCTCTTTATCTGTGACCCACTGTAGTACCAGTAATACTGCTTACAACATTGACCCACACAGCCTACAGCAAAAGTCTCAATGGCTGTGTCAATGAAAGGAACTCCGTGATGACTGTGCTTGGCCTCCCTCGGGTTAGAGGCAGCATGTCTCATGTTGTGAGCAAGCTCCTCTGCCCTAATTCAGTTCTTGAGTTTGGTATTAAGTCCTGGAGGATTTTTCATCAATGAAAAGCCCAAAATAATGACTGAGATTTCTAAACAATCTCCTAATTATTGACGCATTGCTTAGATAAACATCTCTTTCCTGTAGAAAAACAGTCTTGTCCCACTTAAACATCTCTTTCCTGTAGAAAAACAGTCTTGTCCCACTTGCCTTGAAAAGTTGTTCCTTCTTCCAGTCTCTGTAAATACCCTCTTTCATGGCTTCCTTTGCCTGGAATTGCATTGAAATGAGAACCAATAATAGGCCTCTGTTTCTGCCTTAGTTGCTCTTCCCTCAATCCCTAGAAAACTTGCTTTTCTTGGCATTGCAAGAGAAGCTCCTCTGTTACAGTTTCTCTTGCCACAGTTCAGAAGAGCTGCAGGTCTGGGCTAGTCACACAAGGGATATTTCCAGTAGTACTTGTCAGCTACCTCTGCATCTGTCCAGCATGGTGTCACCACCCTCTCTGTCCTTCCAAGCTGAATCCTGGTGCAGTGAGCACAGCTGAAGGCTGGACTACTTCATCTACCTATGGGTGAGCTATGGTTAACACAGGTTGAACGGGCTGAGCAGGGTATAGCTCAGTTAAATAAAGCAAGGGCTAAGAAGGTGGAGGCTGGGAGCAGAACAGACAAGTTCTGCCACTATGCTCCTCAGAGCAAATCCCTAGAGTGGTACTAGGGAACAAGAACTGTGAGATACACTTCAGCACTCCTGCTACCACACGAGTGGCTGCAGTGCCTGAATAAACTCCAGGTAGAAAGATATGAATTAAGTAGACGTGCAATGTGAAGAATGTTTGCAAGTGGGCTTGAGACTGTGATTTACAACAGTGCCCACTCCCTTTTACAAAAAAAAAAAAAAAAAACAACAAACCCATACAGGCTGCTTTTTGCTAGCTTACCTTTACCTATGTGGGACTCATTCTTTCAATAAAGAGTAAAAACAAGCAATGTTTGTGCCTTTTAAAATGCCCTCACTATTTCTGGATTTCTTCAAGTTAAATATGTCCAGATGGGTGTGTAGAAGACCCAGAAAATGCTTTGAATCAGTGCTCTCTCATTATAATTGCAGAGAGTTCTCTCTTATAATTTAATGCATTAAACCCACAGCAAACCAAATCCTTCTCTTTTTAAGTTAGGAAGCCTGTAAAACTCCATGCGAAGCTTTGGTACAGAGTCTCTTGGCCAGTACAGCTGAAGGAAGGTTGATTGTGTATGAAATTCCAGCCTGGAGGAAAAGTTGTAACAGTAAGCATTTGAGTGATTCCACGTGGATCTCTCCCACACTGATACAAAATATTAAAACACCAGCCTGCACCAGAAATCATTCTGATACTTGTAATCATCCTCTAGGGAGAAGGAATACACTATAGTGAGAATCCTCCCAGCAGGCTCAAACAGCTTGATACTAGGAAACCTGTGAGTCACAGCAACGTTAGGCAAATTGGTTTAATCGTTCAGTCGAAGGGCTTTCAAATAGCAGTGCTTACCCATGAGATTCCTGGTGTTCTGAAGTCCCCACATTTATTTGGAAGCTACTGGTATCACAGCAGTTTGATGTCGTCATTCACTGAGTTTTTAAAGACACCTGTAGAATTTCAGACCAAATTTTTTTAAAATAACTTTCAAGAGGGAACACCTATCCACATGAAAGTCTGTCATAACAGTGAGCATCCCCACCAGATTTTACCACATTTGTACAATCTGCAATTTCACATTACCTTGTTTGTGCTGTGTCTAAGTTAAGCAAATTGTTATTTCTAGACCTGCCTGTCAAATGAAGGAGCTATAAATTGGGGTTCAGTTTGCCTAGGTCTGGACAGACTGGCAGCAGGAGAGCTAGGTATTTCTAGGTCTGTGGCCCAAAAAGTGGTGGCCTATAAGCCAGGAACATTTTCTTCATGCTTGGAGACAGGTAGCTGCAGTAATCACAGCTCAGCTCTGATGAGAAGGCAGGCTGCTGCATTTTTGCTTTATCCGGCAGGCAGGCCTATCTCAGTACAAACAAGTGACACAGGCAGCAGGACTTACAAGGAATGCTGAACAAAAGCCAGGGTTGGTTTAACTTAGAGGAGAGGTGACTCAGGGGTCATACGATCCCTTTTCATGTAATTACAAGAGTGCTTCAGGAGAGAAAGGTGTAATCTCTTCTTTCTGTCCATTGTGGATAAGATAGAAGCAGCAGGCTGAAATTACAGGAAGGGAAATTTAGATTAGATGTTTTCCACTTGTTAAGACAGTGAAACATTTCAAAAGTTTGCCTGGGAGAAAGTAGGATACCCAGGCCTGGAAGTAATAGATATGGTGATGCATTCACACAGCTGTTATGGGCTACATTAGCATTTATAACCTGTGAAATATGGACCACAGAGTAACATGAGACATGCAGGGTCCATGCAGTGTGAAAGAGCAATAGGAACACAATCTAAAGAAACCCCTCGGTCTCAGCCAGCAGGGATTTGGCAGAGCTCTGCCCTCTGTTCTGAGGGATGATTTAACATGCTGGTGGCAAAACCAGTAAAAATAGCATTTTGTAAAATGTCAACGCTTTGATCAAATGCTGAGTAATGTTGTACTCATGCATTACCATCCCTCCTAATTGCCATCAAGTTCAGAAATGCTAGATGGCTTGTAGCCTTTTCCTTTCTGATTAAAAAAGGTTGGGGCATTTTTGTCTTTTCTCCAGACACCTTGTCTAAGATAACGTCAATTTCTGAGAGAAAGTAAGCCCTATTTATACCCTGAGATTTTTACAGTATTTTGATAACAAGCAGCTACTGCCAAGAGCCAGTCCTTTGCCGCTGAAAACCTATGTGAGCCTTCTATGTTTTGAATGACTTCCTGAAACAACCAAGGATGCCTCAGGATTAAATACTGCAATGCAGCTGTGCCTCCTATATGCCATGAAGAAATTGTTGCTGAGATTGGCAGAGACTTGTGAAAGGATGAATGCCATGGCATAACCTGGTCTGGCTGTTTTCCTCATTACGCTCTCTGTGATGTTGAGTCTCAGTGCTTACCAAAGACTTGACCGTTGGTAACCAGGAGCTCTTCCTTCTGCCAGCAAAGAAAATAGAGTCCTCTAGTATTGCTGGCAGAATCTCATAGGTACTGGCTGTGTTGTTGGTGTCGAATCACCAAGAAAACCACGGACTTGTTTGCCTGCTAGCAGGGCATATGAATCACAAGGAACTTCTACCCATGGTGACAAGAAAACACAATGTGAAGTCTCCATTCCTACAGATTCACTCTTTTACCCTACCTCATGCACTCCTATCAGCATTTCCCATCTCCCATTTGTGTCCTGGTGGATACCTCTGGCAGGCAAAAAAAGTGCCTAGATGAGTGGACCACTTGCCAATGCTGACAGCTGCCCAAATGGGTGTCCTTCTCCATGTCTCTCCCTTGGAACTAGCAATAATAAATTGCTGATTTCCATTAACCTAATTTTTCCTGAGACCTCTGTCCTACTTCTTTTTAAATTAGCTAACAGGTTCAAACAATACTACGGGAAGCAGACAGATGAACAAACAGATAACAGGTAGCGTAACCCTGTAAGCTCTTGTTTTCTTAGAAAACAAGGCTAAAACAAGCACTGTTTAATCAAATTGTTTCTGCCTGTAAGTTTGTCAAGTCAGGCTCCCAAGACAAAGCCTGCACCTCAAAAGCCCAGGGGTCGTATCTAGCCAAGTCCTTGAGGGGACACATAGGGTATAAAATCCCTGCCCCAGCGGGTCTGATTGAATCCTCATTGATGCAGTTCAGCACTGTTCCCAGTACTGCTTCAGCAGAAAGTGGGCACAGGAGATGAGGATACCTTTGTGGCTGAAGGATGGGACTGAGTTCAAAAGGATTGGGGTTGGTCCCTGTCTGTGGTGGTGCCTTCTTTTGGGACTAGAGGGAGAAGCTAAGGTGGTGGGTTGAAAGATAGGGCAAGGAGGAATATCAGAATCTCAGTACAAAGTATTGCCTTCCAGAACACCTTTATTAGCCTCCTTGTCCTGTGATTTGGAGCAAAACACTGGCTTTTAAGAAAACATCACTGGGATTGAACTGGGCATTTTTTGTGTAAGGAGCAATGCTTAGAAACCATTTTATACGTTTGATCTCTCCCACAGGGTAAACAGTAGTTATATTAATAGTTTTGGGTGGTCTGTACTGTACCTTATTTACTGCAATACGCTCTGGTCTTTGTAAGCATTCCACCGTGTTTCTCTTAAGAATGGCTTTCATTCTGCAGTCCAAGGATATGAGTTTTCCCCATAGTTTTCCAGTCTGTCACTGCAATATCATTTGAATTACATAGTGCCACCGTAAGTATGACTCCAGTCCACATGGGGCATTTCTGACTGGTGTTTTGTCTCGACATCTTTAGAAAAGATCTTGGTAGCTTGAGATTCATTAGTCATAGGCAACAGGTTTTGTGGCACACACACTAGCATCACCCAGACCTTCTACAGGCTTTGAAGTATAGGAGAACCCATGCTCGTGGTGGCCATTAAGATCAATTAAGTTAATCTGTTCACTTCTACTACCTTCCTCTACTGCACCTCCAGCCACACACACACTGGCCAAAGTAAATTGCTGGAATCTATGCCCAACCACTGCCAATTCTTGTAAGGTATTCCTTGGATCCTATAGATGTCATGGCTTTATTGAATTCAAACATGGCTTTCTAAAGATCAAAAAAGAGAGGACCTTTGGCAATCTCTTTTTGCAAGGTTACCTCAGTGCACATAGCACAATGCTTCTTTCCATGTGTTTGAATGTTTTATATCCAGAAGACAAGGTCTTGGTCAAGGTACCTGCAAATCCTCAGGGTGTATCAAGTGCAGCTGTATGGCTTGAGATGCAGCGATTGCCTTTGCAATGTTCACATTGCATTCCAAAAATGCATTCCCTGCAAGAAATGCAGGGAGGATGCAGGAAATGCACAAAGGATTCCTGTCATACCACCAGATGATACAGTAGTTTTGTGTCATCATAAACCAGCAGTATTTGTTTTCATTTGAGATCAAAGCTATTATTTAAGCAAGTCCATTATTTAAGCAAGTCATTTTAGCTATAATCACATACCCATTATTGCAAGTAGAAAGGTTTTCCATTGTTCTCTTGGCTGTACTAACCTAGGGTGCAAATCTGTCTGCTTCCCATGGGTGTGTTTAAGGAACTGCTGTGTGAAGAACTGATTTTCTTTGGAAAAGCTGAACCTTAGTATTTTACCTACAAAAACCAGTCATCTGTTGGTATCAGGTGAGCTACTAACACATTGACAAACACCGACTTGCAAAAACAGACAAAACTCTCTCATCCAATTCAGACAATCCCCTCAAATCCAAGATATGAGTCAGGTTTATTAACCTGGGGTCACTGACTGAAAGGTGCTCCCCATTCAAACAAGAGGAAGGAGGGACAAACCTGAGTGCTCAGAATATCATTCTTTTCCACCCAGTTCCAACAGCTCAAGCTCAGGCAATGTGGAGAAATGCAGTCCCTCCTTGAGGACTCAGTTCAGCAAATCTTGTTCCTGAGGCAGCTGGGGATTGTGGATGTGGTAAATGCACTGGAGCTCATGCTTCTGCACTGTGCTTGACCAGCATCTAAAAATGTGAATGCGAAACTGGCATATTTGGGGTCCAGTTTTATAAAGCAGTGTGTGCCTGCCTTATTTCATGTAAGTGACTGTCTTCAGTGGGACTGAACCATGTGTTTAATAGGGACTGAGAGGTGCCAAACTGAAAGACATCTGGTTTATTGCCAAGCAAAGAGCAGTTTTCTCATATTGACTGTAACACTCACTTGCATCTGTGCCCTGATCATGTCATTTAGCTTCTCTACCTTGGTTGTTTTGCCTGAGAAGTCAGATTGCTAGGGTTTGCCTTTTTGACAGGAGGTGTAGGAGGATTAACTCATGAGTGTGCGTCCTGGCCTTCAGAGAAGTCTGTCAGCATGGAAAGCTATAATTAAGAATTGTTCGTCCTGCATTTGAAATTACTTGCACAACAGCCTTATCCTGAGCACAGTCAACTGCCACTACTGCTTAAAACAATAAAAGTTGAGTGTGCTTAGCAGAATCAAAATCAGACTAAAAATTTACATCTAAGACAGCCATTGGAAATCCAAAGTTTGGGAAGAACCTAACACTTTTAGAACCAAGGGAACTCCAAAGGCTAAAGCAGTCAGTGATAGCTTTCCACCCCCTCCAGCAGGCTTTGAACAAAACTTGTATCTCCCACAACTGTCTCAGATAGTTATCACTTCATCACCGTACATTCCTCATCATCTTCTGCCTTTCTCAGGAAATAGGAATCCAGCAAGCTCTTCAAGCCTGGAGACAAGTCTTCCTGACATCAAGGAAAGGCAGAAAGCAGCATGTTGCTTCAGGACCAGCTATCAAAAGCCTACCATCCTCATTTAAAAACGTAAATAGAAAAGAACTGTGGAGGATCGTAACATTTACTTGTGAGACTGAGTGGCTTTTCCCCTTTGGGCTGAATATGGACTTGGATTTGACCTTGAGATAGCTCCAGAGCTGTAAAGCTGGTTTGATGGAGTTGTAAAAAGTCAGTATGATACTGACGGAAAAAACATCAAGCTTTTGGAAACAGAATAAAGAAGGATTTTTGGATTTGTGGGACTCAGAAGCAGCACATCAGTACACACAGCAGCACACAGTTCACCTGTAGATGCTGGATCCACATGGGAGATGGTGAGTGATAGGGTGTGAGAAATGACAGGCAATTCCCACCAATGCCCTTGGCTGTTTAGATAAAACCAGCTTTGCAGGAGATGGGATCTCCATGCTAGAGTATTGTATTGTCAGTTTCATGGCTTCTGCATTCCTCTTGAGGATTTCCTAGAAGTAAGGGGGAGAAAAGAGATGGATGCTATATAGCCTGCTAGCCTGGTTTTTAGTACAGTTACCTAAAGCATGCAGGAAGATGTATGGAAATGGTGAAAACTAATGCCAAGGGCTATAGCACAGGAGCAAGCAGGAGCTGTTTTATCCAGTTGCTGATGGAAAAATAAGGCTGAGGTAAAGGCTGGTGGGGGCAAAAGTGATAGCAGCAATTTCTTTGGGGGAAAAACTGTAAAAAAAAAAAAGCTGAAATGGAAAATGATGCTTCTTGCCTAGAGCATTCTGTCTGCACAGGGTGGGCCTGGCTAGATGTGGCATTTGGCACAACTTCCAGATGGTGGGCAGGAATGAGAGTGGGGTGGGTGGGAACTTCCTAAGCTTTCCCGCTGCTACAAGTGATGCTGAATGTTTAGTCTGTGTACTCATCTCACTGATTGAGGGTTGTTCCAGGCCAAAGGCAGGATGGGAATGAACAATTAGCTGGGGAAGGAGTATTAATAAGGCGATAAATGATTTCTGGGGAGGTAGGAAGCACAACACTGGGATGTGTGGCCATGGGGCTGGGACTCTTTCCCAGGGAGCAGCTGCAGTATATGTCAGGAGAACTGAGAGATCCTGTGCTGGGGTCTGGGTTTGAGTGCTGCAGGAGGCCAGAATTGTGAAAAGCAAGAGGTGAGGCTGGTTGTGAGGAAGTGGGTTGGCACACAGCAAGGTGTGGGAATTTCGAGGATGCCTGCTGAGGCTGACACTGGGGAGAGAAGAGAGAGAGAGGATGAGTTTGAAAAAGGCCTGGGGTCCTGCTTTGGAGAGGAGCAGGGAATTGCAGGAGTTTTACATGGTAAGAGTGGATGGCAGTGTTCTATTGGTAGCCCATTTTCTACTCCACACCTTCACTGGGTAATGCCAGGTACAAACTCTCTGCTATTTGGTGCAGAGCTATGCCTCCCTTCTTGCTCTGTCCTCCCAGGCACCTCAGGGCTCTTGCTCGCATAGGGCTTTCCATCTCTCCAGATGATCCTTCAAGGCAGATACTAGCTCAGGAGGCTGCACACCTGCCTTGTGTGGCAGGCTGCCCAGGAAATCAGCTACAGAGGGAGAAAACAGCATACCCCCCATGTCTGTAGGGTAATACAGCCCTCCACACTGCAAACCATGGCTATTACCATGGTGCTGCAGCAAGAGAGTGGCTGTTTCTGGTGTCACATTCCAGTTAGACACATAATACCTCTGGCTTGGTTCTTTCTCAGCTTTGGCTCTTGTTCTATGCTGTAGGACTGAATTGTGTCCTCCTGTGCTTAGAACACTTGCAAGACCTGCTTGCAGAGACCTTCCAATTCCAACCAAAGTTGGCATCGATCTGGTCACAATGGCTCTGCTTGCTCTGTCCCAGTGAAATGTATTTAACTGTTGGCATTTAACCTTCTACCCATCATTTGTGACTGATGTGTGCTCACACCCTGGGGAGAGCCGGGAGGGCTATGGATGTACTCAGACAGTTCCAGCTGTTTGTTGTCAGCACCTGTTGCAGCAGCTTTGTTCAAGCAGTGGAAGCAGATCTGGTTAGTACTTTTAATAGTGTTGATTCCCTTTTTGTCTGCAGCATTTCAGACAGTGACTGCTCTATGAATGTGCCAGAGTTGCCAGCTGTAATGATCTCATTTTGGGGAGGACAGTGGGGTGACATACTTTACATTTGCCTGACTGTGAAGGCTGTTTGTTGCACACAGCTGTAGCTGCACCAATCCTCCTCTGTTCACCTCTTACTGGCTTAGTATAGAATCACAGAATGGTTTGGGTTGGAAAGGACCTTTAGATCATCTAGTTCTAACCCTCTTACCATGGGCAGAGACACCTCACACTAAACCATGTCACCCAAGGCTCTGTCCAACCTGGACTTAAACACTGCCAGGGATGGAGCATTTACCACTACTCTGGGCAACCCATTCCAGTGCCTCATCACCCTCACAGTAAAAAAGTTCTTCCTTACATCTAACCTGAACTTCCCCTGTTTAAGTTTGAACCCATTACCACTTGTCCTACCACTACAGTCCCTGATGAAGAGTCCCTCTCCAGCATCCTTGTAGGCACCCTTCAGATACTGGAAGGCTGCTATGAGGTCTCCACGCAGCCTTCTCTTCTCCAGGCTGAACAGCCCCAATTTTCTCAGCCTGTCTTTGTACAGGAGGTGCTCCAGTCCCCTGATCATCCTCGTGGCCTCCTCTGGACTTGTTCCAACAGTTCCATGTCCTTTTTATGTTGGGGACACCAGAACTGCACACAATACTCCAAGTGGGGTCTCACGAGAGCAGAGTAGAGGGGCAGGATCACCTCCTTGGACCTACTGGTCACACTCCTTTTGATGCAGCCCAGGATATGGTTGGCCTTCTGGGCTGCGAGCACACACTGAAGTTGGCTCATGTTCATGATTTCCCCTTAGTGAAGCCATGCTGGCTGTCACCAAGCCCCTTGTTGTTTTTCATGTGCCTTAGCATGCCTTCCAGGAGAATCTGCTCCAAGATTTTCCCAGGCACAGAGGTGAGACTGACTGGTCTGTAATTCCCCGGGTCATCCATTTTCCCCTTCTTGAGAATGGGGGTTATGTTACCCTTCTTCCAGTCGTTGGGAACTTCACCTGACTGCCATGATTTTTCAAATGTCATATAGACAGCGGCTTAGCAACTTCATTCGCCAGCTCCTTCAGGACCTGCAGATGGATTTCATCAGGTCCCATGGACTTGTGCACATTCAGTTTCCTAAGATGATCTCAGACCAGATCCTCTCCTACAGTGGGCCTAAGGTCTTCATTCTTACAGTCCCTGCATCTGCCCTCCAAGACTTGAGCTGTGTGGTCAGAGCATTTGCCAGTGAAGACTGAAGCAAAGAAGGCATTAAGAACTTCAGCCTTCTCCAAATCCAGGGTAGACAGGTTTCCTGTTTCCTTCTGGAGAGGGCCCACGCTATCCCTAGTCTGTCTTTTCTTAGTGACATACCCATAGAAGGTTATTTGTGTGTAGCCCAATCCTGTTGGAACCATCTGTGGCAGGAGAAGGAAGACACACATGAAAAGGGGAAAAAGGTACAGGGGGACTTTACAGGGAGATGCCAGTGTCTAAGGAAGCCAAAACCACAAAGCCACAGTTTCTTGGCTTGAAATATATGCTTCCTTTCATTACAGCATACCATACAGTTCCAGTATTTGGCATGTCCTTCTGGAGGTCAAGACTGGGATGATTTATGGAGACTGGCTAAGGGTTCCCTAGAAAGGACACCATTCTGTAGAATCACGTATTTATTCAGGAGGGGAAAAAGACTACCTGGAGCATTTCTGTTATGCTTAAAACAGTGTGCTCCCTTCACCTTAGTGTTTATGCAAAACACTTCTTGAGCTTGTTAGTCTAAATAAATTAGTTTGCTAGTGAGTCCATCTGGTTAGCATACCCAGGCACAAGGCAGGAACAGCAGAGGAATCACTGAGTCTAAGGCAGATGGGGCACTGAGGGGAAGACCCCTGATAGTACTCTTAGGTAGAGGTTTTGCAGACTTATTTTGAGATGGCCTTTTATTGATCAATCTGATTCAACAAAGCACTGTTGACTTGATGACCATGTGGCTGTGTGCTTCAGTCTGAGAGAGGAAGGTCTCCCTTTCCTTACATTCTTGCTCTGCTTTTTTGCTAGGCACTGTATCTCTGGGACAGAGCTGAGGAGCTGTGTGTGTGTGTCAGATTGACTTGTGGGGCTGATGATGCTGGTATAATGAATGCTGTGTGTTAGAAGGCAATGACCCCCCCCTTCCCTCATATCCTCCCAAAGTCCAAATCCCCCCTTGCCATATAGGTGATATTGTAAATAAATCAACCTGTGATTTTCACCTCTATCCATTATGTGGCAAGCTGGGGGAAGGGAAGGAGGCTTGGTGATTTGATCCCTGGAAACCTCTCTCATTAGCACAGATCCAGCCACAGAAACAATAGTGAGCTCCTGCCTCTTGGCAACTGCCATATGCTTTCTCTTGCCTTCACTGTTAGAGTTCCTGTTGCTGGAGCATCCTGAATTCCTAGACCTGGTTTCTTGCTTCCATGCCAGAAACAGGGCTTTCTCCCACCCACAGAGATGGCCATGTTGCACCCTTAGTGCTGGGAAGCGGCAGGAGCAGAACTCGGTAGGACTTGGCAGCCCAGCAGTAACTCATAATTTCTCTGTCACTTTTGGAGGTGCTTGGGAAGAACATGACCAACTTCAATCTGGCTGCAGCCCCTCCTTGCGTGCTTCACTCTGGAGAGCTTTTAGGATGGGTGACACTGTGAATGCTGCATGAGGATTCCACTTGCAGAGAGTTGGCAAGAAAATATTATATGACCTGTCCGTGCTGTGGGCTCATCAGTTCTGCATAAACTCCCAGGAGCTGTGGCTGTTTGCTGCGGAGGGTATGGTGATCCTGGCTGTCACTGGTGGCCTAATCAAGATAATGGTACTCACTGCTGATGGACTGATTTCAGGGTCCTGTAGCACTTTGCTAAAGAGAGATTTGCTAGAGATGGATAAGGACAAAGGTTAAGATTAAGAGAGGATGTGACAGCAGAGACGCAGGAGGTAACCATGAACCTGCCAAAGCAGGGAAATTCAGCAGGTTTGGGGAGGCACTCGAAGTCTCTGGTTTTTTTTGGAGGGAAATGTCAAATCACAGATCCCTGAAGTCTGATGGGTGGAATAACAAGCCTCTGAAATATCCCATTAAATGATCTAATTTTGGGCAGTTACAGGGCTCCCATGCAGGGAATGTTGGTTATTTCCTTTCCTCACAGGGAACTTGTCAGATGGGGTAGGGAGTGAAATGATGTGAAATCTCTGGAGGCAAGAGATTAAGCATATGGAAAAATTATGTTTCCTGGAGTCCTGGGCATGGCAAGACTCTAGAGGATTGTCAGTGAGGGAAGGAGCAATGTAAGAGTCTGTTAACCCCTAAAAGGGAAGATTCCAGGAACTTTGGGCGTGAGGCTAACCCATCCTGGCAAGCCATGAGGAAAGCGCCATGTGAAGAACGATGATACTGGCATGGCTTGCAGCATATCCCTCCTCATAGCAATGCCAGCCAACTAGCCCGTGTGTGCAGTAACCCACTCCCTGCTGTGCCTGTCACTCTGGGCATTACTATAATGCTTTAGTATTCCTATCTGTCTCTCCATAAGAAATAATAGAGAAAGATCACCCTCTTTACATGTGCCCAGTTTTTTTCTAGTCTGCACCTTATCTCCAAATCTGCTGTTCCTCTGGTGCTGTTGCAGCTACTTTTCCACCCTCACTTCAGAAATAATGGGTTGTGATGGCAACTCTGTTTTTCTGGGTAAAACCGGCGGGGGGGGGGGGGGGGAAGTGTTTTTCCAGCTGTGTCCAAAAACATCCAGACACACAAAGGAAAATCCAATAAATTATTAACCCAGTCTTTCCATCTGCTGATAATGATGTTTCTGGTTGGGTTTTTGGTTTCTTTGTTTTTCATCTCTAGCTGCATTCTCCCTCATGGAAACACAGAATCTCGATTTGATTTGAAATGCAATGTCCTGAGCCATTTTCTGGCAAGCACATGGATGGTGACCTACATGTGGTTTTCTGCCTTTTGAATGAGAAGTAAATTGGAAATGAGTTTGCCGTACTCCTCTCATCTCCCTGTGAGAGGAGAATAATGAGCAAGAGAGTACCTTTATAGGCAAAAGATTACAGAGTTTATGCATTTACAGACCACTGACTGTGATATACTCCTTTTTTTTCCTGAGGGAGTGGTGTGGTGAAAGAGGTATTTTCAGCTGTGAAGGTTTGACCTGTATGGTTAATGTTTGTCTTATGAAGTGGTGGGAAGATGTTGGTTCCAGCTGCCTGGAACAGGCACTGACACAGCAGTGCTGGGATGCTTGGTCCATGCATCCACCTGGTGCTGTCCTGGTGGTGGGAGAAAGCTCCACGTGGCCCCATGCTGTGATGGGAGCCAAGTCTGATCCATGTGGTATGGTCATAACAATGAGTTTGGTTTGCTGCCCTGCTTCCACTCTGGTGATCAAAGCGCTGCTTGACAGGCACACCTTGGCAGCCCCTTGACACTCCATAACTTACCTATTCTCCTGTTCACTTATCTCTGTTTTTCCACCCAAGACCCCTTGCAAACAAGCAATCCTCCATAACTACTCTTTTTTTTGCCTTTGGTCCCCATTTTGCTGCATGGCATATGCAAACTTGATATTTTCAATACCAGGACCTAGGCAATCCCGGTTGACAGGATAACCAAAGCACCACTGGCCTTGTAAAGCTCCAAATGACCCCAGCAACTGCCTGTGCCACTTCTCACACAACTGCCCCTTAACCAAGCTGTGCGATCCCTTGCGGTGCTTTCATACTGGTACCTGCCACAGCCAGCAACTTCTGATGTCTCTTCTGGTCTCCTGTGCCCTGTTTGCCCAGCTGAACCTCAGTCCTGTGCCCAGGACACTGCTGGGTTTCCTGCTTGGGGCTGGCTCCCCTCTCCCATTGCTGCCCTCCCTTGGCTGGGGGATTTGCAGCAGCTTAGCCACTGAACCAGGCTGGACATTGCTCTGGAGCTGACTGTTTACCATCCTCACACAGGCAGCCTGCTGGCTGCCTGCCTCTGGCTTTTCTTTTTTATTGATTAATTTTTATTCTAGATTGGGGGGTGTCAAAATACATACCGCAAACTTGAACTTAAATTCTTCAGCAATTTGGAGTGCTCCATAGATGTGTCAAGCCCCTCTCGTAACTACTTAGCAAGACACTAGTTTTTGTGTCAGCTTTTGCTGACTTTAATATATATATACATATATATATACATATAACTGTAAACATAAACCAAGCGTTTGGACAAAAAATACAGACTTGCTTCATAAATACACTACACCCACCCCATTTCTTTGCTAACTGCCTGTTCTCAGCTATGCTCTGAGATTTAATACTGCCCTTGTGCAGCTCTGATCGATGGTGTAAGATCCCTTGTGCAAATCTCAGGACGCATGGTGCCAAACCCCAGGACACTCTTTTGCAGTGAAGCAAACTCACAGCTAGATGCCAGAGTGGCAGAGGCTTGCAGGATCGGCCTCCCCAGGGGTAGCAAATGCTCTCCTCTCCCAGTCGTATGGCACAGCAGTCTCAGTATCTGGGTGACTCAGGACAGATGCATAGATTTGAGAAAAATGGTCAGATTCTTCTCAACACAAATAGGGAAAAACTAACCAAACTGGAGCACAGCGGCCACGTAGGTGTCCAGGCCCCTCACAAGGGGCAGCACCAGCCTTCTCCTCAAACCCAGCTTTTGCCTGCTGGCCCACAGTGGCATTACCTCACCCGTGCTGGGAGGAGGGACGCAGAGCACATCACCTCCTCTGAGACCCATGTGCTGGGTGGCTTCTTTCCACTGCATTAGTCAGCTCAGATGTGGCACAGATGGGGATCTGCAGCCCAGGCCTCAGAGGTGCCTGGAACAGATGGGACCAAACCCTGCCAGGCCAGAACGTGCTTGGCACCACAGCACGGCTGGGAGAGGGGTGAAGCCCTCCAGCACACCACCCTGTCTCCATTGCACATGTTCATGGGCATGGGCTGCATCACAGGGACAGGCTGTCCCTTGGGTGCCAGGCTCAGCACTGGCACACAGGGCAAAGGCAGACCTGTGTGCATGCACAAGGACCTCTTCACAACACATGCCAGCCATTTTGGGCGATAGAAAGCCAGGTTTCCATCCAACTCTGTTCTCAGAGGACAGAAATGGCTGGATTGGAGGGCAGGAGGCAGATCCTGTGCTGTTCCTGGGATGTGTGTGGGAGCATAGCTTGTGTGGGGGAGCCAGCAGCAGGCCTGGGGAGAGGGGAAGTTGTAGGGAAAAAGAGGGATGCCTTCTGAGATGCAGGGTACACCAGCCTGAGGCACCCAGATGACAGAGGCAGTATCCTGAAGGGTGGCATGGGTGGAAAGCAGGAGCAGCACTGCTTGGGATGAAGCTGGAGGTGGTGAGAAGGAGGCTGTCCAGGTTTGGAGGAGAAGCAGGAGCTCTGTGTGCCACAGCCCTATTGGTAGGAGCATGGGGAGATGCTGCTGTATGGAGCCTCCAGACAAGCTGGAAGAGGCTAGGGATGGTGCTGGCACCCCTTTCTTGCTGCCAAACAGGGAAAGGTCTGGGCCAGGGCGCATCAAGGTTTATGAGTGGATTTACCTTCATGCTGCCAGAGATTGATATTCTAAATTTGTTTTCTTGGTTTGGTGCTGGTGAGCCAAAAGTCTGAGGTTGTCTTATGCTGGCAGGGAGGATGGCTCTGCCCATGAGCTGGGAGGCCAATGGGAAACAAGGCAGGACTACTCTTTCTCCTGGGCTGCAGAGGTGTCCGGGTGTGGTACACTTAATGTCAGTGATGTGGATGGTCATGCACTTCTACCACGGGGACTGTCCAAAGTCTTTCATAACAGCAAGGCAGCAGGAACAACCTTGCCTTCCACCTAACACAAAGCTTTGTTTTCCAGTGCAGGGGAATAAGCAAACATAAAGTGCTTAGTAAAGACCTGGTCCTTGCTCCACATTGCTCCAGAAAGCCTATCCTCAACTTCGGTGGGTTAAAGAAATAAAGCTTTCAACAGCTGCTGAACAAAACGCAAATACTGAAAGTACAGAAACCAACATCCTTCATTATTCCGGCCTGTCAGCTACTTGCGTAGGTAACTGTGGTAACTGGGCCCATGAGATTTCGGGGTGTTTTCTGACGGGGAAACCCCACTTTTATTATGAACAACATGGCGAGTTCCTGGTTAGAGAGACCGTGACAATGTGACTGTGCGCTCAGGAACCTGGGGACACAGGAGAAGTTGCAGTGAATTATGGAGGAAAGCCCCCAACACAATCAAAAAAGATCAGGTTTGGGCGTTCGGATGGGGTTACTCTGGCGACACCTGTGCTCTTTTGCTTTTTGAAGCCAGGCTGCAAAGGAAAGCCCCAGGGCTGGAAAAGCCTTTTAGATCGCTTTGTTTTGTTGTTCTGTTGTGGGGTTGTTTTTTGCAGCAGCAGCTGCGAGCCGCACTGAAGGGATTTAGGAGCGGAGAGGAGCAGAGCACAGCACAGCACGGCACGGCACGTCCGTGCCCCCACGGCTTTGGCTGCGTCCGTCCGCAGCGCCGTCACTGTCCGGGCTGTGTTTTTCACTCGGTGGCTTTACTAATCCTGCCATAATTCCTCTTTTTTTAACCCTTTTCGAGGAGCACGTGGTGCTCTCCGCTCTCTGACCCCCCCCCCCCCCGCGCTCCCCCTTTCCCGCCCCTGGGCCAAGCCCCGCCCCGCCGGCCCCGCCGCTCCGGCTACTGCCGCCGGTCCCGCTGCCGCCGCGCCCCCCGCGCTGGGCCCGCCTGCCGCCGCCGCGCTGCCCAGCCCCGCCGCCGCCGCCGCCGCCACGGGCCGGCAGGGCGCCACGGCGCGGCCCGGCCCGGCCCGCTGCGGCCCGGCACGGCACAGCGCGCCTCGGCTCGCCACGGCCGCGCTCGGCCCGGCCCCGCGGGAGGGCGGCTGCGACCCGCCGCGGCCGGCGATGGAAGATGGAAGGAGTCGGCGGTGCGGTAAGGGCCGGCGGGTGCCCGTGTGGGGCGGCGGGAGCGCGCAGACGGGGCACTTTCCCCTTCCATTTACTTTTCACTTTTCTTTTTTTCTTATCCTTTTTCTTTCCCGCCTTTGTTTTACTTTCTTTTTTCCACCCGTATTTCCATTTCCTTTTTGTTTTCCTATTTCTTTTCACTTTTCCTTCTGTTCCTTTTTTTTTTGTCTTCTTTTTCTCCTTCTTTTCACACTTAAGTAGGAAAGCTCAGAGCCCGCTTCTGTGCTCGTTACTGCTAGATCCCCAGACACCAACTGCAGCAGGGAGTATGCACTGGGACCCCGCACGCCGGGCCTGGGACCCCCGACTTGCATCCTGCAGAGTTGGTTTTCTTCTGTCTCCGCGTAACTTGTCTGTGTATCGAACTGGCGTTGTTGCTGCACTGACAAACTCTCTTAATCATACCAAAATCCTGAGTTACGTGAGATGATGTGAAAAAGTTTTCTGGGGAGGAGCGGTGCTGAGATGAATTCACCAAAGGTGTAAAGTTTTAGAACATTAAACATACACAGGGACACTGCTGTGTAACTGTGGTACCCTGGCTGCCAGGGATGGGAGCTAAGCTTCACAATGGGAACATAAACAGAGAGTTGTAATGAGCTTGAACTTTACTCAAACTCATCAAAGATGCTGACTTCCCATCCAGACACGGTATTTCTGTGCCATAAACAGCAATTACCTGGCTCCCATAGGATGCCTGTTAATACATTGTCAGGCAGAGCACATCCGTGTGTTACTGAAGCGATCTGGGTGTGTAATAGGCAACTGCAATTAATACTGCTTTCGCAGCTTCAGTCATGCTTTAATTCTGTCTGTGCGTAGGGCCATTAAAACAGAGAGAGAAAGTCAAATGCGCTATTTCTAATGAAACTGGTGGTTGCACACCCACTGTTTGAAGCAGTTATAATAGGCTTCTGAGAATCATCCAAGCCTTTCTGGTTCAGCTAGTAGAAGGAAACCTTTTTCTACTCCAAAAGCATTTTCATCAGTTATATCCTTAGTTGATGTGTTTCAGCAGCTGTTACCAGTTTAATGCTAACCATGAATCTGACCTAGCTTTGTTGATTTACGCAGTCTGAGCTTGGCTACGGAGATGTTGGTCTGGGGTATGGCTTTGGTGGGAGAGAAGGTGATGTTAAACCATGTAGGAGTCCCTGTGCAAATGCTACCCTTAAATTTACACCCTTGGTTCACTGCAGAAATGAGTATAAGAAAATCCCTTGCAGTAGGGATGGTGTCAAAAACAATTTGAAGAGACTTACACAGTGCTCTCTTCAAAACTTGATACAACAAAAAAAAAAAAATCAGACTTCTTGATAAATAAAGATTGTTGCACAACTTACCTGTGTGAAAGGAATCCTCTTCTGCTATTGGTACTTGAGCAGATTACCTGATTAACTAGTGCCATTTCTGTGCTGTCAAATTGAGAAGGAAAAGAGCAGTGAGGATTCTAGTGAACATATTAGTGTTTGTTCGTTTTGTTCTCAACAAGAATTCCTTCACTGTTGTCAAGCTGCATAGCTGAAAGACCTGGATGTCGTTCAGAGTATTCCCCCTTTCTACCTCCCCAGAATGGTCCTTTCTATTCTTGCCTATGTTACCAGGCAAGTTTGGCATTTGTTTTTGCAGCTATGATTTAAGAGATGATTGGGATTTGATTCCTGTGGGATGAAGAGGCAGCCTGTCTGCGGGAGTACTGTGGACCAGTGCCACAGAGCATCGCTGCAGACAGGCAGTTGTCTTCATGGGCATTCTCTGAGCTAAGTGCTGGGAGCTCCAGTGTTGAGGCTGGTGGTTAAGGTGGCACAAGTCATTCACCACACATGGCCATCGGTGCAGAGGAAGGATGCTTTGGTCATATCTGATTTCAAGCTGACTGCTTGAAACAATCTCTGTTTCATGGAGAGATGGGCTGGCAGACGGATCCGGGGTGATTTTTTCTGAGGTGTTGCATGTGTTCCTTTTTGGAGTTCCTCTGTTTAGTTTCAAGGCTCCTGAGAGATAACAAGAGTGTGGGATACTGCTCAGTGCTGGTTTAAAGATGATTTAGAGGTAGCACAGTGTGTAGTGGCTTAGGGATGGGAGTCCAAGGAAGGGAGGGAGAGGGTAACATCTGAAGGGTAAGATGAGATGGGTGCTCAGGGTGCTGGAGCGCTATCTGCCAAGCTGCTGTGTTCCAGCTGAGGCTCAGTAAGCCTGTGAACTTGTGCTAAAACTCAAAGGTCAGGGCAGTGATTAACCAGTAGAGCATGCTGCTCCATGCTAGCTCTGCGACACGGGCCCTGGGGATCCCCGCATGCAGCAGCTGGTAGAATTGGTTGATGTGAGCTTTGTGAGCTCGGCAAGAAGAAGTGGGAGCAGCGTCCCTAAGCCGAGCAACATGCGCCATATGTTCTTCTTGAAGGGGTGTTTCCTTTCAGCTAGTTCCAGAAGGCTGGCTTCTGTTGGAGCAAGGATTTCACGGTCTGGCTTTTCCACCCAGAACCCGCTCCATGGCCTGGGAGGTTTGTCACATCCCAGTGGGCTGTGACACTGTAATGAGGTCCTTTCCTTTGGAAGTTTGACTGTGAGGGGGTGTGGTAGAGTCCTCCTCTGGGTTATCACCATGCAGAGAAGTGGGGCCGCAGATTGACAAATTTAGGTCTTGAGCAATTTGTGTCTTAAGCATCTGAATCTCTTTCTGAAGCAATTCATGTTCTCTGGCACCCATGGTAACAGGCTGTTTCCAGTCCTTTTTCTTGTTTGCACTGAGATGAGGTTGGGGAGGAGAGTAGAAACTGTATGCTTCTGCGAGATCGAAAAGCTATTTGAGAGCAGCTGTGAGTGCCTGCCACTTCCAGTCTGGCCATAAGTGCCCTGTTGCTATCATGGCACTGTTTGAAGTATGCTTCTTCAGTATGTTTACAGGTGCTTTTTCTGAGCAGGGCCCCTCCTTGCTCCGAGATGTCTCTTGCTGTTGTGCCAGCTTCTGTCAGGGACGTAGGCTTCTGGGATGCTAAATGCATCTGAGCATTTATTCTCTGAATTACAGAGATGAGCAAGGCGGGTTGTGGATGAGGCTTAAAAGCAGGGTGGGGTGAGGGCTAGCCCTCTGGGTGTGGGCTAGGTTGCTGCAGGGTTGATTCAGGAGTCTGAGGAGCTCCAGTATTATCTAGCCCTTGAAGCTTGAATTGCTTCTGAATTGACTGTACTTCCTGGATGCTGTGAGCAAACCAACTTGCCAGAGCACTGGATCTGGATCAGGCTGTCTCTCAGAGCTGGGGCTCTACATTTCCATCTCCACTGAGCTCCTCAGCCACTGGCTGTCGCTGGGGACGTGCATGGTGTTTGCCATGGCTTGCTCTGCTAACTGTACAAGATGATTTTCAGTGCCATGACTGCTGGGCTAAGCCCCAGGAGAGGAGGCTGGAGCTGGTTTTTGAGGATGGGTTGCTAAGGCGGAAGCACACTGCTCACTATCACACTTGACGAGCCTTTTGTGTTGCAGCCATAAGCATTATTTTTGACACCTGGTAGAAGGCCTGAACAAGAGGGCATTGTCTTGTTTCTGTGGTGCAGTAGTTTGGAAGCAGGAAGAAAACAATGCAAATGGCACAGATTACACAGTGCAAGCCTTCCTTTTTGCAAAAGCCATGAATGGGGCTTACTTTTTCTTCTCAGCATGAAATGGCACAGGGAAAGAGGTGGCTTATCTCCAAAGTGTACTTATTATTTTTTTACAACAGTTTTCAAGCAGGAAGTGTCATTGGGGTAATAACCACGTCTTCCAGCTTGAGCAAATGCCAGGTGCGATGGCAAGATGCACTTAAGCCTACTTAAGCCTGGGGAATAGCTGCATTTCAGCGTTAACAGAACCCTTACCAGGAAAACCTTTTTCTCAAAAGAGAACTAATTCTAGTACCAGTGAGTTCTGGTTTTCATCAGCATTCTTGTCTGTGCACTGTCTCTGGCCTAGTGAGGAAAGAGGTAGTATTAACTTATTCACCAGGGGGAGGATGCTAGTGGCACCTGGCCTAGTTGTGCTGCATGTGGGGGGATGATGTGTCACCTTTGGTGTGTTTGCCTTCCTGCCACAGCTGAAACTGCCTGCTGTCTGAAACTGCCTGCTGTCTGAAACTGCCTGCTGTCCCCTAGCTGTTTGTGGGGCCGCAGCTGCTGGAGGGTGCTGGTGCTGGTATTCCTTAACTCACACTTTCATAGCAAGCAATTATGCTGTTCTTGCAACAGTATCTTTTCAGTCTCCAGCGCTTGCACAGCAGGAGGCTTAGGGTGAAATTGGGTGGTGTGACTTATGGCTTCTGCCTCTACTGTGCCCGGGAGAGGGTGGCTCAGATTGGACTTCAGTCAAGTTTCTGATCTGAAAAACTTCCATTTACTCTAGTTAAGACTCGGAACAATTTAGGTGAAAGCTGTAAATTTAATTTAAATATGTGATACGAAATAATCATGCAGGGCAGTGAACTGTGTCTAAGTTAGAGGGAGATGTATGTACCCTTTTTTGCATGCTCTGTTGCTGTATTGTAGCTCTGCAGTTTGCCCTTACCACAGAGGAAGTGCAGGTTTTTATACCTTTGCAAATGTAAAATCTTCCAGTTGCTCGTAGCTAGAATGGTTTGGTGTGTGGGGGGTTGGTTTTTTTTTTGTTTTTTTTTTTTTTTGTTAGATTTTACTGTTCATTGAAATTGAGGTGCAAAGAATAGTTCGTAATACTGATTTGGAAAATGAAAGCTCTTCCAATATCCCGTCCTTATTTGCATCCAGAAAAACAGCGCTTATTTATCTGTACCTAGAGAATGTCGAGCACATGGGAAAGGATGCACCCTGCAAGTTCTCAAGGCTAAGCAGATGTTGGCTTGCGTTTTGGAAAGAATGTAGCTGCTTAAAGATACAGAGGTAGCTTCTGGTAGGCCAGTGAGGGGTGCTTTGGCACATCCAAGTTTTAGCTTCCGTGGAGTTGAAATCCATGTGAAGCAGACCTGTGGCTTGACTGACCACTGTTCTACCATCTGAGACACCTAAACATGATGGAAGTGTACTACCTGCTGAAAAGAAGCAGTCTGTCAGTTTGATAAATATACTTGAAACAGATCGAACAAAAGTGCAAGATGTCTAGTACACGTGCCACTGAATTATCTGAAAGAAGATGTTGTCTTTGTGCAGTTTTTCTTACTTCAGGCTCCCATCCAAATGCTGTTCAACATAACTCAAGAAAAATACTTGCACTATGGCTTTATTAAAAGTTTTGTGTCTTTTTTGCTATCTTTGTGTTTTATGTAGAAGAACATGGTGGTTCAGGCAGTGAGCTGAAGCCTGCTTCTCAGTGGGCTTGCTTCGATTCTTGCGCATACCTTAGGCATAAAGCATAGACATCCATACCGCACACATCAAAAATCACTGACTTAGCAAATCAAAATGCTGAGTGACCTTTAATGGCAAAGTGTAATCATACAGACTTTGAATTAATATGCTGTTCACATTCACGCAGTTACAGCTCAGGCAGTGTCAGCCTTTGCATGATAAAAAGCATTTAATTCAGTGTAACAGCTGGCTTCTTCTTAAAAACGTCAACCAAACAGCAAAGCAAACATTTCTTTAAGGGGAAAAAAACTCAAGTGCAGGTATAAAAAAAGATGACCAGTCTGAAAACAAGTTTTACCTGCAACTGCTTGATACTGCTGGTAAGGCATCCTTTTTTTGTCACTGTTCCCATGCCTATTTCTAAGCAGCAGCTCTTTAGCTTCATTTCTAAATTGAGTCTCTTATCAGACACTGAACTTCTGTGAAGTTTGCCTTTGAGAAGGGAGAGCAGCGCTGATGGTATCTGCGCCCTTTCAGTCTTGCTCTCTCCAGCCCCACCACTTCCTGGCAGCCTGCTCCTGGTAAACACATCCTGCGGTGGCATGGGCAGCCTGCAGTGCCACAGTGCCTTTTGGTGATTGCCTGGGATGGCGATGTGGAGCACGCTGCACTGAGGATTGAGGAGCGAGATGCCTGCTCAGTACGAAGCCTGAGGTCTGCCTGATCCAGGGCCATGAAAAAGCCCAGTGAGCAGGTAAGAGTGGCTGGCTGCACCAGTTTGGACCCAGTGGTCAGTTTAGCCCAGGAACATGGATGTGGTTTTGGGTATCAGCGAATGCCTGGGAAGAGTTCAGCTTGCAGATTCACAAGAAGGGTGTGATTTCCACATATATTGAGGATTTGTATCCCTTGAGCACCCTCCTTTTCATCTCCTGTAGGGTTTTGGTTTCCATGACAGTGCTTTGCAGGGAGGTCTGTGGTTTTGACTGCAGACTGTGCAAGGAACCATCTCCTGTTTGACGTGATGCTGACTCCTAATACCTTCTTTTGATGTCCTCTGGCTGTTTTATTAAAAGAGATGGTAAATCACTGATTTCTCTTTGTTTTTTTTTTCAAACTGTACGCACCTCTGCCACGTGTCTCTCAGCTGCCTCTTTCCTTCAGCTGAAAAGTCCTAGCTGACTTGGTTGTCCCTTTATATAATCCAAACTTCTCTGCTGGATAATGGCTGTAGGCAGTGCCCTCATACAAGCCCTTTCTTTGATCCCCCACCTCTTGCTGTCTACAAGTCTCCCTGAAACTCTCGATAGTTAGGAATTAGTTTAACACCCAAGCTGAGATTTCCTCTTTTCCAAAACCTTTGTTAGTGTTAACTTCTGGTAGCTCCAGCTGAGATTTATCCATGCAAAACTCTTATTCTTCTGCGTCTTAATCTGTTTTACTAAAGCTTTAACTCAGGAATTGCAAACACGTGTATTAACGTGTGAGTGTGTGTATGGGGAATGTGACCTCATACACCATATGAAATGGAAGTAAAACTACAAACCTTGTTAGTGGTTTTTTTTTTCAGAGCACCAACACTCTCTCTGCTCTCTCTCTGTGCTGTTGGGGTGCTAGCTTTCACCAGATAGCAAGTTTATTTTAACTCCAGATTTCTGCATTTCATCCTGTTACTTAGGGAAGTGACTTAAGGAAAGCTCAACAGAAATAGACTTTTCAGAACAATTAGTACTACCTGTCAAAAGCAGCGAGTCTTGCTAAACTCACGCCCACGGAGGAATGATTACAGCACTTAAAAATAAGGGCTGGCCACTGGTTGTGCCAGACTGGTGCCCCTCCATGACAGCAGAGGCAGAGCTCACAATGTGTGATTCCGTGAAGACTTGACAAGCATTGCAGCTTGACTCATATCGTCAGGCTTGTTCCATTACCAGTTACTGTATTTCTGTCAGTCTCTACAGAAACTCTCATGATGCAGAAGACAAGATGAAGGTAGATATTGAAATACCTCCTGAGGGCATAATCTCACTTTATCAGTGTGGCTGCAGAGAGGCATTTGGTTATTTTGCTGCTAGAGATGTTGATGAAGCAATGAGAACGGAACAAGCGCAGTCTAGGATTAGAAATGGTCCAAGTGTGGCTGTGGAGTCCTCCATAAGATGCCATAGGCATCCTGCAGAGACTGTCTCCTGCTTCCTTGCAGTAGTGCTGCTGTGGCATCTCCCCACTAGCCCCTGTGAAGCCGTAAGAAATCACTGTGCCATCAGTGCAGGGGCTGCTGAGAGGGAGCTGGCACCCATTGGCTGTACGGCCAAAGGGAAGGGTGGTCAGCTCTGGGAAGAGGAGCTGTGCACATGCAAAAGTGTGCAAAATGGGCTCCCCTGAGGCTATCTCATTAGCTGCGGAGAGCCTCACGTCAACTAACTGGTTCTCTCCAGGTTTTCCAGTAAGACTAGAAGAATTGGACTAACACTGCGTTCTGCAGATAGAACAACTGGGTTTTGTTAAGGAAGATTGCAGGGGTTGCCCTGAGGATGCTCTGACCTCCGTGTCTCAGCTCAAAGCCCTCTGTGAAAGGTCCTTAGACCCCTTCCTGCTCATGTTTTCTGTTCGCATGACTGGTCTCATGCTGTCCAGCATTTTGGCTGACTCTTGCTCCCTGAAGACTTAAGCTTGGGCACCCATCCCGCTCTGCTTTTTCCCAAGGTCTGCTGTGAAGAGTCAGTCTGTCTAATAGCATCTGCCCTCTCAGGGGGTCTGAGAAACTCCAGACTGACATTTGCCAGTTAATCATTTGCTCCTTTGAACACTTCCTCCTTATTAGATATGTTCAGAGAAAACATATGACCTGGAGTGCGAATGCTTCAGGAGGCATGGGTTCGCCCTGGATCTTTGTGCTCAGACCAACCCGTTCCTTTACCCAGCAGCTGTGGACAATGATGTCTCCTTCCACTGAGACCCACAGAGATGGAGCCCAGCTCTCCTGTCGGCTCAGCTGCAAGTGGTGGTGAGAGAACAAGACTTTGATACTCCTTAGTGAATGCTTTCTGGAATGTAGATATTTTTAAAAAAGCCCCAAGAAGAAAACAGTCCCCAAAAAGGCCCCAACCAGAACCTCAGTGAAATTCAAAAGAGGATGCTTTGGTGCTTTCCTTCCATGGAGAAAGAAGAAGCATTTTCTTCAGGTTTGTATGACTCATCATGCCTGTCTAAAAGACACTGGGCTTTTTGGAGGCAGTTTGAGGTGAGCTCAGAACTGGAGTTGAAATCAAATTCACCTCTAGAGAAACATTGTGCTTCAGGAGGGGCAGCAGCCAGTTCTTACTGGGGGCCTGCCTAAAGCCCCCTCTCTGGGGTAACTGTGGCAATGTTTTCTCCTTGCAGCTATTGACCCTCTGCTCCGGTCTGCATGTTCAGACAGAGGAGAGAGTGTGCATGCTTCATGCCAGGCTGACTTGTCTGTCCCTGGCAGCTCCATCGGGAGGAGCATGATCCCTGAGGTCTTAGTATCCTACTGCTGTTCATTTCAGTGCCCAGGCACGTATTCAGTATTTTCACTTCCTGTGCAAGCCTGAAACCAGCACGAGCACTATGGGCACGTCCTAAACAGTCTCTGCTCCCTCAGCAAGGGACAGAAGGCCAACAAGGTGGGGGACCTCTGTTGACCCATGCCAATGCCTTGTGTGAGGTCAACAGAAACTAGTCCAATATGTTGGCAGGAGGCCTTAGGGGTGAGAACTGCCACATCCAGCCTAACCTCACGAATGTTATACAGAATTCATCTGAGAGGCAAATGAAGCCTCTCCAGCATTCCTGACCAAGAACTGTGACCCAGAGAAATAGGCTTGGTAAAACATGTTCAAACAGGCACAAAGCACTGTGAGAGTGATGAATGAAAGGGCAGGAGCTCACTGCTGCTCTGCCTGGAACATAATCGGACTGAAAAGCAGTATGTATGTGGCTCATGAGAAATGTATGTAGAGCTGGGCTGATTTAAGGGTATTTAGCTCTGAGCAGGCGTCACCCTGTCCGGCTGTGGCAAACACCAGGTGCATCAAAGGTGGTGGTTAAACCCCTCTGAGGGAAGCGATTATGAAATGAGCTGACCCGGATGCAGATTTCTTTGCCCTTGAGCTGAGGGTGAAGGCTTAAGCAGGAGTTCTACATCCCTTCCAATCTTGCTTCTATTTAATCCTTGCTAATGCAGCTTGGAAAGCGCTGTGACCATTTGTCCAGCCCTCCTCTGGGCTTCTGGATTCGAGACATGGTGACTTCTGCAAGGTTTGGGTGAGTTGCAGGTTCACTGAACCACAGAATGGTTTGTGTTGGAAAGGACCATAAAACTCATCCAGTTCCAACCCCCTGCCGTAGGCAGGGACACCTTCTGCTAGACCAGGTTGCTCAAAGCCCTAATTAAAAGAAGATTTTCTGTTCTGTCTCAATCTTCTGTTTGATTTATCTTCCCCACCATTTTTTTCTGTCTCTAAGGAGGGACGACAGTAAAGCAATAGTCTTAAAAGCCAGTTCTGACCTTGTAGCATCTTCATTCTCTTCCCCTTCTTGCTTTCTCTTTTTAATATCTGTTGTTTGGATGAAATATCATAAACGTATCCTTTAAGCATGGATCTGGAGGCTCTGAACTATTTTACCTTTAGATAAACCTAAATAGATGTTAGGTTCGGCTGTTCCCATGCACAAGCCAGTATCTGCAATTCTGAGCAGTGGTGTTCAGTACTTCTGAAAATAAAGCTAGCCCTTTCAGATGAAGTCTCCACTTGGTCATGTAACTCTGGTCAACACTGCTCTGTACACTGGAAAACCATTAATCTAAACAATAATTTCTGCCTGTTACTGAATGATGCATAGGGTGCTGTGAACCAGACTCTTCTTCATTGCTTCACAGTAAGGTACAGACAAATACAGACCTCTGGAAAACGTGTTTGCTGGCAGGGAAGCTCTGTGCGGCATATGTCTGTGAAGTCTTGAAGAGCAGGGCTGAGGGATGGAGATGCTATGTCCCAGAGGTGTGTAGATGAGAAATTCCTGACTGCTCAGGAACTGGGCTTCTATGTCCGTTTTATTTTCCATTTTACCCATCTGTGAATGGTATTTGGCACCAGCTAGTTTTTCAGCTATCCCGTACCTTCACATTCATCTGGATAGGCTGGTTTTTTTTTTGTCTGGCTCTGTAAGCTACTTTTGTCTGTGCTATTGCAGAGTGGGAGCCTCCTCCTGTGTGCTTGGTCCGGCTGTTCATTTCCTAGCCCTTCCTGCCCCCCTTTCTGTGAATGAATGCAACCTTCTAGAAGCAGGGGAGACATGGGGGCTTCTTCTAAGCTTGTTTTATCATGCTTGTGGTAGTCATCTTTGTGCTAGAAAGCCCTTCACCTGTTTCATCACTTTTTTCCCCCAAAGTATTTGGTAGACTAGTGTTAGCCTACCAAAAGTTAGGTCCATCAAAGTACCCACTGCAGCCCCAATGATGAATAGTTGGGCCAGTGGGTGGTAAATAAATATATCCAAGACCCCTGCGCAAGATCTACTGCTCGCCTGTTACAGAGGTGTGATGGACTAAATCCTGCAGAACTAGCACAATGCAGAAAGGTGGGAGAAGAAATGGAGGTAAAAGTCCAGGAAAACCTGGAGCAGAACAGTTACATGGCATGAGTCAAGATACTTGTTTGTCAATATGCTCCTGAGAGAAAATGCAGTCATTGGAGGGCTAGCCTTGGAAGAATGTGTAGATTGTGATTCCATACATCTCTGCTTAAAGAGCCTTAACTGTGTGTTCCTGTGAATTATGTGTCTCCTGTACTTTGAATTGCAGTTTGAAGCTGACGCTTACCCTAAGGTATTTGGTGGAAGTGCATAAACATTATTATTGTCCTGGGGGGCAGAATGTTCTATCTGGCTTCTCTGGTTTAGAGTACTTTTGTAAGCTAAAGCCTTCGCCAATGTGAGCCATGCAGTGACTTGCTATGCTGTAACAATTGGCTGCCTCAGACATAGGGCATGAATATAAAGGCCACTGAAGAATTTATAGAGTTAATGACTTATTTCATCTGTCACTTCAGACAGAAGAATTACGGGCTCTGTCTTGCCCAGCTGGGAGGAAACTTAATGCTGACTGCAGACAGTTTCTGCACTACAGTAATTGCTGGTGTGTGCTTTATCTTGGAGATTGGATTTGTCCCCACCTGTTCAGAAAACTAATTTCAACCTTAGTCCTGCAGCCTTTATCTCCTCTGAGAAACTGGACCTTTACTGTGTCAAACTGCTTGTTACAAGTAGGAAGCAGTGGGAGGGTGCTGGTGGCACTGGTCCTGGGTGGCGCTGGGTTCATCTGTCCAACTCTCCCCCCAGATACTCCCCTGCTAGCCTGGGGGACCACCCTGTGCCACCTTCCCACTTCATGGTCACGGGAGCAGGTTTGAGTTGTGTGGTATGGTCATAAGAACAGGTTGAGCCATTGTCCTGATCTAGATGGTGGTGGTTAGGTGTGAGCTGCCCAGCAGGGACCCACAGACAACACTTGCCACACATTTGCATACCTTATTATCCTTTTCCCCATTTTTGATCAGCCTTGTTATAGCCCTTGCACTTCCCCTTCTCCGTCCCAGCCTCCCCCTAAAGAAACAGCCTGCCCCAATTATGGTTTTCCCATGGGTGCCAGTTTTGCAACATACATGCTCAAATTTGCTATTACTGATACTATTCCCTAGGCATTTTTAACCCCAACTGGTATTACTAAGATGGTTGCCATGTGCTGCTGGCCTTGCAGCAGGTAAGCCTGTTAAAGATATGGGGGGTTGAGTGCTCTGACACCACTGCTTAATATTGAGATGCTTGGGTTTGAAGACAGAGATGTGATCTCTTTGAAAGTATTCTTGAGTTGGCCCATGTCTGGTCTGTGCATCTTGGGGGTGACAGAGTTAAATGAACACTTTGATTCCCACCTGACAGCCCACCTGAAAGGATTTAATGTTTCTGCTGCTGTTTTTTCACTGAAAGGTAGATAAGCTTTGTTTATTTTGACTCCACAGGCAGAAGCACTTGTGTGGGATAATGATGTATCGGCTCATGCCCAGACTGTTGCTAAGGCCAAATATGAATTTTTGTTTGGCTTGGAAGAAGAGAAGCCTTCAGAAGTGGGTAAGTGCTGTTGATTACTTTTGTGTGAAAAAAATCCAAACCTCTTCTAAGCCACGCAGGAAAGTTTTACAGAAGCTGCTCAATGACCCACAGCTCACTGTGCTACGCTGCCCTTCACCCAGGCCACAGTGTAAGTACCAGACCAAAGGAGCCCACAAGTTTGGCCGCAGAAAGTCACAACAGTTCCCTGTCTTACACTCCCACCTTTCTCTTTGGCTCACCTGGCCACCTTGATGTGACAGCGGGGACTTGTGCTGGAGACATGGCGCAGGGAGTCCCAGCTCTTCTCTGCAGCAGAGTTGTTTCAGCCACACGTTCTGCAATTGCACGTGCTGAAACGGGGCTATCTCTACGTGGAGGTCCTTCCAGGAATGCCCTTTGTGGTCTGCATGCTGCTCTTCCTACAGCCAGAGGTGGATTAGTTTAATTTAGGTACTTGAGGTTGTACCTGAACTGCTCTGTCCTTTGTAGTTCACAATTCAAGAAATCCAGGTGCAGTATCTAATGTTATTGCCTAAGGATCAGTCTTGTTTCTTGTTCTTTTCTTGTAAATACAGGACATTTTCTACCTTTTCGTAGCCCAAGCTTAGAAGAAAAGAAATGTAGCTAATAAAAAAATGTATTTCTCTTGCCTCATTATAATTATCAACAGTCCCTGCCCTCTTTGCAAAAGTATTTCCTCAGGCTTTTCTCATTGCACCTTGATCCTTTCTAATTGCAAACTTTCAGGAATGTTACTTTTAATTAAAGAAGACTCCTTTCTTGCTGGAGAAGGGCAGCACTTTGTACAGAAACAAACTGTGTAGGCTCCTCCACTTCAGTAAGGAAAGGAAAGAAAAACCCCCAAGAACAAAAAAAAAGCAGAACTGATATCTGGAAAGTGAATAAACAGTTTCTCCTTGGGTTTTCTAAAGTTTGGTATTCCACTTTGGAAATCCTAATTGCAGACTGAAGGGGAAAAAAACCCAAACAAAATGTTCTCCTTTATGAATTTTAGACTTTTTTAAATTGCCACAAAATGTGCATCGAATTATTACATGAATCATGATGACCTCACTTCTTGTTTGGAAAGACATAGTGCGGGAGCACTGTCAGCAGGCATTAGTACATTTCCGGAGATTGGCATCAAATAAAGTATGCTGTGTCTGATAAATCCAAGTGAATCTGTTGTTATTACTAACCAAAGCAATTATCAAATGTGATGGGTATTCTGAGCTGACTGAGTACTGAGCCCTAAAATAAATGGTGGCAAAGAATAAGCCAGATACCATGACCTGTGTGTGCTTTTCTGTATTTTTCCTGTGCTGCTTCTTGCCTTATATTTGAATCTCTTTCTGTTCCTTTATTAATCAGAAACTACCAGTAGGGGCTAACATTAGTGAAATGAGAGTGACTTCAAGGGTGAGTTTCCAAATATTTAACAGTAGTTAACATATAATGTTTGTGAATTGTACCTGAAAACTGGGTGACATTGTGCCTGGCTTCATGCCATCACAGACAAATGTGTCCTCCTCCTAGTCCTCCTTCTTTTCCTCCTCCTCCAGGAAGATGTTTGACTGCAATAGATGAATGAGAGTGGTGCTACTTCTTCTATGTGTTTTCACTAAGTCAGCAGGTTTTAACGACTTATTAGCTGAAGATTAACAAGGATGGGGCGACTGAGGGCACAGTAACACAAGCCAAGGGCTCTGTAACTAAATCATGGCTTCTTTTGATTTGACATATGTCAAATACGTCATGGCAAATGTTTAGGGGGCAAGTGGCTGTGCCTGAAAGTCTCTCTGTTCTTCTCTGTGTTAGATGGGAAGGGAAAAACCACCACCAAAAATCCAAACAGACCTGCTACTTTCTAGAGTTGCCTTTGCGAGAAAGAAGATGTGCTTTTTGTGGGTCAAAGTATGAAAGATTTAAAGTAAACGAATGATGGAGGCAGGGACAGGAGAAGTACTAGCGTTTAAACTTGATCAAAAGAACAGTTTGTCACTGTGGGCAGTAAAGCTGAACTTTAATTTCACCCATGCCTTGGCTGGCTTCAGAAATTGAGAGTGTAACATGTAAGTGGCTGAACGGCCTAATTAATTCTGCCTCCCAGTTTATCCTTTCCCTTTCAGCCACAGCCATATTTACTGATTCTCTGCTGGATGATGTTGAGAGTATAAATATTTTAATTTGGTACTAAAATATTTGCATAGGACAAGCCAAAGAAGAAAGAATAATTAGGGGTGACTATAGCAAACATTTCTGTTTGCCTAGGTGGGAGATGGCAGACTTTGTTAATAAGCTGCCTTGCTGATTTTTACCTTCCAGGTTGAACCTTGTGGTTATTTTCACAGGTGAGAGGAGAAAAAAAAAGTTAGATGCCTGTAGAAGAGGTGTTTCACTGATGATATTTAAATGCTAATAAAGCTGCCGCATGAAAACCAACTCCTCCTCATTTCCCTCCTTCACTGCCCTCAGCCTGGTTTTACCTGGGATTTTTGATCCCTGATGTACTGCTGTGCACTTGTCTTTGCTGCCTGATGCCTTTTGTTTGGCTCTTCTCTCCCACTTGTTGCTAACGTTCTCCCGCCCTGGAGCAGAATCAGGTCCAGGCCCTGGGGACCCTCACCTCATCGTGAGAGGGCTGTGGGCCATACGTCACCCTGCAGAGACTCCTGCTCTTGGAGCTGCTCCCCCCCCCCCCCCTTCCGCTGCGGGGAGGATGGTCCACGTGCCGCCACGCGCCTGGCGCTGCTTGTTCGCCTTCCTTGGCGAAACCCCAGCCTTCTGCCTTCCAGCAAAAGAAAATGTTTTTTAAAAACTGAATTTGGCTGGCTCGGACAAGGCGTCTTCTCAGCCTCCTTCACATAAAGGGCGTTTGTTGTGTATGGAAACATACCCTCCTCTGGAGCTGGCTGTGGAAACAGTGGTCTCTATTGAGCAGTCTTATCTTTGGGCTTGGGCTCGCCACAGAGTGCTGATTTTTGTGACTTTGCAGTTAATATATTTAAATACCAAGAAGATAAAAGTCCTGACAATATGACTTGGTCCTAAAAAGTGCTTCCTTGGGGGAAAACATAGGGGGATACTACAAAAAGATTGCTTAAATAAACATGAAAGCCAGGGACACCGTAATTCCTGTTATACAAGAAGGTAATTCCAAGACAGTGGTTAGGAAGAAAATAGCTTCTTAAGACTCGGGAACAATCTTTTCTCTGATGCTTCTAGGAGAATAAAGCTTTCTCCCAGCATGTGTAACAGGGGGGTTAATCTCATCCTTCACAAAAAAGCCCTGTACAAATAGTCCCTGGGTTGCTACGCAAGTCTGGTCTTTTCCAACAGCTGCTGGAAGAAGCTTGGTTTTGAGTTCCTGGTGAAACAAATAGCTTTTTGGAAAGCTTGCCACTTGCTGTTTTGTGTACAGTGAGGTGTCATGAGGCAGCTGAGCTCATTTAACAGCTTGCTTCTGCCAAAAGAGACAGTCCCAACCACACTCTGCTGTGGATTGTCTCATGCTAGTTCTTGTGCTCATCCACCTACTTAGCAAGCTCAAGCCAGAAAGACTGAGTCATGGCAACCCCCCAGACAATGCCAAAAAGCCCCAATTCGATGGAAAAAGGTTTACTTTCTCCTGGCAATGTCTTCTGAATCCCCTCTGCAAGGGTTCACAAGTGCCAGAGCTGGCACATGAAAGAAAATGAAATTCATACCTTAACCCATGCAGCATACCATGCCTGAATCTGAATCATGGAAATGATTGCTGTTGCTGTAGCTTCTTTAATTTGTTTCAGGAGCAAAGGAAGCACAGAATGGCTGTTTTTTTTGTTTTTTTTTTTTCTGTTCTTTTTTTTTTGTGCAAGCAAAGCCTTTTTGTGGCTGATTTAAACAGCGAAGAAAATTACCCCAGCAACTTTCTGTAAAATGAGTGTCACTAACTTACTACATTGTCCTTTGCTTTTCTGTCTGCCTTCTCTGTGTCACTTTACTTGTGTCCAGCTCTGCTGCATCCTTTTTGCATTGCATAGAGGTGGAACCTTCCTGATCCTCACTGCCCATAGACCACATTCACTCACATGTTGCATCATTCTCACACTAGCCCAGATTCCTAACTGTAGTCTTGCTCAGTGCTTCAACTGCATCACTCTCCATTTTGCTGCTCCACCCTTTGTTATGTTTTCATCTCTTGATCTTTCCATCTCCAGGCAATCCTGAAAGTCCCGGCTCCCAGTCTGGTATCTTCCTCTGCAGCTCTGCTTCCTGAAGAGATGCAGCAAACTGCATTATCTAAGGGTTAAGACTGCCTGATTTTCACATTCATGTTGCTTGATTACAATGGACAGAACCTGTGAGGACAGGTACATCAGATACGTGCTTAAGAGTATGTCCTGCAACATCAAAGAGGCGTGACCAGCAGGTCGAGGGAGGTGATTCTGCCCTTCTGCTCTGGTGAGACCCCACCCGGAGCACTGTGTGCAGTTCTGGTGTCGTCCGCACAGGAAAGATGTTGGGGCAGGTCCAGAGGAGGCCAAAAAGATAATCAGAGAGATGGAGCACCTCTCTTATGAGGAACAGCTGGGAGGGTTGGGCTTATTCAGCTTGGAGAAGAGAGTGCTCTGAAGAGACCTTATAGCAACCTTCCAGTACCTAAAGGGTCCTACAAGAAAGCTGGACAGGGACTTTTTACAGGGCTGTGTAGTGACAGGGCAAGGGTGAATGGCTTTAAACTGAGGGTCTATTTAGACTAAATATAAGGAAGTTCTTCACTGTGAGGGTAGTGAGGCACTGGCACAAGTTGTCCAGAGAAGTTGTGGCTGCCCCATCCCTGACAGTGTTCAAGGCCAGGCTGAATTGGGCTTTAAGCAACCTGGTCTAAGGTAGGTATCCCTGCATGGGCAGAGGGTTTGGAAGCAGATAAGTTTAAGGTCCCATCTGACCCAAACCATTCTGTGATTCCATGATTTACCAGGGAAAGATGCAGTGCTGCAATCCAGAAAGCTCAGATGTGTGGTGCCCCCACGCACTTAATAAAATTCCATCATTCTCATTTGCATACTTGATTCTATTAGCTTTTTTCTGTTGTTGTTTCTAGTGTTCCTCTGCATTTTCTGTCATGCTGAAGACCCATGGGAGTTTTTAAATAGTAGTGTGTAATAAACACATTTTCTCACAGATATCACTGATGTTTGGTGTTGCCTGTTGGCAGTGATGCAGTGAGAAGGTTTGCTTGTAGAATTTAAGACTCCAGAGGTACTGTATTAAAAGGTACTTTTCTGGTTGAGTTTGTGCACTCTCCAGCACCAGCACATAGACTGGCCTTGCTGGGAGCTCCTCTTTCACTCCAACACGGAGTAAGCTAGGTCATTTTGAACTACCACTTGGATGCTCTGAGCAGCAGCAAGCTCTTACAGTGCTGTCGGAAGAGTGCATCTGACTGTGCAAATGGAAAAACTAATGTTGGTGAAATGGGACAGGTTGCAGTGTGTCCTGCATCTTGGCTTGCGTGAGGTGGAGGTGTCTTGCTGTCTCTTCCTTTTAAATTTTCAGTCCTGCTTCCCAGGGCTGGGTGAAGCTGGGGCATGCTCTGGAGCCGTCAGGTGTGGTGTGATGGCTGCTTGTGTTTCCAGTTCCAAGCAAAGAAAAATTGAAGGGGGGTGAAGCATTATGCTAAGTCCCTTGCTCTGCAGGAGGAAATTGGATGTCTTGTGACCTTCACTTGAAAGCTGGATAGTTCAAGTTGTCCTAACCTACAGCTGCAGGGAAGAGATTACCACATCCTTGACTTGGTAAACAACATAGCTGTTTGAAGGCCAAGAGTTTAGTACAAATAATCGTTAAAACAAGGGATGTTTGTTTATTGTTTTTTAAAGGTGCAGAATCCAGCACGAAGAAGTTAGGAAATGCCAGAGTTAAGGCAGTAAATACCTCCCCATCTGTGTTCTGCCAGCTGAATCAAGAGTCGTGCTGACATAAGGGCAGAAATATCTGGGGGCCTGGTGATGCTGGAGCCATGTTGGTGGTGGCTGGCTGCTTCAGATGCTGTGAGCACACATGGGACAGGCTGGGCTTGCCTGAAGCTGGCAGGGCTCAGAAACACTTCCCCAGCAGCATGAAGGCCCTACCATTCAGTTGGGCAGACAGAATGAAGCACCCAAGTCAGCAGGCACAACAGGAGGACAGCTGACTTGGCTGGCTGTAGGTCAGAGCTGCATTTCTGTGTGTTGTCACTGAGGGCTCCTCATCTCCTTGGCTTCAGCCCCATCACTTGGTGAGACAGGCAGGACACCAACACAAGCCCTTCATTGTGCTGCAGCCTCAATTCATCTCTGCAGCTTTATGAAATAATACATGCATATTATCCTGCTTCTGGAGATGGCTTGATAATGAACAGGGAGAAGGCGTTTAATTAAGATTATATAGGTAGATGCATTTCTGGCCTGGTAATGCAGGGTACAGCAGGTATTCTTCCTGTTCGCAGTTCACCGCTTTAACAAATGCCTTCTGCTCTAGACCCCTGCATTGTTTATTTAACTGTCCAGCTTCCTGAGGAAGAGAATCTCATTCACTGTGTGAACTTGCTGAGAAGTTACCATGCAATGTCCAGCCGCGCCTTTAGCAGCAAATACTCGGACCCTGGGAGATGCAGATGCCCTTCTGTGCCCTGTTTTTGTTTTAGCTGGGTGTATAACATGGTATCCATCTCCTGGGGTGCTTTGAGGACTGCTTAGCAAGCTTTCTCCTACCCTGGCTAATAGTTCCAGAACCATGAAATGCAGTAAGGGCCATCCTTTTCCGTGGGTGTGCCTAGTTTCTTCAGAGGCTGCTGCAAAGATCCAGAGTGTCTGAGATGTGTGAGTAGTCGTGTGGGTTTTTTTAAGGTGTTGTTGCTTGCTCAGAGTCTGACAATACATTTTTTATCTGATGAGATCTATTTGGGTTACTTTTGAGCTTTTAAAAAAGATTCTTTAAAAATACAATATTTTAAATATATAACATTAAGTACAAGTGGATTCTGAGAGGCTGTAAAGTCTTTATAGATGCTGTAAGTGCCAAAGCAGCTGTGGGCTGCGTCAGTGCCCCAGAAGTTTGCACTTTGGCTGAAGGTTCTTTGGGAGCCCTTAAAGTAATTCTTGCTATCATGCTGTGTATATGCATTTAGAAAATCACCTGTTAGCCGCTTCCTCTCTAAAAACCAGAAATTTTTGGATTCTTTTGAACTTTGGGCGTAAGACTTTTCCAAACATACATCTTAAACCAAAACTTGAAATTCTTGCAGCCATGTAGGGGTGGGCCTTTAAAGAAGAAAAGTGCATTAAATATAGTTAAGGCTCACCCACACTTTTACATCAGGATAAGGAGACCAGCTACTACTCTCTTTGTATTCCCTCCTGTTCCTGCTCATGCTAGCAGCTCCTTCACTACCCTTCTGCTTTCCAGGGTAATGACTCTTGGGACTGAGCTATCTCACTGACCATCTGTGGCCCATAGAGCAATTTGTAGTGGATAATCCCTCACACTAAACCCTTCCAGCACGTGCTGCCTGTTAGTTTTGGACCTTGTCCTTTTCTGAGCTCACTGTAGGCCTGTGAGATGCTGTGGCAAGGTGCCATCCTTCCCACATCTGGGGGAATGGTGCGGAGCTCCTTGGTGGGCTCTTAGTTCAGTGAGGTTGTGCCCCCAAACCCTGTTTACCACTGGGAAATAGTTAAAATCTTTGGGGGAAAAAATATGCAACCAAGTCACAGCATTGCTTACTTAAGGCTTTTCCATCAGGAGCAGGGTTAGAAGGTTTGCAATTGTAGCCGCCCCCCCCCCCAGCTCAAATATGTACACAGTGATCCAGGTATTATACATGCTGTTTTGCTCATTGCTTTCGTAATGGATAGGGTTTACATTCTTAACCTAGCAGCTGTTCTCATTCCATGTGTTTCAAGCTGTGACAACTCGGGCATCACATCACCACCTGATCCGAAGCACTGGGGCTTGACTAGCAGAGACAGTTGTGAGAAGTTTACCCAGTGTGGGCACGGATGTCCTGTGGCAGGCTGAAGATTCACTAACACAGCCCCTGCTTGCCCATAGCATCCCAGAATTTATAAACTATGCAAGAGCAGTGCCAAGCAGTAGCTCTCTTATAACCCCTTTCAGTGTGCAGCAAGCCATGGATGCAGGGTTTCCTGGATGACACACTGCCCCCGGGTGCTTGTGGTGGGATTATTTTCTTCCCTGAACCGTTCAGTTTAATTTCTGGGTAACCCTGAGCCACTGGCTGCTGCACCACTGCCTGGCTGTTCAAGCACAGTAAGTGCAAGGCACACGCTGCCTGTACACACTGCTGGGTCTGTGTCACACTCCCCACTGATGTCCGCAGGGACCCCTGCTGGTCATCCTTTTTAGGGGGGGGTAAGGGATCTCAGCCAACACAGTCACGTTTTCTGTAAATTCTGCCATATCTCTGGTACTCTCCACTCTCCCTGCCTGTTTAGTAAGGCAACAGAGCATGTAACCAGGGTTCTTTTCTATGCAGCTCTCCCCTCTGCTTCCCCCCCCCACCTTCACTCAGCTTTCCTGTTTCCACCAACTTGGTGTTTTTACATAATGCCAGTGTAACTTTGAATGGGTGATGGCCTAGCTCCACTTCCCTGGGCAAGCAAACTGCCCGACAGCCTGGAGTGGCTGCAGGTTGCAGAAAGCCCTGCACCCAGTCCAGCGTGGATGTTTGCAGTCCAGTTACAAAAGCATGGTGCTTGCATTATGCTAATCCCCTGTCTTTGGCTAACGAAGGACCTCCGCTGGCCAGGCAGGACCTATCACAGCACAGAGAATGACATCATTTGGAGAAAGGGCTGCTGTGCACGGCCACCAGTGATTGTGCAGCATCCCTCCCCTCTCACAGGGGGAGGCCGCTCAATGTTGTACTGCGTTATAAATTGGGATGGTTTTAGTTACTACAGAAGTTGTAACTTGAGGGGGTGCAGGACGAGGAGGCATGTGTGACCCCCCTCTCTGTCAGGCTGCAATAATGACATACTGCCATAAACCCTGCGATCTAATTGTTAAGCTCTGTCACCTAGAGACTCATTTCCCCTTAATGCACGCAGTGTTTTTACTTGCCCTAATTTGCCTGTTACAAATAATGGCAAGAAGTGCCGGTACCACGAAAGCATAACTGGTGTGACGCTGCATGCAGGCTCAGCTGTGTGCTGCTTGTGGTCGGCGCAAGGAGCTGCGGAGAAATAAAATGCAAGATGATGGGGCTGCTCAGTGAAACCTCCCACCTCTGTAATGCTGAAACCCCGCTCTCCGACACCAGCACGCGACTCTCGGCATCGCCGTTCTACCCGTTTCATCGCTTACGGACGCAGTTACAATAAACGGCAGCTAAGCACAGACATCTTCCTGGCATACCGTCAGGCAGCCTTGCTGGAGGAAGTTTTTTTTCCCCTTGCAAGCTGCCAAGGTGGACTCCTTATAGCTCCTGCGATAGACTGAATGAGACTGCAGTTCCCCCATCAGTTTCATAATACTCAGAAAGCATCCATTTACATCATTGTGTGCAGTGCAGGGCAGCAGCTGCCAGGAAATTTGAAACTATTTTGATTCCAGTTGACTAGAACAGCAGCAATTGAATTAGCTGGTATCGCTATAGATAAACTGATGATCTGTGCATTTTATTTCTTTGACCAATGGGTAACTGCTGGAGCTACAGTAACCTCTGTGAGTAAGGAGACTGTTCAAGCAAATATCTCTAATTTCTCGAGCTAGCTAATATATATATATATATATATATATACTGTATAGAGAGAGACACTCACACCATTCTTTTGTAAAATGTACCTGTAAACAAAATGTCTGTCTATGCTTGTAACTTGTGTTTTGCTTCCTAGAATTTCCTTTTATTATGCTGTAGACAAGCTTGTTTGACATGGTTATTTACCTATGAAATATCATATCTCTGCCTGATTTAAGTCATGAATTCTTTCAACGTCTAGTCATCAGAAAGACTGCCAATTGCTGTTAGGTTATATTTGCCCAGTCTCAGTTTTCTAGCCACTCACCCCATTTCTATTTTAGCTTTTTCTCTCTACATTTAATTTTCCTTTTCTTTCTTTTTTTCTTTTTCTTTTTTCTTTTTCTTTGGTGAAAGAAGCCACCTTCAATGCAAAGTAGAAATTGGTGTTACCTGAGAGTGTGTGTCCTTTCTTTGTTTGTTTGGTGATGGGTATTTTTTTCCCTGCTCATCTTCAGTGCGGTCCTTAAATTTTGTTGTTGCCTTTCTAGCCTTGTTTGTAATGCAGTCATATTGGGGGATGGGGTTGGACAGGATATGCCAGTAGCTGCAGCAAGACATGATGCTGTGGTGGTGGATGGGAATAAGGGAGGAGTTTCTCTTAAAGAGCTCCAGCTCCTCTGAGCTCTGGTACTTGAAATAGTGCTCTGAGAAAAGGGAAAGGCATTGCACTGTTCAGGAGTGGAGGACAATTGGTGGTGGTTTACTGCAGGGAGTGGAGACCTCAGCAGTTGTGTGCATGGTTGTACCTAGGGTAGTGGGGGCAGACTTTGGTGCCATGTGTGATTTACTTTTAATCAGATAGTGAATTAGGCAATGTTCCTGTAAGATGCTGTGAAGGCAAGAATCCCTCTGCCTTGTGCTTGCATGCAGCGGAAGCAGCAGCTCTTCCAGAGTAGGGCTGCTGGTGCCTTGCTGTAGAACGGGCCTTAACTTTCTACTGTGAAAATGCTTTTCTCTTGCTCAGATGAAATTCAGTTTGCAAGTGTGGCAAAGGAGTACCTGTGTGCATGCTCCCTCGTCCTGCGTGTCTCTCTGTGCCCGTATATTCACCTATGTGCTCTGCACATGTATGTCGTCACCTGTATATGTGCCTGTGTGCTCTGCATGTGTACCTTTTCTGGAGTCTGCTGGGCTTGCAAGAGGGTAAAGTTTGCTTGGGATGAAGTTCAGGAGAAGTCAGAAACTTGCTAGATACTGCCTACCGTCATCATCAGTGGCTGTTGGTGGTGGAGGGGGACGTGCAGCAGTGTGCTTAGCATTCACCACCAGAAAAAAGGCCACCTCTGTTTCCTTCATGTTAGTTCAGAAGCTAAGGTAGCAGTTAGCAGAGATGAGCTTGGCCCCTTGGCAGGGTTTGTGTGGTGCCTTGTCAGGGCTTGGCCTCCAGTGCACATTGACTGCATCCCAGCCCATGGGGGCCGGGGAGCTATGCTCTGGGCTTCTTTCCAGTGAGGAGGGTTGTGTGGGTTGGAGGGAGGCGTGGGGGGTTCTCAGCTCCAGGGGCACTATGTGTTGCTTTCCTTTGGGATACGGCCAGAGCATTCAGCCCAGGCAGTGGCATGGCCAAGTGCTGCCCTGCTTGGGGGCATGCCGCGATCCCAACTGGAGCACATCCTGCTTGCAGGTCTGCAAGCTGAGAGTTGCAGTAGATGGAGCTGTGTTCATCAAGAAGGGTTCACATTGACTTCTGTAGTGACAAAGTAAGGAGATGGGGCTTTTTGCTGGCTTGGGCTGGTCCCGGTGCAAGTGTAGGGTTGTTGCAGCCACACAACATCATTCTTATCCATGAGTCTGTCCTGGTGGAAGTGTCCCCCACTTCACAGGCAGCCTGCCTCCTGTGCCATGAAGTGGGTGGGCTTGGGATGCATTCAAGCACTGAGTGGCTGAACTGTGTGCTAAGAGGGCTGTTTGTCTGGGGGTTTGGACACTTAGAAAAAACACTGTGCCTGGAAACACTCATATAGGTAGAGAGGCCTTGCTCTCTTCTTCAGCCTCTCCCAATTGACCCACACTTGTGTGTTGGAAACCATGCCATGAAGGCAGGTTGGTGGTGCGGAAGTGGACAAGGCATCCATGCTCCTCACAGCTTACTGGGACCTTGCAGCAGAGAAGAGATCCCTATTTTGTCCAGTCACTGTCCTCAACAGAAACTAAGTCATCTAGGTGAAACCTGACCCGCTGAAGTTTTATTATGGAGTAATTAAATCAACAGCATGCAGATATCTGGAGAACCTACTGGGGAAGAGGCTGTGGTTTGGCATGGTCCAAGCCTGTCAGTTTGATCCTGCACCACACACCGTGTGGGGTATTTATCCTGTGGCTAGATATACTGGATAGTGATCTGACTGGTGTGAGTTGTCACTTGTCTTTACAAACCACTGGCAGATAGATGGCCACATTAGTGTGGTGCTGAGCTTGTGTTAAATTATCCTTCCTCTCACCTTGAACTCAGCTTATCATTAACAACAACTACATGGCTTCCTCCTCAGAGATGGCTTATGGCCAGCCTGCTCAGAGTGGAGATGGGGATCGTTTTTCAGTACAGCACCTAGGGATGCACTTCGAGTGGGGCAAAGCGCCCAAATGCAAGCTCATGTCTGGTTTCCGGGCTGTCACTCCTGACATTTTTCATATAGGTGTTTGATCTGCCCCCTCTGCTGTTTGTTTTAAAACACTTTTATACTCCAGGCCAGTTTTTTCCAGGAGGGTGCAGCAAATGCAGCTGTTGCTGCTTCTTGTTTTGTTTGTTTGTTGTTGTGTTTTCAAGACCCCAGTTCCTCCTTGGGCCATAACAGAAGGTGGCCAAGTATCTGTCATTGTGTCATCTGTGAGATCCCTCTGAGAACAGCTGATTCTCTGTTGCCCTACAACAATGGGAGCCACTGGGTGCTGGGCACATGGAAAATGGCCCACCCGATTTTGCTTCTGCTTTGTTTACGTCGGTTGGAAAAGAAGCATGAAGAGGGGAGGGGTAGCAGCCTTCTTGTGCAGTGGTGGGTTTGCTGCAACAGAAAATGTGAACTACACAGTAAGTGTACCTCGCTGCCCCATGGCCTTCAGTTACCTGAGTTGTTAAAGGAAGAGGGTAGTGCAGGCAGAAAGTTGAATTGCTCATTAATTGCTTTGTAATTTAGCTAATTGGTTTTGTCAAGGCTGTGGAATATAAGGGGTGGGGCTGGTTATCTTCCTGGTGTTTCATCTTTCTGAGTGAAAATGACCTAACCCTTTTTTTTTTATTTAATAAAACCAACATGCGTAACACATGCTGTGGATGGATGTCAGGCTGCTGAATATCTGCTTTCTTCAGCCCTTGTGCCTGGCCTGTGGCCTCAGACTGTTTGTGGGCCACTGGGACCCTTTCTGAAGTGTAGCAGACATTTCTGGCATTCCTTCCTTTGCGGCGCACACTCCCAAAGTAGGGCTGCCCAAAAACTCCTATGTAAGAGGACCATCTCTGGATAGCTGCACTGTGAAAGCATGCAGAAGTGAGTTAAATGGAACGGTATTTTCCCTGCAGGGGAGAGCATAGTTACTCTGTTCAGAGAGGGCTGGGGAGGAAGGCCAGGCCTTTTGCTTGTGCTTTGTTTTTTTGTAGATAGGTAAACCCATGCTCTCTTTTTCCCTTGCAGGTAGTGGCCGCGGAAGCAGCACTTTGCTCCCTCATACCATCATCAATGAATTTCCAGAGTATGGCACTGTAGAGGCAAGCAGAGATGGGCTGAGGGCAGAGCCTGTAACACGCAGCCCAGAAAGCCAGGACGGTCACCACCAGGTACCTGGCAGGCCCCTTCCGCAGTGTGTGGCTCCTGCAGAGGATTCCAGACCTGATGCTGGGGCAGCACAGCTGTGTGCCTCAGAAGAAGGTTTGCAACCTTCGGGTAACTTGTCAGAGATGATGAAAATCTCTCGATGGCTGGAAGCAACAAAGGTGCAAGAGAGAGCAAATACTACCCTTGATTTGGAGACGCAAATGGAAAAACAGAGCGTTACTGGCAGCCAAAATGTGCAGGCGGCCAGAGAACCAGTTCCAGCAGGCCAAGAAAAACCCTCAGACATGCCTCCTCCATCTGAAAGAACAGCTGAGGAAAAAATGCATTTGATTGTAGAGAAAGATCTGGCTGCAATATGGACTGGAGAAAAGCAGTCTGAGTCCTTGCAAGCCATCAGTAATAAAACTGAGGAGGTCCATGCAGCGCAGGAGACAAGCTGTCACAGACCATCTGTAACAAACCTAGAAGCAGCCGGCAGAGTGGAAGGGTGGGCGCGTTTTGAGGAGTTTTCAGCATGCAGTCAAGGCAAAATGCAAATGGGTCCTGAGAGGAGGCTCTCCAAAGAGGCAGCTGTGAGCAAACATGTAGAATTTCAAGGGGTGGAGATTTTATGGCTGCAAAAAACTGAGGAGCAGAGAAGAAAGAAGCACTCGCTGCTGGAGACGGTGTCTGTGGAGAGGAAGGCTTTCCCCAAAACCTCCATCCACCCTGTGCCACTGATGGTCTCCCCAGGCTTGGTCTCCTCACCAGACAGTGCTTGGAGCGAGGTCTCTGAGGAGCCACGGCCAGGACCCGCTGCCCTTGGAGCTGTTCCTCGAGCGATGCTCAATGACAGCGGGCAGGATGAAGTTTTTGTGAAGGATAAGAAGAACCGCGGTGAGGAGGAGATGGCTGTGCTAGTGAGAGGCCAGGGCAGGTGAGATACTGCTTGTGGGAGCACAGGGGGCAGGCGCGATTTTTCTCGTTCCACATGCACGTGGCTTGTGCCTACCCCTTTAGGAGCAAATGGCAAACACCAGCTGTTCGTCTGCTGCCTGGCATGGTGGCAATGGTAGCTGTTCGTGCCTAGTGGTGGCTAGTGCATAAAGTTGGGACTGAACACCCTCCACACCACCTCGTGAAAGTTTGAAATCCACCTCATGTTTGGAAATGTGTCTTGCTGTTTGCAGAGTAATGGCTGCATGGCGAAGCATCTGTAGCAGGTTGCAGCTGGGACCTGGACAGGGCATGCAATTAAGTATAGGCAGCATGCAGGCCTGGCTGGCTGTGCCTGGCCAGATTTTCTGGTTTTGGGCAGAGTTTGTGCAAGAGCAGCGTGAGCACCTCTGAGGCATCGGGTAGTAAAGATGTTTTACCCAAGGCCTTGTATGTTATAAGAGGGTAAATGCTGTGATGTGCTTTCTGTATTACCTAACTGTATAAGATTTTACCTATATATATATATATTGCAAAGCTTGTGTGCTGCTTTTTACGGGATCATCCTGGTGTGCTCACTTTTGTTTCCCCATGCACATCTGTAACAAAGCAAACAGTCCCACCAGTGCAGACTGAGCAGACTGTGCCTGCTCTGACCTGATGGGGTGTTTGCTGTTGAAACAACAGGATCTCAGCCAAAGGACAGGATCTCAGAGGCTCCTGCCTATACACCTCAGGATCTCTGGAGTTTTGCTTGTGTGTGGGATCACTTGAGCAGGTAGTCCTGACATCTGGCATGTGCCATGAGAAGCTCCACAGTATTTGGAACAGCAGAGAGGAGCACTTTCCACAGGGCGATGCTATACCTTCCCCTATGCTTCTGCAAGCAGGCTGAGTCTTCCCCCTTCAAATCTGTTTCTCTTGGCTCCAGGCTTTTGATTGCATTCACTTCCCTTTGCATTTTGGAGGGATTTCCTCCAGCCTTTGAAGGAAGACCCAAGCCCTAGGACTGCAGAGCCAGCAAACTGACCTCTGACAGCAGCAAACTGACAGAGGCCCCATGTGATTGCATGTCTCCTACTTGTGCAGCCGCTAGCATGGCAGTGGTGCTAGGGGAGGGATTTCTGAGTGCTCTTCTCCTTTGCACATAAGCAGCTGATGTTATCTGTTAGGCAATATTAGGCCTGTCCTCCTTTTTTCGCAGAAGATTGTTTCAGTTTATGTCCCCAGAGAGGGAGATGGTGCCAGTCATAAGCAGAGGTGGTGCAAGTAGGAACTAGCGTTTTATCCTCATTGTGCTCTTGGCACAAAGCCACATTGACCTTTCTGTTCGCAAAGGTAGAAGGTAAGGAAGTTCACCCAGAGGTCTAAACCTCTCCCCCCAAGCTGAAATGAGCTGTTTCTGGTTCATTTCCAGGATGGTGGAGGAGGGGGAAGCAGCCACAGGAGGATATGAAGATGTCCTTGGGCAGAGGCACTTCGATGTCTCCACTGATCTGTACAGCTCACAGTTTGAAAACATCCTAGACAATGCATCTTTATACTACAGCGCAGAGTCGCTGGAGACATTGTATTCGGAGCCTGATAGCTACTTCAGCTTTGAGATGCCACTCACTCCCATGATCCAGCAGCGCATGAAGGAGGGTGGCCAGTTTCTAGATCGGACCTCAGCCTTGGGACAACCAGATGTCCTGCAGCTTCCCCCAGATGGAGAGGTGACGGGCTGTGGTGGAGGTGTCGCCAATGCCTTAAGGGATGGAAGTGAAACACTCTTCAGAGGAGACATCACGGAGATCCCTCATTTGGAAAGGTAAAAGCAGTGAGTGAGCTTTCTGTGTGCCTGCTGATTTTTCCCTGATGTCTATTTTTTCAGTGGATAGTCACAGAGCATAGTTTTGCCTCTTTCAACACTGCATGTTTTCTACACAGAATAATTTCCAGTGTAATAGAGTGAGCTGCGGGAGAGAAGTGATCTCTCCAAACCTGCTGTTCATCAGAAAAGTGCAAATTTACATTACGAATGTTTTGTAGGCAGTACTTTTGTCAATAAAAGGCTGGCTGGTATTGGTGCATCCCTGGGACCTGTTCTGGTGAAGTTTCTGACTGGTTACATATCAACATTCAGCTGCAGTTATACCTGAATATACTTACAGTAACTGTAGGAACAATAACACCCTGTGCGCGTAGATGAGTTGTCCAAATGCAGTTTGTGATTGAATGTTAAAAGTGTCTCTGTGCATAGCTTTTCCTCTCCTGAGGTCAGTGGGTGTTGTCCTGCTTACTTCACCTGAGACAGGGTTTTGCTCCCACCACATTCATGGATTAGAGGCTGTAACCTGCTCCTTTCGTTTGTGCACTGGTTACTCATTGAGAGGGGAGGGAGGGTTGCAAAAATGTCAATATTTTCTATTGGGTAAAGAAAGAGATAAGAAAACTATTTTAAGAGAAGAGTCATGTGAGAAGCAAAAACTAGGCTAAGTGGCCAGAAAATAATGTGTAGCTGCGAAAACTCAGTCTGTGAGCAAACGTTTTTCATCGTGTGTTGTCAAAGGCGGGGGAGAGTGAAAGGCAGTGACAGCAAAGTGGGGGCTCAAGCCAAAAGCAGTAGTCTACAGAGGGGTGAGGGACCTTGTGAGGGACAAAGATGCCTTGAGTCTCCATCCTCCAGGGACAGGAGGTTATCTGAGAGTCCTTAAATGGGACTAGTCATTCTGAGCTTTCCTGGGAGTCAGTGGTAGGAGGTCTTTTACCTGTTTTTATTCTTTTTGTGCTGGTGTGAAAGAAGTTCTTTGAGCAGAAGCAGTTTGGATAATTTTATGGATTAAGGTACAGTTTGACATTAAAAGAACAGGCAGAAGGACTTAGGAGTTTAGAATGTTTTTTTTTCCATTAGTCCTACTGAATTTTGTTTAAATCCTGTACAACCCTGAGCTGTTCAGTGCCAATAGGCAGTAAGTGACTGCTAGTCTGCAACAGCCTGGATGGAGCAGGAAACTCAGTTCAGTCCTGACACTTGCAGCTTCTTATACTGAAATCAGAGATTGGTGTGTGGAGGACAAGCAGCACATGCAGACCCTGGTTCTGTTACTATATAGTTGCAGCATCTAGTATCTAAAAAGTACTGTCAAGTAAGGCCCACACCAACTCATCAAGAAACAAGTTATCATATAGGTGTGCTTATATGATGCTTAGAGACAATTAGGTGCCTGCCTAGTATGTATTTCATTGGGAATTAAGTTAATTTTAGTTTAAATTTGCAGCCGTGCAGATAAGCCAACAGAGGATTTAAGAATTCTCCTTTTTCTCCCCTTAACAAAAAATACAAAGAAAGAAGCATTTCCCACAGCAGGTTTGTTAGGAAGCTTTGGTGTTTTAGTCTGCAGGGAGCTGTTAGGGACAAGCCCCAAAACCTTGCTTTGCTAAGAAGTGTTCAAGGCAGGTTGGATGGGGCTTTGAGCAACCTTTGAACATATCCCTGCCTGTGGCAGGGGGTTTGGAACTGGATGATCTTTAAGGTCTCTTCCAGTCCAAACAGTTCTATCATTCTACAGTTCTTTGATTTTGTGATAAAGTGTAGCTGTAGCTGTACAGACAACCACAGATATGCCCAAAAGGGTAATTCTCTGGACTTTATACCTTATTAACCACCCCTCCACCATGATAATCTGATATCATGTCGTATTGCACCAGGATACAGGTGACTGGCAGAGCATGTGTGTTGTATTGTTGGAGCCAGTGATAATCACAGTGTTATAGTGTGTGGGTGAGAAGCAGTGTGCGTGCTGGGGACTGCATGAGATTTATTCACAGAGGTGTGAAGGCGGTGTGTTGCTGTGTTGCTCAGGTGAACCAGAAATAGCTGCCTGAGCTGTGGGTACTATTTTTAAGAGTTTGCATGTGTGGTTGTGTTGCCTGAAGCAATTCCAGACTTGTTTGAACCAAAAGTACACATGTATGATAATGTGCAGTAGCCACTGCAGCACCCTTGTACCTTCTGCTGCAAGTCCTTGTTTCCTATGGCACCATGAACCTGCATTGGTTCATTGGGGCTGTAGTTTCCTAATGTGTAGCACCTGCCTGGTGCTTCAGAGCATCAAGGGCCACCCACTGAAATGGTCCAGCTTTTTTGGAGACCAAGTAGGGAAGGCAAGCTCTGTGCCATGCCAGAGGCAGGCACTGCTACCAGGACCTGTGTCCTGCCACTGGTGGTAGGGGTCCACAGGCACCAGGGGAGGCGGCATCGCAGCATCGCACCAGGGGCACCATCACGACTGCCACTATCGCCAGCAGCGGCAGCAGCAGGGGCACCATCACCAGCAGCAGCAGCCGGTTGCCTGCTTGCGTTATCGCCCAGCGCCGCCGGAGGTCTCTGTACCCTGCGTGGAGCCGCCGTCTCTCTTGCAGCCAGGGGCTTCAGAGGCACCCCCTGCCCGCCCGGCGATGTGAAGCCGCTGGAAGGCAGGCGCAGGCAGGATTGCAGCTGGAGGACCCCACCCTGTAGGAATGGAGGCAGATGGGGGTCTCATCGTCTGAAAGTGGCAAGTCCAAAGCGCAGCAGAGGAATTTCGGGTGCCGGGAGTTCGAGAGCAAAGCAGCGCAACATTGCAGTGTGGCACCAGAGGTGTACCCCCGCTTTTACCTAAACTGGGCCTCCAACCCATGGGAACGAAAACCGAAAGCAAAACCTCTGCAGCTCCCTGCGCCGCGGTATTTCGGAGACATAAAAAATCCGTGGGAAAGTGCGTGGGGAGTGTGCTTCCAAGTGCCGCGCTAATTTATGGGGGAACAGAGTGTGAAGTACTGGCAGTTCTTCACGGTCCGGTACAGAAGGGGAGGGCGGATGTGAGAGCAAAGAGTTAATGGATTACAGCTGGAGATCGGCAGCCGCGTGCCAAAGAGGGAAGGAGGAGCAGGTGCTCCCCTTGTCCGTGCCCTCCCGCTAGCGGGTAGCTGGGCATGGCAGCACCGTTGGCATCCTTCCCCCTGGAGGGATCCCGACCGTAACTGACACGCGGACCCTAGGTGGCGTGAGGTCCTAATGCGAACCGGCAGGGAAACCTAGTCCCGTAGTGAAATAAGCGGTAGGGTAACATCCTTCTCGGCTCTTAGGAAATCGCTGGCTCTGGGAGGGGTCACCTCTGGTATGTGAAGGCCAGTCACATGCCTTCAGAACTGAAAAAAAAAAAAAAAGGAGGAAGAAACAAAATAATAAAATGACTAGAGGCTGGCGGGCTGCAAGTTCGTATGGGCTCCTGGATGTCTGGAGGCTTCGTCCCTGCTGTGCTTCCCATCAGCTGCTGGCCATGGCTAAACGCAGTAAGTCCTGGCGAGAGCCGTGCAACATGCCTGCTCTGACAGCCACCTGCCGTTGCTCTTCCCTGGGCTGTGGGGACGTCAGCAGCCCCCGTGTTTTCCTGCAGGACAGGTTGACTTGCTTTTGCAAGCAGTCCTTTCCTAGCACAGCTTTGGTGCCCTTTGTCTGGTCAGTGGAGGAGGGATGCTTGGGGGAGAAGGGTGTGCAGCTTGAATTCCTTTGGGAATGGTTCCAGCGCTTGGTGTCTTTTCGAAGGCTTAATCTCACTCCTAGATCTGTGATGATTGTCCTTCTTGGAAAAAAACAGATTTCTGCAGCTGAAGGAGCCTTAAGTTTCCTCACATGGAGATGTGAGAACTGGGGTAGTGTCTGATGTTTCAGAGCTGAGAGACAGCCTGTGTATCAGGGCAGTGTGGGGTCCCCATGAAACATATTGAGCCACAGGTTGCCAGTGTAGCGAAGCTTTGCAGTGGCAATAAAGATGTTATATTTGGGCTGTGTTTGATCCCTGTGTTCCCACATTATCCCTGCAGTCCCCTCCATTGTACCTGTGCCCTAGGTGCTGCACTCCTCCCTTCTTGTGCCAGTAGATTGTGTTGAGATGGAGCAAAGCTCAGCCTTGGTAAATGGGAATTCAGTCTTAATCACAGAGGCTATAAGGAAGACTCTTTGTATGGTGCTACCCATACATTGAGCCTGATGCATCACCTGAACAGGATATAATAATTTACACCAAATCAGAGTGGGAGGAAGGGGATGTATTTCCAAAGGACTAAGATACACCTAGGAAGAGAGAATTATCTTCGCTATGTATACAGTGAGCATTAGAGCATCATTTTATCTAAAAGGGAAATATGAAGTTCTCTCAGTGATGATCTCCATCTTTCTTTTCTGCTTTCAGACTTTAAAGACAGAATTTTTTTTAATCTCTTTTTTTCTGCATTCTTTATAGCAGACTTCTTGTTCTGTCTTCCCTTGTATGCTACACTCAGAACAAGAAAGTAAAAGAATACAGAAAAACTTCTGGCATTTGTTCCAAGTTCTCTTGGAAGATGTGGTCTCTGTTGGCAGGACATCACTCAAGATTTTCTAAATCCAGAGAGAAAAGACAAACTGTATTGCAGCTCCTAATCCTCAAAAATGCTAGATATTTGCCACCTGCCATCATCTTCAAAGAATTGATGGTGCTTAGCAAATTCTGCAAGTCCTGTTACTTTATTTTTCCTAGAGGTGCAAACACAAATTTAGCCACGTATGTATTCTTCTGTAATTCAAGGAGGAGGAGGAGGAGGAAGAAAAACTGCCTAAGGGAACCTGGTGTTCTCCAAGTAAACGCACAAGAACATGGACTGCGGTTCCCGATGGCTGCCAGGTTACTCCTAATAGTTTTGGCATCTCATAGTAGTTCCCATAGTTGTTTTCTTTCTTACAGATATAGGTCTTTTCTAGCAGTTTCTTCTTTGGCACTCTGCTTATTCCTCTTTGAGGCAATAAACTGTTGAAAGATAAACCTAGTCTTGATACCTTTCTCCAGGTTGATTGTCTAAGTCTTCTCCCAGTGTATCAGTATCCTCCATGCCAGTTATCAGTTGGCACTCTGGTATTTTTGTCCAAGGTAGCTTGTGTTTGATTTTCAATGTGGCTATGAGGGTCAGTACTTACATATCTAACATGTAACCTTTATTCATTCATTTTATTAGTCTGTACATCAGCAGTCTGGTAGAGCTTGTTTCCCCTTTGAAGACTCACCTTGTGACCCAGTTGAATCTGCTGAGATCCCTGTGTCCCTGTGTGGATGTTTTTTGGCCTTTGGACTAGCCTCAACTCGTGACAAACAATAGAACTTAGGAGAACTAGTGCTATCAGAATTTGGTGCTTCCTGTTTGCTGCCATCTATAAGCTCAGGTTAAGGAAAGTTATTCAGAAGAATGCCACAGGCTGTTTTCCTAGAAGAGTGAATGCACCAAATTCATCTGCAGCCGGTGAACAGCAAACACGTGTTGGAGCTCATTTTCCTGCACATGAGCTAGTGTATCTGTCAGTTGTTGAGCCACAAGTAAGCACAATATGCTGGCATGCGTATGTTAAATCCAGGTAAAGATGAAGTGGTGCAGTCTGTGGGGGTAAATTTCTGAAACTGGTGACATTTTGACAACTGAGGATTTGCCCCTTTATTGCACAGCTTTAGTATCTGCAGAAACGTTAAGCCACACTGATTGCCTTGGTGTTCCCTGTGGAGAAGTGGCATCACTTTATCAAGGCTCTGGAAATGCAAGCGTGCAAGTTTGCCAGTTTTGCTCTGGCTGGTGAGGTGCTTGCAACACCAGTTTAGAGAGACTTTGTAAAACTGCTTCTAGTTCCTAAACAAACTGTTGTTTTAGGGAAAAAAAGAGCTGCTTACTTTTCGCCTCTTCAGTTCCCAGCCTCCTCTGAAAATAAAACAAATAAAACAAAAATCCAGGAGCTGACAGAGACAGAAAACGGGGGAAAAAAAAGAAGAAAAAAAAAAAAGTGGAACAGCTGATCAGTTCACTGCACAAAGCTCCTCAGTATAAAGCTGTCAGCAGCTCAACTTCTAAGCTGGCATCTGTTGGCACATCTCCATTAAAGTCAAAGCCATTTAGGTCAGGAAGCATTCATTCACTGAAACAAGACGTCCCTGCCAGCGCCAGGTTGGTCCCAAAGTGCAGCCTTCTGTCTCATCCGTTAGCCATGACTGGCTGCCAGTCAAGCCCTCCTCCATGTTCTTGCTGGTTAACTCTTTCCTTCCTCTGTTTGTCTGGCTGTTGGGGTAGAGAGAGGCAGAGCCTGGCAGTTGGCAGGGCGGCATAAGCATGTGTAGCTTCAGATGTGACATGGGAGCACTGGTAGAGAAGAACAGGGCATGTAGCATACAGACTCCTTGCTAGCAAAGCTGGGTGGGCTGTGGGTTGGTTGGCGGTTGGTTTTCCTTTATTGCGGAAGTCTGTCTTTTATTATTATTAACTATAATAAGAGTTATTAACTATTCTTTTTGAGGGTAGGCATTTCATTCTGCTGCATGATTCAAACTTAAAGCACCTGTGTGTTACTACTGCCAGTGCTGAAATGACCATCGCACATCTCCAAGGAAGCCTTAGCTAGAAGACATAAAACCCCATGTTCTTAAGCATCTGGTTTCCTCCTTGGCCAGCAAGGTCCAGCTGGACCACCTGCTCTGTCAATGTGCACTTCCTGAACCAGTCTCCAAACAGTTAAACCAAGTCCAAGTGAGGGGGAAGTATTCTGACTTCCTAGTTTTGCTCCTGTCCTGAAGGAGCCCCATGTGGAAATGTCATGTTGCTGCTGAGTGTTGGGACGGCTTTACACCCACAGCATGCATGGGACAGATGGGCTCAGGGGATCCAGCTGGAGAGCTCCTGAACCACTTAAGGGCCGAGTGTTTTCTGAGCAAGGCCACGGGGGTGCTGTGTGATCTTTGGATCTTGTTTTCGCTTATGTCTGGGGGCAGGTGGGCCAGATCCTGAGTGTGGAACTATCCTAATGTAGCCAAGAGGCCAGGCTACGTGTCAATGCATTGGCCAGAAATGTCCTCAGTGGGGGGAGCTTGGACACCCTCTGTGGCAAGGGCCAGGTTTTCGCTGCCTAAGCATGGTGGGTTTAATGTGTTGTGATTCCGTCTGCAATTGCTAACCCCTGCCACAGCTATGATACAAGGAGCCTGAGGTTGAAATGGAATCAATCCTGAAGTATTTTTAGAAAACATTTGTACTTCAGGTGGCAGTGAGCCAGGTGTCTGTGTAATGAAGGACACAGTGTCTCTCAAAAGGGCTGCAATCATGCCCCTGCCTGTAGTGGGACTTCTTGTCCTAATGCTCTGATCCCGTAATGACAGTGTTTGCATTTGCTGTAATGCAAGCCTATCAGAAATGGCATTTTCTGAATGCTTTAGCTGTTAGCTCTCTACTTAGAATCGGTGGGAATTCTTTTAATCAAAGAAAAAGGTGGATGATTACAGGGAGCAAGAGGTTATTTTTAAGCAGCAGCATGCATTTCAGCCCCTGAAATTGCCTTTGCAGATGCGTTTTATTGATAACCAATAGGAGATAATGGGGATGGTTTATTTTTCACTTTGCTCCTCACTGTGTGATGTGACAAGGCTGAGGTACTCCTTAATGGATCTTTGGTGGGTACTCTGAGGTGCAGAAACTGTCCTCCCTTCATGTGTCCTGGCTGATGCTGTGCGCATGGGACACCCACTGAATCGAATTGCACCAAAGTGCAGCTGTGTCAGTCCTCAAAGAGGGATCTACTTCAAAGCGTGTCTTTGAAGAGAATCCATATGTAGGACTTCAAAGCTGATTAAACTATTCAAAGTAAAATAGCACAGTGAGTCATCCGCTAGGAAAGGGCATTATTTTTATTTTTATTTTTTTCTCCCCTTCCTACAGTTCTATCTTGGAAGAGCCCTGGAGCTGGAGGTAACTGGTGAGGTAAACCATTGCTTGATGTGATTTTGTGCTCACTGTCTCCTGGCCCCGAAGAAGCCAGTTCAGAGCTGCAGCAAAGCTGCAGCAGAACTGCTCCCAGCCTGTCTGTGTGGTCGGTCATTTGTGGCAGGAACTGACTCATCACGTCCCACTGCTGCCGGGATTTCTCTGCTTTTGCTGATGGGACTATTCCTTTCAGAGACAGGCTGCTCAAACGTGGCTTTTCAGCTCCATTGAAACAAAACGCAGCCTGTGCCGCTGATCATTTCTGAAATGTGGCTGAGCATCCATGCCTCTCTGAAGGGTTGCAGTGTAGAGGGTTGTCCCCTCAGGGCACAGATTTTTGCAGAGGGAAGTCTGCACCCCCGGCGAGGTCCAGGCTGGTGTCAGGGGCATCTGTGTGCTTCTGCCTTTCTGATGCCCCTGTGGCGCTGTGGGGTGAGAACCACTGCTGAGGCGCTGTTGAATTAGAAGCAGAGTGTGTTTTTCACTGCCAGAGTTGATGGTTATAGTTAAGGGAATGGTGTCCTTTGTTTCAGAACCAGGAGGAGAAGAAAGATCAGGGTGAAGGCATGTAAAACAACAGGGCCAGCACAGAGCTGCAGAGGGTGATTGTCAGTCCCAGCGTGGCTCCCCGGCGGATGCTGAACCCTGCTGAAAACAACATTTGTTCTGGCCCTAGTTTCAGTGCACCAGAATGCCTCTCCACCCTTCCTTATTTTTAATCATTGCAGCGTTTTGCTCTGATGAACTTTGCTGGCAAATGCCTGACATAGCCTGCCTTGAACTAAAGCTGATGTTAATGGCATGCAGATCTATTTGAGAGAAAAAGTTGATTTCCTCCTGTTTCCTCCTCTTTCCAAAAAGAACTGTGAAGATCCCAGCCCTCTCTCATCCAAGCTTCCTCTGAAATCTGCATCCAGTGCACTCACTGCAGACATGCATGCTGGATGGGTTAGCATTCCCTGGGGAAGGGTCCCGTGTGCATCCAGGGGAGACTACGTGTCGCAGAGTGCATGCTACTCTTTGATCCGTAAAAAGCTGCAGGCAGTGACAAGCTGTAATCACTGATGTGGCTGGACTGAGGACAGTGCTTAAGCTGAGTTGTCACTGCCTGCCACTCGGTGTCTACTCCGAACATCAGCTCCTCTTAATGGCCAAGGTAGTTGTTCCATGCTGGATCTGAGCTTTTCTCCTATAAAGCTGACATGCTCTTCTTCCTTGGGACAAAACAGAGATTTCCCCCTCCCCCATTGATTTGCTAAAAAATTAAGAGCATCTCAAGGTTTAAGGCATCAGAAACTGCAGGTACACATACTGGGGTTTCGGTTGCAGGGTAGTAGGGTGGGAATGTGGACCACTATGATATGAAGTGCCTGTATCCTGAACATTACTGGCCTTGCTCTGTTTTTGTCTGGAAGTTGCAGCAACTCCACAACCTTACATTGCTGTGGAGGTTTTAGATTTTGATGAAACTCAGGATTCGGATTGGAGGGGAATAAGTGAATCTCGGGTATTCTTAGATAAAGTGTGCTAAGTGCTGAGCATGACATGATTGAGATACCTTGGCAGTGGCAGCTAAATCACCATTGACCTGATCGATAATGGAGTAAGTGAAGAAGACAGCATAAAATGTTTCAGACTACCTAGCTGTTATAGTGTGTTAAAGGCAAAACAGCTTTACAGATGTTAACGTCTGCCCGTGTTTCATCCATGAGTGTGGAGGGGCGGCTGCTGCTGTTAGAAAGTAACGAATTTACCACGGCAGCTATTTATTGAATTACTGTAGTTTCTGCTGGATATGGTGATCACAGCCTTCGTGCATTCACTGTGAACTCGGGAATGCTTTGGCAGAAGGAGAGAACGTGCATCAGGAATACATTGCTGGGACAGAAAGGGTTAAGGAGCTGGCTTCTGGCCACAGCCTGTGAGGTGAGACCAGAGGGTTCTGGGTTTTTTTTTTAGCTTCTCCTTTTTGTGTTTTCCGATAGAAGAGATTAATGTAAAAGTCTCTGGATGAAAATCCACAGCTGTTGCTGTACAGGCAATTACCAGTAGTATCATTACAGTCCCATTTGGCCTTGAATCCAGGATTAGGGGGAGTATAGTTGTTTACATTTTCAGCCTACTTCTGTTAGTTAAGAGGTTTCTCATTTTTATGTGATAAAGAGTAAAGCTGCATGATAAATCCATGACCAGTCTTGCTTTGTATCACAAAGCACTTTCTTGGCTGTATTTAGCTGGGAGTGCTGTTGTGGGTTCTTTGTGTGCAGAAACTGCAGACTGCAGAAGAGAGTCTTCAATCACTCCTAGCCCTTGATTAGAGCCTGTTATAAGCACTTTACAGAGGGAGGCAAGTATTGCTGTCTGTGTTCAACAGCTGGGGAAACTGACAGGGCAGGAAATTGTTCACCGAGAGAGTCTTGGAGGTAAGAAGAGATGTCAGCCTTGTAACATGTCCCCGAGTAACATGCCCTAGACCCTGCTAAAATGACCTGTCCAGAAGGCAGCTTGCAATGGTCTGCATTTCCTAAGCCTTCAGTGCTGTGAGCACTGTCTCTTCTTACCACTTAAAAATCCCAAGAACTGAAGTCTTACTTTAATATTAACAATCTGGCATTTCCCTGAACAAAAGCCTTATGTTACAGGCAACCTATACTGCTGATTTGATTGTCTTTTTGTACTTACAAAGTAACAAGCTAATCAACTGTCAGAATAACTGAAGGAAGCATCCCATATTCTTCAAGGTGATACATGTATGGGTCCCCTCCATCACAGGGAAGTTTTAAACTGGGGAGGTTTGAAGATAAGGTTTGTTACGCAGCCTTTGGGCTAGTCGTGAACATGGGAAAGAGCACACTCTCCTTCTTGCTGGGTGTTGCTCGTTCACATCCTTGCCACTGCTTCAAGAGGCAAAACAAAACCTGGGAGCTGCTGTACTGTTTATTTCACCAAGTGCCAGATGCTGGCACTTCCTTTCTTTCTAAACTTATGGTGGTTTGCGGTAATGCTGGCTCTCATAGTGCACTCGTTCCTATCAGTGTGCAGATGTTTCTTGTCAGCTTTGGCCATCTTTCAGGGCTATAAATATTGCCTTTAATAAAGTGCAGTGGTGAAACAGGCTTGTGATTTATCAAGGAATCAGAACTGTAGAGTGGTAAGGACCTTTCCAATGCCCTTGCCATGGTGTGTGGTTTAACCCCAGCTGGCATCTAAACTAAGTACCATGCAGTCATTCGCTCACTGCCCTCCCTCCCCCAGCCAAGTGGGATGGGGAGAAGAATCAGAAAAAAAGGGTAAAACCCATGGACTGAAAAAGAGCATCTTAATAGTTGAAATTAAATAATAATAATAATAATATAAAAAATAAAAGAATAAAGCCCAACAAAAAAAAAAAAGTGATTCACAATACCATTGCTCACCACCCTTTGACCAATTCCCAGCCCAACCCGAGCAGCGATTGGTAGCTCCTGGCCAACTCCTCCCAGTTTATATACTGGGTATGACGTTCTGCGCTGTGCAATATCCCTTCGGCTAGTTTGGGTCAGGTGTCCTGTCTCTGCTTCCTCCCAGCTCCTTCTGCCCCTCCTTACTGGCAGAGCATGGGAAACTGAAAGTCCTTGATTTAGAGTAAGTACTACTGAGCAACAAATAAAACATCATTGTGTTTATCAGTGTTACACTAAATCAAAATCACAGAAGTGTACCAGCTACAAAGGACAAAACCCACTCTATTCCAGGACTCATGGGCAGGGACTCCTTCCACTAGACCAGGTTGCTCAAAGCCCTGTCCAGCTTGGCCTTGAACACTGCCAGGGATGGAGCAGCCACAGCTTCTCTGGGCAGCCTTTGCCAATTCCTCACACCCTCACAGTAAAGAAATTCTCCCTAATATCTGATCGAAATCTCTCCTTTGTGAGTTTAAATTCACTCCTGCTTGTCTTCTCAGTATCTGCCCTTGTAAAAAGTCCCTTTCTGGATTTCTCGTAAGCCCCCTTTAGGCACTGGAAACCTTCTCCAGGCAGAACAATCCCAACTCTCTCAGCCTGTCTTCACAGGAGAGATGCTCCAGCCCCCTGAGCATATTCTGATCATCTTCATAGACTTGCTCCAACAGCTCCATGTCCCTCCTATGTTGGGGTCCCCAGAGCTGAACGCTTCAGGTGGGGTCTCACAGAAGCAGTGTGGAGGGGAAGAATTGCCCCCCTTAACCTGCTAGTCTTGCTTCTTTTGATGCAGCCCAACAAATGGTTGGCTTCTCATCAATCAAGACCCCCAAATCCATGCCCTCAGGGCTGCTCTCAATCCATTCTCCACCCATTCTATATTTGTACGTGGGATTGCCCCCACCCACGTGTAGGTCATTTAAGAGTGAGGCTGCAAAGTGACATGGGCTTCGAAGCAGCATTTGTGCATGGAAGAATATGTGGATGTGTTAGCTCACCTGGTTATCCTTTCCTCTTGTTAGCTGTTGGAGTCATGCCTGATATGAATGGACGAAACATTGCTTGGGAAACGTGTCATAGGATTGTGAAATTTGCTTTCTTCACAAGTTTGGAGTAGACAAAAGTTTTAGAAAATTTCAGATATTGGCTAGTATTTTGGAGCTTTTTTGTTTTCTAGGGTAGCTGGTGGTCAGTGATGTTAGTGCTGCTGGAACTGTATTTACGTTATTAATTCCCTACCACAGTACTGTGACTGATCTACTTCTGTTGTAGCACCTGATCGTTTACACTGAAATAAATGCAAAATCAAATCTCCAGTACTTGTAGGAACAGGTTAGATATTTGTTTTCCCCAGCAACACACACCTCCTTCTCTTGAACCATGCATGGGAAGGGAGGTAGGGCACAGGTGGTGATTTGTGTGGAAGGAGGCATGCAGAATAGCAAATTTTTTTTGTTTTAAGCTCGCCTGATCTTTAAAGGGTTAATAAGTGGCTATCAGACATTGCAGTAAATGGCTGGATAATTGTTACTGGAGTGCAGTGATCGGTTGTTCTAACCGTGGCTTGTCAAGCCAGAAGATTACAGTGGTGTATGAAACCATGGTATGCTGAATTGTTGTGTTTTAAATCATCTTTAACTCATTCCATTTGTGTCTGCCCTGTGCATGACCTCTGCTGATCGTTCGTTAGCCCTGTGTAAATGAGGATTTGGTGAAAATAATTTCTGTATAGTATTTTCTTTTTAATAGGAGTACCATCATGCACACACACACAGAGCTGCGGTTTTGCAAGTATTTTCACGCAGTGTCAGAGAAGCTCTTTCCCAAAGTTAAAAGCCTGCCTGTGTGCAGGGGTGTGTACCTGTGGGTATGCTTTCTGGTGTGGAGGGCTCTTGCCTTTCTGTGGGGAGAAGCAAAACAGGCACACAGCCCAGCCAGAGCTTTTCTGCTGTAGCAGAGGTGGGAAGAATCTATAAATGCATGATTTATGTAAAATGCCCTGGGATTGCCATGCTGAACATCCTGTCTTTGAGCAGAGAGTGAGGAAAATTACTGCAGGAGAAAAGGAAGCAGTTCTCCAGGCTGGCCTGGGTGACTTGTGTTTCCTATTCTCCAAACTGGGTTCCTTGGTCTGAGTCCTGCTTTATCTGTGGGATGCTTGCTGCTCAGGGATGGCATGGAGTTGCTGAGGCTTCTGTGGATGTTATTTTAGATTTGGGGAATTGTATTGTTTCCAGGACAACTGGGGAAGAATAAGGAAGGGACCTGTGCTGAGTAGCTTGGAGCTACTGAGCACCCTGGCTTGCTCTCTGCATTTTCCCCTGGAAAATGACTAATGGCCTACTTTTACAGGGACCCCTTCAAGCCGAGGAAGTGGTTGGGTTAAAAAACACTAGTGCAAGAAGCAAATGGGGGGCCAGTGTTGTCAGATGCAGCTGTAGACAGATAATAGCAAACATCTCTCTGTGAAGTGAGCACAGGTTGTGGATACTCATCACTCTCAGAAGGTAAGTGCAGGGCAAAATGTGTTTCTGCGCTGGAAGGTCCGTGTTTGGGTCTCTGTGTTTAGCTCTCTTAACCTTTGATGACTGCTGAATAAACGTCCTTCTACACAGCTCATTCAGTTAAGTGGAATTTGCTATATTGTGTAATCTTGTCTGTATACCATTAATTGCCTTCTATTCTAAGAGTAACTAAGTAATTCTTGAAACTGTAATGTCATCTTATTTCTCTTCTTTCCATATTTTTTCCGTCTCATAGCAATGCTGAACTGCAGAGTATGGTTTTAGACTTCAGTGCTGCCATGGGGAGCAATGAACTTCAGGAGAAAGATGCCACCGGAGCCTTTGGTCACGATCTGAGCAATGGCAGCAGCAGCAATTTGGAAGCAGCCCAGCGCCTGGCTAAGCGCCTCTATCGTCTGGACAGATTCAAACGCTCTGATGTGGCAAAGCATTTGGGTAAAAAGTACGTGCTGATACAAGGCCTTTGGCCACATTGTTGTTCTTGCTGGCTCTGGAGGGGTTCACTCAAATGATAACCTTTACTTATTTGTTTGTTTAAAGCAATGACTTCAGCAAGCTTGTGGCCGAAGAATACCTTAAGTTTTTTGACTTCACAGGCATGACGCTGGACTACTCACTCAGGTACATCCCATTTGCAGACCTTACCTTCCTGTTTTAGTAATAGTGCTGTTGGGTCTGTTGTCCTGGTTCAGGAGATTGCCCTGAGGGGGCTTAAGAGGGTGAAGAGAGGGATGTGACGTGTTTCTGGGATGGAGTTTTTCTCTTCTGTTTGGCTTGATATGCTGCTGTATTCCAGAGTGCTGTTGGGGCTCTGGCATTTACCAGAGGGGAAAATCTTTGGATGGACCTGCTTAGACGTGGTCCTTGATGCAGTGGAGGTGGGACAAATGACAAGTCACTCAGTAAACAGAGGACTTGCAGTTTGCAAGGTGCTGCAAGGGAATGAAGGTGTTGCTCACAGCTGAGCCACACAGATGTTTTGGCTGATGCCTTTTAAAGCTTGCTTTGCCTGGCTGCAGTGCACAAAGCCATGTCCAGGGTTTGATGTGGCTCTGCAGCTCCCCTTGCTGCATCCCTCTGGGGCACCCAAAAATGTGCATAACAGCAAAAACTTCCATGTGGAAAATGCTGTGGAGAGTTTGGTAGCTGCCAGCGTGGGTGTTTGAAAACCCAGCCCTTCAATTTTCCTTCCTTCTTCCACTGAAATTAGGCCTCAGTAATGTTTGTTTTCAGTATTTTTTCGTAAGAGGCAGAATACCAAGTTTGTGTAGCAGTGGCCTGTTAGCATGGTTGCTGGTGTTCTGGTATTTGAAGGGATTTAAACTGAGTTTAAATCATCTGGCTGAAGTTACTCATATGCATTTATTGTTTCTAGTAGTGATACAAACCCAGGAGGTCTGCAGGTACTAGCCTGTCCCTTGCAAATGTGTTGCCAAGGGCTGACTCCATGAAACCATGGCAGACCCAATGGAAAACCTGGAGTCCTGCCTGCTGAAGGCGATGGAAAAGAAGTGTGAACTGACTGGTCCTGTGGCAAGGGGAGCAGAGCCAAGCTGGAGCACTCACACAGCACAGGGTGGGAGCAGCCTGGGTAGTGGGAGATCTGCTGCTCACTCGGGGTTTTAGCAGCCCTGAAGTGCAATGCTAAATATACCCGTTTTTTAAATTGTGAAATCCAATACCTAATTACTTTGTAGCACATATTTAGGAAGTCTCTGCTCCCAGTAGATCTCTTGTTAATATTAATAGTCATGACCTTCTCTAAAATACGCCTTGGCTCGTGTGGGACTTAGACATGCCTGGGGTTTGCTGAGGTTTCAGGAGCAGCCGCACCAAGGGCCGGCTGTATGCGCTGAGCATGCAGCAGATACTAGGGGGCACAGCATCATCTCGAAACCTGGGGGAGCTGAGTCATGCTGCTTGGAGACAGTGAGAGGCAACTGCCCTGTTGCTGCTGGCTTGCTGACAAGCTGTGGTTTGTTAAGCATTTTGAAGCCCGTGGCAGCAGCCCAGGTCGATGCTATCCCCCAACTGTGTGAGGCCATTGTGCAGTGTGTATCACCATTGGTGGCAGGGCTGGAACATGGGGAATGTTGTTCCTTCATCATTCTGATCTACTTCCACACCCTGGACTCACATCACCTATGAATCTCCTGACTGCAACAGTCATGTCTTCTCAGGGCTGCAGGAGGAGAGGAGGTGAGACCATGGCTCCAGCTCCTCTCAGAGTCTGTCCTGGTCCTCCTGGTGGGCAGAAACTTACCCGGTGTCCTAGGCCCACAGCATCGTGTTCTGAGAGCAAGGAACCTGCCTTGTTTATTTGCCAAATGTTGTTTCATTAGTTGCCTCTCTGAGGCTGCTTCCAGGGCGGTAAAGGGGCTGAAGAGGACGAGAGGGTGTAGGTCAGTGGTATCTGGCGTGGGCAGGGAGTGTCACTGGAAAGAGCTTGAGCTGGAGGAGGAGGAAAGATGGCTAGTTGTCAAAATGTCCCATAGGGTATAAGGTAGGAAGTGAAGAGAAACCCTGTGAAAACTCAGTTGTGTCTACTTGTGAATTGGGTTACTTGAAATGCATCACATGTGAAATTAAGTTATTACCAGGCAGATCACACTCTGTATGGGTGCGAGATCATTGCAAGTACAGCCCATCTCTGACCTTACATCAAAGAGAAAAAATTAATGTTTATTCGTCCAGACTAGATAGATGTGAATGTTCCAGCAACATATTCCACACCTCTCAGATCTGGTGTTAGCTGTAATCTCATGGGGTATTTAAAAATTGTCTATTAGGCATTTATTTTATATGCTAGTTTGCTTGCGACCCAGTAGGTTTGTGTGTTCAGGCTTTTCTTAGAAGCATCCTGACAAATGAGCGTAGGTTGATACCACTGAGGTCATCTCTTGGCTCCAGGATGTGGGGATTTTGGGAAGTGCAGAAGTTCATCTTTGGTTACAAGGCAAGCTTTTCTATCAGGAAGAATAGCAGCATGGTGAAGAGGAGTGGTGGTGAAGTGTTGGATGAAGAGCAGAAGATGTATGTCCCTGAGCAGGCACCCAGGAGGGCCAGGCTGCTCCCGCTGCTGTTAAAGCTCATTGGGAAATGTGACTCTTCTGCCCCATTCCCCAGATGTTTTCTGCAGATTAGGTAGTCACCCTGCCCTCTGGGAATGCAAATAATTTCTCCCTCACCGCTCTCATAGGCGACCCTCCAGAGGAAGACAGCACCTTTTGTGTGGGCTCTGAGTCTGCAGAGCACTTACTTCACTTACTCCCCTGGAGTAGCTCCTGCAATTTGGATGGGAGTACTAGTGAGTGCAAAGCTGAAAGATACAGGGGTGATAGGCAGTTACAAAAGGACAGAACACCCTGGATGTCTGTCATTCATAAGGAACAATTGCTTCAGTTCCTTCCCTAAAGAAAAATACTAAGAATAAGAATAGCTCTTTCAAGTAGTGTAATTGCTTATTAGTTTGTATATTCCATGGCTGAAAGCAGTGGTAATTTGTGCTTCATTTACTATCATGCTGTGATTAACTGCACACAGAATAACAGCCCATTTTCCTAAGAAGTGTTCTTGGAACAAAGTATCTGGTGTACGCTTATGACTTAGTGTACATTTTGCTGTGAATTGTGCTTTACTCTGTGTGCTGTGTGAGGCAAAAAATGGTTCTTGACTTTAATTTCACTTTTTTCTCCTCTTCTTTCAGGAGTTTCTTTAAAGCCTTTTCACTTATTGGGGAAACTCAGGAGCGAGAGAGGGTTTTAATCCACTTCTCCAGCAGATATTACCAGTGCAACCCAGATACTATTTCTTCTCAAGGTAACTTTGTTTCTGATATGAAGGTCTTTGGCTGTCTCCCTTCATCCCTATGTGCGGTGCATGCCTGGGAGCTGCAGGTGTGTCATTGCCATGACACATTAAAGACTTGAACCTTATTAGGGTATTGAAACCCTCCAAATTCTCCACACATAATCGTGCTAAGGCAGTGAAAAATCTGTAAATACAGATCAGAAAAGGCATTTAGACCTCCTCAGTGTAAATCCTCAATTGTAGCGTCTCCAGACTTGAATGTCCTCAGCTGGGGTTTTCTGGTTTCTCTGACTTCCAGTGTATGTGGGCACCTGTACTCTAGCTGCACACATGTGAATAAGAATAGGTCCCATCTCAGGTGGAAGACAAGCTGTTCTCTTCCCACGTTCCATTCAGTGCTTGTGTCTCAGCATGCACTGGCAGCAGGCATGCCAGTTCTTGCCAGTTGTGGGGGTGAATTTTGGGTGTTGTATCCAGACCCTGGCACATTTTCATCTCAACTAGCTAACATCAGTCAGAGTGCTGCCTCCTTGCCAATGTTTTCAGTCATTTTAGAAATGGATGGGGGAAACAAACAAACACATGGATCAAACCTGAGAGAGGTGGCATTGGAGGAAAGGACAAACTGTCCACTGGCATACTACTGCTGTGTTCAGCTGGCCATGCTGGCAGAGGCATGTGGCCTGGTGATGACAGTGCAGGCTGATGACATCCTGAGAAAGGGAGGAGGGTGAGAAAGAGAATAAGCAGGGCTAAGCTGGACACAGTACTGCAGTTAGGGTCTCATGAAAGCAGAGTAGAGGGGCAAAATCACCTCTCTGCTGGCCATGTTCCTTTCGACACAGCCCAGTGTAAGGTTGGTTTCTGGGCTGCAAGTGTGCACTGCTGAGTCACGTTGAACTGGGTCGTGGTCTGTTCATCGAATCCATGACCCTCCAGCTTAGAGACAAAGATCCATCCTCTGAATGCATTTGTGGTTTGGAAATGAGAGGACAGGCTACTCTGGAGAAACGCATAGACCTGAACTGAAGCACCACAGCCCCATTTCAAGCTGCTTTAGACTTACTAGTGATAACACTTTTTCTCTCATTTCATATTCCGCTACAGTTCAGCCACATTGCTTGGGTGCTAGGGCTTCTGCAAATGTTTAAGGAAAATATGGTCCTTACCTTGGGGAGCATCTTTTTGTAATGGCTTCATCCTGCATAAATTTGAGCCTGTGATAGTCACACTGAATGTGAGATGTATCTATGCTCACCCCTTATTTCTCTTCCTTCACAATAAAGAGGGACTTTTGCATAGTCATTTTCTGGACTCTGCTATGGAGGTTTTTAAATACGTCTCCCTGCACTGTGTGCATATCTCATAAATGACTCTGTCTTTATGACACCCCCGTGAGAGAAGGGAAGGTGACATCATGTGTTTGTGAAAAAGAGGATGAAGAAAATATTTTTCCTAGTATGTTCTTAATGTTTATAAATTGACTAGAGGCATTTGGATTTTCAGAGATGACAAATGGCACTCTGGGCACTGTCACCTTCATTGTGATTCGTGCACAGCCAGTACACTGAGCTTTTAAAGGGTGCCTGGAAATTCCGGACTATGAATTTGGTGTCCGCTTTTCCGAACTGTCAGTCTATGCTGGCTTTCTCAAGTCTGCAGCAGTGACTCTAAAGATGGAGTAAGGGATATAAACTGTCTCTTCTGGCTCATTGTGGGGGCATTTGGTACAGGACAGCCTTAGAAATCACTGGAGCGCTGTCTACGCAGTATGGAGCCAAGGCAGCATAAATAGCTGACGGAAATTCTCCCAGATTCAGTCTAATTGAGCCCTGAATGAGGAGGGGACCAGAGGAGGGGGAAGACAGGATACCATGTTCTACCCACTCTGCACACAAGAATTGGGGTATTTTATTCTTCTCTTTCTGCCCTGAAATAAATGGAGAAGGGGGATTTGATTCAGGCTGCGCTATTGGTATCAGCAAGAAAAGAGTGACAGTGTGGTTTCCTGTCTAGTTTGCCTCATCCATGGGTGCTGCGAGATAGTTTTTACAGTCATTACAAGATGAAAGAAAGGCTGTTCTGTCTTAGCAGCTGTGTGATGACCTGACTCTTCATTTATTTAATTACGTGTGTTTCTTGATAAAACAGATTCACGTTAAGGGAACAGACTCAATTAGGCTACAAGGTTCAGTTTCAGCTGTTCATAAAGGTCCAGTCGTGGGTTTGTATGTGACTCCGGTTATGTCTCTTTCTGCAGATGGAGTTCACTGTCTCACATGTGCCATGATGCTGCTGAACACCGACCTGCATGGCCACGTGAGTATGCACAGCTTTGTGTAGACAGCTCCCCTGACACAGTGGTTGGAGGGGGTGGCCTTCTGGCAGCAGAGTCCCTTGCTGGCAGCCTGCTGCTAATGCAGGTCTGCAGACATTTAACAGTGCTGCACTCCCAGGATGTCCTGGACAGGGCTCTCCAGCATGCTCAGATCAGTCGTGTAAGCTGGCATTGTGCCTGTCTTTGCTATGATGTGTGAGGATGCTCCTTCTCCTCTGGCCCCTGTCTTTCTGGTGAGCTTCTCATTCTTCCTCAGTTAGAGCCCCTGGCCAGGAAGCTGTGATTGGGATTGGCTTCCCCTTTGCAGTATGTGAAAACATTTGGGAAGGCAGAAGAAAGAAGGCAGGTGAAGGGGAGCTGGGAATGTCACAGGGGTAAGGTGGTGTTCGCAGGCATCCAGTTGCACAGGGGAGATGTGATATGAACAGGAGCTTTGCGCAGCCAGGGTCGTGACGGGTTTGACTGGAGCCAAGAGAGCAGAGAGCAGATGTGGGCATCCTGAGTAGGAGCCCTGTGTTCCTCCACTGCCTGCCTGGGGGAAATAGAATTCCAGTTTGAGTCCTCTTAGTCATACTGGTACCTGTACACGGTGCCAGCAGCCCTAGGACATGTATTTCAGCACCTATGGTGCAGTATACCTGCTAGGCATGGTACTCTCATGCTGATGGGAGGGTTCCTGCATCCTGGAGTCAAGAAGGAGAGGGAAAAACACAGCCTGGCTTGACATCATGCAGGAGCAGTGGCTTTAGCCAATGGCTTTGGGATTTCTGTCTGTTTGAGAGCCTTCCTGCCAAGGGCTTTTTCAGAAGGGCCTCAGCTGGGAGTTCTTATCCAGCAAGGTTGATGGGTTTGGCAGCAGGAGATGGAGGCACCCTCGGTCTCTCTCTCAGGGCTGTTCAGCCCCTGTGGGTGCAGCTTTGCAGTACAGGTCATGAAGCTGAGGCTTGTGTATGTTTCCCAGGGGTTTTGACACCCATCTGCTGTTAACTGAATGCCTTTGTGTTAAAATGGTAGAAGTGGGAAGGGGGGAGGGAGTTGCTAAGGATTTTTGTCTCTGAAGGCTGAGCCTTGCCTTATTGAGGAGCATGTCAGTTGCTGGGAGGGTGAGCTGAGGTACAGGAACATGTCCAGGTGCACCTCTTAGCATACACTGCTTCTGTTGAGCACGCCTGAAACCGCCTGCACAGGTATTCGGCTCCCCAGAGCAATGAGCAGCCTTGGCATCCACACAGGGAGAAGTGGTTGTGCATCAGCCTGGCAGCATTTGCCGTTGATCCCTGTGATGCATTAGTGGGCCCTACAATATTCATTAGGCACTGGAGTAAACTATCTGGCTCTGACCCATTGTTGCTCATGATGATTTGCAGCTGAAAGCTAGAATGATTCTGGCTGTTGCAATGTGTAACTTTGGAGGCTTATCCTACTTGCAGTTGTTAGTGTATTACGTGCATGCAGCCTTAATGTTTGCCAGACTTCTGCACTTGTGTTCTCTATCTCTCTGAATTCCTGTAATTTTGGTCTTCCTCTTAATGCTTTGTGTTATTCCACATAGGTGGTAATATTGGGCGTTTTTGACTTTGAATGTGGCCCCTTGCAGATATGTACTAATTGCCTGTTTCCTAGCAAAGATAATGATCTTGACCCATGCTTACCATGATTCTGCCAGAGCAGGAAGCAAATGAGTCACAGGGCTTGTCTGCACTGAGCTCCATTTGTCGCTGACATACTCATCATAAGTGTGGACACTTTTATTTCACAATATGCTCAACTGCTTGTAGGGCTGAAGTGCAGCTGCTCTGCCTTCAGTTCACACTTTCTCTTAACTCCTGTAGACAAACTCTTACTTATCCCTTTATTTATCCCTGTCTTGCCACATTTCATTCTCTTTGCATCTAAACCATCTTTGCTATCTGTGTCTTGGAGGTGCATGCTCGCTTCTCTGCAGGGAGGTCATCAACCAGAATGTGATCCTAGAGACTTTTAAGGTATCTCTAGACTGCAGGCACATCTTCTGGAGCCTGTATGGCACTGTGTGGAGATGTTAGCTTTAGGCCTGGAGCAAAACAGCCATTCTTCTGCAGTGCCGATTATCTCAGTGGGTGCAATGAGCCTCACTGCTGTTGGTTTTGGTCAGCGTGGGGAAGCTGTGAAGTGCTGCGTGGAGGAAACAAACAGAAGCAGGCTGAAGTCTGTTGCAGGGAGGAAGGAAAACATTTGCAAGTCTGTTAGAACAGCTGCAGCTTGCAGCCAAAGACTGCAGTTCTAAGCTGTGTTCTGCAAGCTTAGCAACCAGAGAGCCAGGGTTACAGCCAGACTGTGTTGTCAGGAGCCTTCCTGATGTGGGAAGCAGTGCATCATTGTTCCGGTGTTCCTGCCTGCCTTCTTTCTGCTGGTCCATGCCAGCCACAGGAAGTGGGATCTTCCTCTGTGGCTAGATGAGGCTGATGGTCAAAGTTTGCGGGTTCTCTATCCCTCCCTGATCATACATTATGGAAGGGAAGTGGAGGATGTGCCATCCAACCTGTCATGTAAGTGTAACATTGAATGACCTGTATTACCAACTGGTGCCCTTCTCTGGGCTCCAGTACTGTGTTAATTTAGCCTCTTGATCCTAACCCAAGTTACTGTCTGCACACAAAGGCCTTCCACCATATTTCTGCAGCCAAGACATACCCTGACCATGGAGAAGTCATCTTCACATCGTTTTGACTGGCAGCAGTGACATCTTCAAAGATACCTTGGCTCTATTTTCCCTCTGTCTCTATCATGTTTAACAGCTCATCCCAGGCTGCTTCCTTTTCCTCAGATCGCTCTGGTCTCCATTTTCACCAAGTCAGTGTTGTCACTGCTGATGGCTCACAGGCTCCCCGCATGCCAATGGTGGGACTTCCAGCACCCTGGGGACAGAGTACAGACACTTTCTCTAAGGGGTGATGGAGACTGGGATCCAAGAACACCTTAGGACAGCTTCAAGCCTCCAAATGGAGCAGTTTGGGTCCCACAAGAATGTAGCCATTCCTTTCCTGTTTGTGGCTCAGTTGGGCAACTTTCATTCTGAGAATTAGACAGGAAGAGAGAAAAGGGCAATCCTATGGTACGTTCAGGGCAGCCTCAGCCTAAGAATCAGAAAATGTAATGGCTGCTTCTGGGTTTCTTACTGCAACTCAGGGCAGTAGCTACTGGAAGGGAGCATTGAAAACTATAAGAAGAAGTCTGGAAAGGGCCTCATTCAACTGTTTCCTATTCCCCACAGCAGGAACAAGTAGAGCTTTGCCATCAGAGGCCCTCTTGAGACATGGGGTTGTAAGGCACCATGCAGGTACCAGGAAGCTTATTCATCACCTCTTCGTAACCCTCCAGTATTTAGGTGTTATTCTTTTTGGATGGGTGTGTTGGACTTGGGGTCCAAATGCATCTTCCCTTTTTCTAACATCATAAAGGAATGCTCGTCTTTGGGTAACCTTGGGAATGCCTTCTCAGTGCTACCTGCCTTGGGCTTATATGAGAGATGGAGGTGCATTTCATCTGATGTTGCTTATTTACCTAATTTTGAAAAGCAGTAATAATATGATGCTATATTTCTCCACCATCCATTCCAGAACATTGGGAAAAAGATGACCTGCCAGGAGTTCATTGCTAACCTCCAGGGGATGAATGATGGCAAAGACTTCCCGAAAGGGCTGTTAAAGGTAAGGAATGAACTGCAGAACATGGCTTTCATTTTTCGTGAGAGATGGTTCAAAACAGAACACTTTGCTTGCATTTTCTTTATCTTAATTGTCAAGCACAACGAGTGATGGGCACATTTCTTCTGCAAGAACATATATAGGCTGTTGTTTTTGCTCTTGCCTTCACTTATTGAGACTTTCTGCAGTGTGGAGGGTTGAGACTGAACTCCATTAGGGCCAGCTCAAGAGCTTGTGTCTTGTAAGCTCATGCAGCCACACTGTCCCAGAGTGCTGTCTCCTGATTACAGTGGACAGAAGCAGCCAGTTGGTTCTGACTGTTGAATATGTAAGCTATTCCTGAGCTCTGCATATTTGGAAGGCGTGTGTGTGTTTTCATCAAAGGTGCTTTGGGGTTTTTACATTAAAGCAGGAGATGTAATTTCAGATTAGAGTGTATTGTCTGGCACAGGCTGCTTTGCTTCAGATTTTGTTCATTAAGTTTGTGGCAGGAGTTAAATATGAAGAACAGGGAGGGAGGCTAAGCAGGACGAATCTTGTTTCATTGTCAGTAATAATGAGTGTTTCATTTCTCTTTTGTGTGACTGCTGGCATAAAACAGAAGTCTGCTTGAGTGAAGACAGAGCACATACACTAGAATTCATTATATATATATATATTTTTTTTTGGTAATGGAGATAAAAATGAGAGGTTGCTGCATCTGAGAGCTGACCCAATGCCTCCTGAAGTAAGTCAAAATAATTGCCCATTGTGAAATACAGATGTACCTGCATAGTACAAGTGGCAGACTTTGTTTTCTAGTATTTCTAGTTTCTTTAGTTTCTCCAGCCGCTTTGAGGAACTTTTTGTTAAGTCCTCCTGCCTCAGTTCTTACTAAGGGGTTATAAATATAAACTCAACTTCCTTATGTTTGGATTTAATGTCTTTATTTTTTAAAGCTGCTGACAGAGTGTTCATCTGTCAGCAGCAACACTTAATATTTTTCTTTTTCCAAGGATTCTCATTTCTCACTCTGCCATAGAGAGATATGTTGAGATTAATTTACAGACTAATTACAGCCCTTACTGAATAAATAGATCTCCAGACTGTGTTTAAATCACCTTCTGAGTGTACTGAGAAGACTTCCACTGGTGCTCACCTGCTGTTTGTTTTCCTGCTGAAAGAATTATGCAATTGGGGCTGTATCTTGGTGTTTAACACTGACCTGCTAATACTGAGGCATCCTGGTTCTTTGCCGGCCCACCCAAAGCAAGGACTGAGGTTCAGGCTTGTTTTGGATGTAGCAGGGTGGAAGAAACTCGGCGTCAGTGGCCCACTGTATTTGAGGCTCTTTCCCGCATGCTGCCCTCATGTCTTGGGGACAGAGGTGACACCCAGTCTTGGTCTCTCCTCCGGCTTGTCTAGGATCTGCTGATGATCTGCCTCTTGTTTTTAAACTGTCAGTGGAGGAGAGTGGAGTGAGTAGCAGTAATGTGTGTTTCAGAAGCCACATCACTGTGTCGGCAGCAGCCACCTTGCCACTATATATGTGATTACAAAGAGTTAGAAGAAATTAAATTTGCATTAGTCTCAATAAATTAAATTTACAGAGCCCTGCTTCAGCGCAGTGCCAAAATGCATATGGCTTGCCTGTGCATTAGCAGTGTAGCTAATGAGCATCGGAGAGGCAGCGAGCCATCTCCCTGCATCCTTCTCCAGCTGCCCGGAGAGGAAGGACCTTTTCCACAGGGTGGCACTGTGCCCCTGTGGGAGTGAGGTCTTAAGCACCCACTGGTTGAGTAATGCGCATCCGTGGGAAGCAGGTGGGTTTCTCTGCCTCGCTGGCCTTTCTGCATCCCTCCCACCCCCGTTGCTCTGCTGCACCCCTTTATGAAGCTCTGTTTCTGCTGAGCCCCGGGTCAAAGCTGAGTCGTGCTGGAGGGGAAGGAAGAAGGGACACGTCTTAGCAAGTGCATACATCTTTGCAGGTAGTACTCAGGCAGAGCTAGAAAAGCTTTCTGCAGCACTTAATGTGGGCCCAATTCAGAGAGTCAAGGGTGGAAATACTGCTTGGGTCTAGGACAGTTGGCTGAAAGGAAGAAATCAACAGTTGCCTTCAGTCAATCCCACCACTCTTGGTGCTACTGAGCACAGAGTGTGGCCCTGAGCACTTATTTCGTCTGGATGGGAAGATATCCCCTCAAGGGGCAGATATACCAACATGTGAGGAGGGATGCTTTTGTCTTCTGTGTGATCAGCTTCAGAAGACTTCTGATGTAAGATCTGTTTGCTCCTTTCTCTCCGCTCCGTGAAGGAGCCATCTCTTTGGGTTTTTTAAGTTTATCCCAATAATAAAGACACTTTGATAAACACTATAGGGCCTTCAGGACATGATTCTTTGCGTGTCTGATAGTGCTGATAGTGCTTTGAGAATAGAGGTTTTACTCTAGCAAGAGATGGAAATGAGAAATGCTGATATATTACCTTGTTCACCTTGTGTCTTGCTGCCTGTTCATTAACACTGAAAAGAGTTTCGCTTTGGTACAGCCATCTGCACAAAGATTCATCTTTTTTTTCTTCTTCCTCATTCCTTTTGTCAGATCTGAGGTTGCCTTTAAAATTGGGACCCATAAAGGCAAATACGCCAAACGGTGATTAAAAGTGTGGTTCTCCCCATAGGATCTGCTTGCAGTGTTTGTACATTCAGTACTTTGCCAGGCAGGCAGATATATGTACCTTCCCTTTTATTCCATCTTAGCTCCAGTTCATCTGTCTTGTCACACATACCATTAATCTACCATCGGCTGCTAGAAAGGACTAGACATGGAGAGGGTAGCCTGATTTCCAGTTATGTACTGCTCTTAGGTGCATGCTGGTAGTTTATCCTTCCTACAGGGTTCCTATTTACATTCAGACTGGGGCAAACTCCTTGTAAATGAGAACCAGCATCCCAATCGATGATTCTCTTCTCTGGTGTAAATCAGGAGGAGCCTGTCTCACTGGGTCTGGCTGATGTAGAAGGTGAGTCATATCTGTTAAATCCAGGCAGAATTAAGGTTATTGAAAATGAAATTTTTCAAGGGAAAGGAAGCTTCATGGAACTCTGTCCTTTGACTCTGAGCTGTCACACTCCAAACACACAAATAGTATCAAGCTGTGATCTGGCAAGATGTTCGTGAATCTCAGCCCTGATCTTAATCTTTCTTATGGCGAAGGTCTCTGTCCTGGTGAGTTGAAGCCTTGGAAGGACTGCTGAATACCAGGGTCGTGACTGCCCATGTTCTAGTTAGTGCAGCAGTGCTCAACTGAGAATGGGCTCAGTGCTCAGTCGTAAGGCTGATGGTGAATCACACAGTTAACATCTTTTACAGGTGGGGATGAGTGACAGCTTAACTGGGACCAAGAGTAACAAAGGGACCCAGTTGCAGCACTCATCTTAATGGTTGGTATTGATGATCTGAAAGGTCTTTTCCAACCTTGTTGATTCTATGATCTCCTCAGACTGGAGTTTTCTGACATCCCAGATTAGCTGCTGCAGATGCATTTGATGGTGAGGGAAGCTGGAGGAGAGATGCAGCACCATCATGGCTGAAAGAGAGCTGAACACATCAGAAACAGTTAAAACAACTAAATCCAACGTTATGCTAAGAAAATCATGACGAGATCATTGTTCATTTATTCCTGTAGAAAAGTAGGATGTGGCTAGTGTCTCCCTACTTGGGAGATGAAATCTGTCTGGGGCAATATCAGGAACCTCATGACCAGCATAGAGGCAGTTTATCTGGAGGCTGATTCCTTCTGTGCTCACACCAGCTTTAATCTGGTGCAGTGATACTGTCTTCACTGATGATACTTTGGATTTGCATTTTGTGACCATAACCTTCTTCAAAGCTGGGCTTCATGAGATGGGAGAAGAAGATGAGATTGGCTTCTAAAGAGCCTAATTTTGGCCATGCACACTTGCTTCATTTCCTGCAGGCATTGCAGTCCTCATGAATGAAGTGGTGACACAGTGCTGGCCACTGTGTCTTCCTTTGTCGCCTTGCCGGCAAGGGTATGTGAGACTCCACTCCAGCAACGTGCAGCGACAAGGCCTTTCTTATGCAAGGAGAGGAAATGTCTGCTCTGGCCCATAGAGAGCCTGCAAGGAGTCACTTCTGGGGAAATGGATCCCTGCTTTTGTTAGGCAGCATCCTGGGAAGGGCACTCTCATTAGCCTGTGTGCTAAGTGCCACCTGCCCATATTGTCCTGTGAATGTAAATGTCCTCTGCATCTGCTGTAGCCAGGGTACCTCATTCATGGAGTCAAGGGCTTCACTCAGCTTCTGATGTAGGCTGACTCTAGTGACTGTGCTGCCCCACGATGTTTACACTTGCTGTAAGGGGGTCATATCTGTTTGTGTGTCTTCTGCTAAGAGGTGGTAGCTCTTTGTTGACCCATCATGCTATAAGGGAGCCTCTCCATCATGCTGAGGGACCTGGGATGGTTCTGCAGGGGGACTTGGCTAGAGCCATCCGAGCAGGGGCTGCCAATGGAGATAAGATTCCATTCCTGTGTAAAAGATCTGCTTTTTCTCAAAGGCTGGTTTCTGGCTAGCCCTTATCTCCTGGAGAAGCACTGTAATGAACTGACCAAATAAAGTGAAAGTTGCTTGTGCTGAATTCTTCTGAAGAACTAGTCCTCCTTAATTTCCTAAATAATCTTAATTCTTGATCAGGATTGCTAGGACATGGAATTTCCTTTAGAAGCTGCAAGGTAGGGTTTTTCTCATTTTGCTGTCAGTTCCCTGCACTTTAATTAAGGATTTTTTTTTTAATATATTCTTTTTGATATTGTCTTTCTGCCTCTTCTCTCTTTCCTCGTTTATTTTTTTTTCTCTCCTGTAGAAGTCCTCCAAAGCAAACACTCAATTTAAAGAGAATTACTGGCATCCTGTTTCATGCATTCCAGTTATTTCAGGTATTTAGCAGAGAGAAGGGAATGAGCATCAGGTGTCCAACACTCCACCCAGCAACCCACACTTTTTACTCAGAGGAAATCACACTAATCAGTCTGCTGTGTACACCACAATTACTCTCATCTGCAGTCTCTGCACTTGTTCCATTTCATGGCTGAGGCTCTTCAGCAAGGAATTACCGCCTTCCTGTTATTACTGAATGTGGATGGGAGCATGCCAGAAGGACTCCAGGAGGGCAGCGCTGACTGCTGGAGCATCCTGTGGCTATGGGCAGAGAAGGGGTGCAGGAGACCAAGTGTCTCTGCGCCACTGAAGAAGCCAGGGCTCTGCTCCATTAGACAGCTTGCCTCCTTGTTTCTCCCCCCAAATGAAGTTTTTCCTGTTAAAAATATATTTGTTGGGAAATATTTCTGGGACAGCCATTTCTTATCTGTTTGAAATGCATTATTTGTTACTGAAGGCAATTCCCAGCTGCTGGGAGACAACAGAGTCTAATCCGGCAGTATAAAAGTCAGGGAACACAGAATAAAATCATTAATCCTTGTCTTAAACAGTTGTTTGTGGAAGCGTACTTTCCTTTCAGACTCCAAAGACCCACAGAGCCATAGTGACTGAAGGGAACACGTGGCTTGTCTTCACTCCCCTCCATCCTCAGTGAGGAACTTTCTGCTACAATAACCTTTGTTTCCTGTGGGTTGCAATTTTTTTGTGTGTTGTTCATCCCATCCGAGAGTAATAACCACGTAAAGCAAGCCTGTGCAGAGCTGTGAATTAAAAATTATGAGGTTATGGTGGTGTGTGCATTGCTTCAGATCCCACAGATATCAGTGACCTTAACACCCTTCTGTCCTGTTGAAATGCAAATAGGTGTATTTTCTTTTTGCATTCCAAAAACCTGCTTCAATGCATGTAAAGAGAAAAGTCTGAGATTTCTGCGCTTCTCTCAAGTCAAGTAAGTCCAGGTATTGTGTTGAGGAAAGCAACGTAAGATAGTAACAGAAGCTTACTACTCTCCAGCAACTCTCTGTCCCTGATCAGGGAAAGCAGAACTTTAGGAAAGGCTTATAATACAAAATTTTGTGATGGTAGTGCAGGAATAAGGATTCCTTTGTGTGGTCTAGGGCTGGTACTAGGGATTGCTAATCTTGTTAGGAAGCAGGCATTTCAGGATGGGCCTGTTTCTGCTTTTATGATCTGCATTTCTGAGAATTATTTTTGCTTCTTCAAGCTTTCATCTCTGCTTACTGATTGTTATTCAAAAGATCTCACCTAGCTCACCACCTTTGTGTCATCAAGGAGTGAAACCCAAGCAGTCAGCTAAGAATTTCCATTACTACTAGCTGCAATTACATGGCTCAATACCAGCCTCCTAATGAATGGCTGGGGGGTTAATTTTCATCTGTGGAGGCAAGGTCTCTGTAGTGTCTCAGCCAGGTTGATCAGGCAAGTGAATCACTTGATGTTTAACTCCTCCAGTCTGTCAGCTAGCCAAGGCTGTCAGTTGTCCTCTGCTTTAACTGAAACACTTAGCAGCTCCTGAGGACGAATGTCACTGTTGAGAGCTGTTGAGAGCTTCCCATTTCTTGTGCTGTCAGTGCAGAGGATACAGACTGGTAGTATCCAGGAATGATGTGCTCTGCCACTTTAAAGCATGAATTTTGGGCACTTTTTGAGCTGGGAAATCTCTAATACAATGTCACACATACATTTTGGTCCCTATGACATATTACTCCCACCTCCATGTAGGTAGAAAACAAATTCTGAAAAACATTCTTTGATCTTCCACCCACTGATCTGCTTGAAATTTAAGTTCTGTGCTGCAACTCGAGGGAAGGAGGAGTAGGAATATAATTTATACCATATTTTTAAAAATGAAAAAAAAAAGAAAGAAGAGGAGAAAACATTACTTCCATCAGTTTTAGAATTATTGCTTTATAAGTCTTTGGTACTCCTTCCTTCTGTTTATCATCACACTTTTCAAATGGCTTTGTAATAGTCGCTCTCTGACCTAGTTACACTGTTTTCTTTCAAGCAAGAGTGCTAGGTTGCTCCTTAAATGTTGTTGGGTTTTGGTTTTTTTTTCCTTCTTTCCTGTGATGTTAGGTGGAACATTTAATTTCCTTCCTAAGTCATGCTTCTTTCGGTTATGAAGTATTCGTAAGATCTGGTACAAACACGGGGCAAACCCAAGCCACCTATTTTCTGCCCTGCTGACAGATGGGCTTTGGCAGTAGTCATGGGGCTTAGGAAGGATTTTGCCTGCTTTTCGGGCAAGACAGCTGAACATCACTCCATAGGTTCATGCATTTTTGAAGAAAGATGTCAAAAGTTAGTAAGCCTATTTCCCGGAGCTGCTCCTTCTATGGTGCAACACTTGCAGTCATAGACAACACCTACATGAAACCTGTGTAGTTCTCAGGGTGGCCTTAATTTTCTCTCCTCCTTTCCACTCCTTCTCCCCTCTCCTTTCCTTTGTGTTGTTATTGTGTTTGCTGTCAGAATCAGAGGGAAGCATTGAAGGGTGTTTGGTTTTGTATGCACATCTCTGGGGGAGTGCTGGGTGGTTGAAGGTTTTATTTCAGTGTTGCTAACTCTAAGCATGCCCACTGCAGGGACAGAGGAAAGGGTTGTTTGCAGCTGATCTGAGTGAACTGAGAGGCTTTGTACCAGTGCTTGGTTCACCCCCTGTGGATTTCTGTCATAACTGTGCATATTTTTAGGGGCTTTGGTGTTTTTATTGATTTGTTTGAGGTGCTGCTGTAGCTGTAGGTATGTTTGGCAGCTTTAACTTAAAGAACTTGGTGGTCTGTGTTAGTTCGTACCTACTGTACGGGTCGCTTAATTTCTGTCAGCTCTGTTGACAGTAGAGGATAGTTTTCCTAAAAAGAGAAATTCAAGAGGAGAAACTTTTTCCCTTGGAGACTGTAGTGCTTTGCCAGGAAGCACAACAGCTAGTCTGTGACACAGAACTGCTTTCAGGTATGCTGCAAGGAAAGGAAAATGAGTAATGACGTCTCTTCATTTGAAATGCTAATCAGGATTAAGGGGGCAAAATTCTTTGCATCCCTGTTATTTATCAAAGAGCTTATTTTCATTAAACCTGTGGTCTCCCACCACTCTCAGCAGGGCATTTATCTTAGGAATGGTTTCTTTTGGCTCAAGATGAAGCAAGATTCCAGAGAGATACAGTGATACCAAGATTGATTTGGTCTTCCACTAGCCAATATAGTTTTGTTACTCAGCTTGCTTTTAGGGGCTTAGTAATGTAAAAATTCAGTAATAAAGACTTGTATTTATGATCCCAAGCCAGCTGGTTGTGGATGTGCTTTTAGCTTGCTTCCCAATTAAAGTAGAACATGCAGGCTTCAGTTGCCCTCATGGGGACATAGGAGCAATGCTTGTGTTTTCCTGATGCTATGAGTTGAGGTGGTCTAAGAGCACATGCTTATGCAGCTACAGTAGCATAGTTGACATGGGATAGCTTTCTGGACTGTAGTAATTTGACTGCTTACATTGTAAGGATTACTTTCCGTGTTGTAAAAGAAATCAGAGTCGTCCCCAGGGATTCCTTTGGAGCCTATAACACAGGTGTACTACAATATAAACTATAAGAAAATGAGTGATTCTTTCTCAAGGACATCAACAGATGTTTTTTGTTGGCAAATTCAGACTGGGATAAATCCCAGGATCTCCATAAATGCCTGGTAATAATGCACTGTGGTTGGTCGAGCAGCTAGGTGGATAATTTTGGTTAACCGTTTTGAAATCTTAACTCAATATTGTTTTCCCAGCATACCTGCTGTTACCCTTTTAGGATTCCTTTTGACCTGGCTGCTTATGCATGTAGAAATGAAGGGATTGCTCTAGTATTTCTGCTGTTTACAGGGATGGCAGTTGGAGGCATTTAGATTTAATCTTGATTGTCAGCTCCCCCTAGTCAGCAGACCACAGAAATCATTATCTTAATATCAGAGGAATGTCAGTTCAATAATGTTACTGTTGATCAGTTGTTAAGCTCTAGCTCTGTAGCCATGGTGTATGAGTAGCTTATTCAGCTGAATTCACCTTCCTCTCCCTGTCCATTTTGGAGAGAAGAAAGAATCAACAGTGAAGGAAGAAGGAAAGCAATCTTATGAAAGATTTAATATTGTTTATTTAACAAACAGTATTTAATACCAGCATTAAAGTGCTGCTTTTCTGTGCTGTACCAATATGTTACTGGCTCTTGAGAGTATATTTTACGTAATTGATGTGTGCGTGTTTATGCATTTTGTTGGCTTTTGTTGTTGGTATTTTTTGTCACTGGGATCAGGCATAAATGATGCTAATGGATTCTTGCGGCTTTGTGTTAGGACATTGGAGTTCTTTAGACACAATAGTGCAGTCTTTGGGCTTGGTCCCTGAAAGCCAGTATTGAATTTCTCTTTGAATTCCATAGCTTTTCTTCTTCTGTTGTTGATTTGCTGAATGACTTAGGAGAACCAAGAAAGGGCTGAATATGTTTGGCCTTCCAGGGAAACTTATAGGAGGAAGAGGTGGGAAGAAGTTTATTGCACAGTAAATTGGAATGGCTGCCTGTTTCTTCTATGGGTGATGTAGTCTGCTGTAGTGCCTGTGACAGGTAGAAAGCTTTTGGGTGACTTTGAAAGAGTGGGATGGAAGGAATAGTAGACACTCTGGTTTTCCTCCTCTCCTACATCTGTTTTGGTCCGAAGTTTCAAATTCTTCTACTGGTTTGTGGTTTGTTCCTTAGAGGTGCTGGTAGGGAAGGTCCATATACAGAGTCTCCATTCTTTTGGTCACCCCAGTGGTGTCACTGGACTGTTCAGACTAAATACTGACTGAATACCTGCATTCTGCCCCTTTCCCACCACCTCTTTTCTGGGCTGTGATCCAGGGGAAGATCATGTCTTCTTGACACACCTGGAGGCTCTCCTTGGTGTGGACAGTTTTGATTTTTCTGGTATTGCACAGTAATTTCAGCCCTTCTATTAAAAAAAAAACAATAAATCCTTTCTGTCCCTCTATTTATGCTAACAACCCACTTCTCCCTCAGAAATCCCTGTTGCTCAGTTACAGACAGAAATCAATCCTGTGTGCATGCTGATTTCTAAAATGGTGGGACTTCTCTAACATTGAAGAATGGTCTCTCTCCACAAGATGACAGTCGCTATATACGCAGGCTAGTGACTCTGTCAGGAGTACAAGGTGTATTATCACTTGCAGAGGAAAATAAGGGGCACTGAGGAAATCTGGGCTGAATCCCTGAGCTGAAGACATTTAAGGCTTCAAAAGCATGATCTCAGGAGGCTCTCTCTTGAGGAGAGTGTGAGCTGAAAAGAGTTTTCAATATACCACTGGAAAAATAAAAAATAAAATTGAACAAGATGCAGCCTGTCACCCAGAGCGTTTTGGACTGCTGCTTGGTTACAGCTGAACCCGACCTGTTCCCTAGTGAATTAAGATTTCCTGTCCTGCCTGAGGATCTGCTAACCTCAGTTCAGAAGATGCTACGCAGAGAACTGCTGCACTTAGGCAGCAGTGATAGTGCTAAGCTGCAGGCAACAGAAATGTTGCTGTGATTCAGTCTAGCTTGTGTTTAATAATGAAATTGCTCTGAGTAATTCACGTTGGCCTAGGTCCGTGCGTGATATTTAAGGAATATAATTATTTCAGATGTTGAGAGTGCTTAGGGAGGTGGCCTTATAAATCCAAGAACAAGAATAATCAGCTAGGCGGGGGGCTGTGAGGATAGGGAGTGATTTGTGGCCATTTACGTAGCACCTGTTGGGACCTGCTGCTTAGCTCATCTGGAGCTGTTTTCAGTGAAAATTTCCTCTAAGAAGAGGTTTTATTTGAAAAGCTTTTCCACTAACAGAGGATAATTTCAGACAGGTTAAGTAACATAAACATTTTCTGGAAAGTGGCACAACTAACTTAAAGCATGTAATTGCTTGTTGCGTGAGAAAAAGGGTCCTCTGATCCTTCAGGTACCCCTTACCAATGACAGGTTTGTGTAAAAAGCCTGGAGCACATCTGGAATTTAATCATAATGTACGAGATAGGGGTGGGTTTGCTAGACCTGACTGTCATGGAAGTGAAAATGAGCTTTTCTTGTTTGCCAAGTGGGAAGAAGCCTGTACCTCAAGCAGGACAGAAGCAGGATCAGTGGGGAATCAGAAGTTTCTCACACCAAGGACAGTTTTTATATTGATATTTAGGTTCCTTGCTCACTGTTGCACTTAAACATTGTCCTTCAGCATGGTCCACACCTATTGCAATATATGGAAAGGATTTGCTCCTGTAGCATCCTTGAGAGTAACATGAGCAAAGGGTGGCTGCTGACTAAAGGGCTGCTGCATACTGGGGATGCAGCGGTTTCTTTTATGAACAGAAATGCAGTTACGACCATAATATGGCTGTCTAGCCACTTGCCCACGAAGGATGTAAATCCCTGATTGGAAGAGGCTGAGAAGATATAACCAGGGGAAAAGCCCACTCAATTCATCTGCTTCTTACCTACTCCTGGGTGCTGTTGTGCGCTGAGCGAGCAGACTCTTGCTGTGCATTAGCATGGCTTGACTGGCATTGGATGGGACTCGGGTGTGAGTGGAGCCCTGTCCCCCACCTTTTGTCTGCCAAGTGTGTTTCAGTGTGGGGTGTTCTTGGCGTGTCAGGGCAGTGACCCCTTGTCCCTGGCTGCGTGCGCAGACTTGCAGCTCCCTGTACATTGTGGTGGGGTGGGATGAGAGGCTCTGGTGTCCTCCCAGACTAGTCTACTGGGTTAGTGGCACACAGTCACAAATCGTTAGGGCTGGAAGGGACCTCTGGAGATCATCCAGTCTAATCACCTGCCAAGTCAGGGCCACCAAGAGCAGGTTACATAGGAATGTGTCCAGGCAGGTTTTGAGTGTCTCCAGAGAGGGAGAGTCCATGACCCCCCTGGGCAGCCTGTTCCAGTGCTCTGACACCCTCAATGTAAAGAAGTTCTCCCTCATGTTGAGGTGAAACTTCTTGTGTTTTAGGTTATGGCCATTGCTCTTTGTCCTGTCTTTGGGCACCACTGAAAAGAGTCTGGCACCATCCTCCTGGTACTCATCTTTGAAATATTTTATACATTAATGAGATCCCCTCTCAGTCTTTTCTTCTCTAGACTAAACAGGCTCACCTCCTGCAACCGCTCCTCAGAAGAGATGCTCCATCTTTGTAGCCCTCTGCTGTACCCTCTCCAGTAGCTCCTTGTCTTTTTTGTACTGAGGAGCCCAGCACTGAACACAGAACTCCAGATGTGACCTCAGTAAAGTCGAATAAAGGGCAGGATCACCTTCCTCCACCTGGTAGACACATTCCTGGTGCACCACAGGATACTATTGTCCCTCCTGGCCACAAGGGCACACTGCCGGCTCATAGTTAGCTTAGGCTCAGGCAGGTTGCTGAACCTGGTGCTAGCCTGCTGTGAGCTCCATCTCCTCGTGCTCCCTCTGCACAAATTGTTTGCCTTTTTTGAGTTCAGAGTGATATCCACATCACACACTTCTGCCTTGGTGCTTGCAGGAGCTGCTCCACCTGCCCGGCTTGTGGCAGCTGCCACAACCCCATGCAGAGCAGAGCAGAGATCTCTCTCTCTCTCATCGGATGAGGTTGTCATGGCAATGCACAGTCTGCTGTGCTCTGGGTCTCCAGGAGCCAGAAATGATGGTGCTTTTGCAACTTTGGGGTAAACACCTCTCTTCTCCCTTACAGAGGGCATCCACCGTGGCAAGAGCACTGGCTGCTATTGGCATTGGCCTCCTCACCCTTTGCATGGGGAAGAGCGGCTCCAGGTGTGCTTGACGCAAAGTGTGCAAGGGCCATGGCAGTGGCCCTCCCATCATTGTGTGGCATGGGTTTCCTGCAGTGGAGGAAGAGGGTGCTGCTTGGAAGCTCAGTGGAGTTTGCTGGCGGAGGGTGCTTTTTTTGCTCATGGAGCTACAGCTCTCTGGATGCTGAGGAAGGAGATGGGTTCCCAGCTGCTTGCTCACAGCTCTGCCATTGATTTCCACTGATCACCTTGGGAAAGTCAACTGTTTTCTCCTAAGCCCCTTGTACAGCATGAGTGATCTTGCTGTCCCTTATCCCTGGGGAAGGCACCCTAAGGACTCTGGCTAATGAGTGCATATGCTTAGAGTTGTGGAGGTTTGCTGGGTCATCTCTCTGGGGCTTGCCAGAACTTTGTTATGGTGCTGTGGGTTTTCATTTGATTCTCCAGTGTGCTGGGAATCCATCCATATTTCTCACATTCAGAAGCCTGTAGCTGGCAGGTGATTGAAGACTCTTTTTACAGTGTCCTTTGTTATTGCAGGCAGTAATGAGCATGGCAGGCTGATGCAGGCAGGGAAGTGTGGCCGTGTGAACTGAAAATGAATCTCTTGCTTGATCTGCTGGCATTTGTTCCAGCATCTTTCTCTCCACCTCTCTCTCTGTCGCTGTTGGTGTGTGTATGAAGGGGGAGTTGATGCTGCTGGAGAGGGGAGTGGAGCAGGGGAGGAGTTTCTGTCAGCCTCTTCTTTTTCTTTTTCTCTCTTCCCCCTCTCTCCCCCCTCAACCATCCAGTGACGTGAGCAATGCCTGGAACAATCAGGCTGGCTCCAAAGAGTGTGCCTGAAGATGCTGGAGGAAACAGCCTAGTGCGTTTTAAGCAAACACTGATTGCTTGAGCCTGGGCTCTCCAGACGTAACCTTTTCCAGTTCCTCTGCAGGGGATTGGGAAGTGCCATTAGCATTTCTTCTTCCCATCCCATACACTCACTTTTGGAAATGATTGGAGTTAACAGTGTTCAGAGCACCAGCAAAGTCCGGGTGAGAGCCACAGGTTCGGTGAAATACTCCCGAGAAGAATCTCTCTGGCGGCAGTCCCATCGGTCAAAGTCTATGAAAATCTCCAACTCCTCTGAGTTTTCTACTAAAGAAAGCAAGGTAAATAACTAAATATTCATAGTGTTTCCCTTGGCTGGGAGTGGAGGTGACAGTGTTGAAATTGTTATGCTCTGCAGGAATTAAGGTCTCTGAATGATCTGCAGTGATCACAGAATTGCTGTCAGGTCAGAGAAAAAATCTCTGGGTTTGAGGGGAGACTTGAAGGTGAAAAAGGTCTGGTGTGTGATACTGATCAGTTCTTGGAGGAATGCTCTGTCACTGAGCTTGGTGCAATAGTAAAGAGTAAAAACTTGCTAGGGAGAATACTAATTGGATATCTGCTCTTGGGAAAGCTGCTGGAGTTGGCAAGTGATGTCCTTGAGATAATCTGTTTAATGGGAATGCTCTTCCATAGAAAAATAGTTTTTGCTCCTTCTCTACAGCTCTGGTTCAGTAGGTGTGGGTGCTAGGTAAAAATATCATCTCTCTTGCATGCATGATTAAATATTGCCATCAAGTGTTTATTAAGAAGGCATCACTTGTGTGTTTATAGGAATATATTAGTATATTGTAGCGGTTGGAAGCACAGGCTGTGCCCAGCTGCTACGGTGGCTGTGTGCAGCATCTCCTTGCCCATCCCTAGGCAAGCAACCCCCACTCCATGCAGTATTTCTTCTTTCCTCATTCCTCACTCCTGTTCAATAACTGAGAGGCACCCGGGAACCCCTGGCAAGAGCTTTAATAGCTGTCTGCCTCCCAAAGGTGCTCCGTATCTCCAAGGGCTGGATGAACTTTATGCAGTGACTGAATATGCCTCTAATTTCATTCCTGCTGCAAATTGATTCTGCCTTGGGAATAGAAGATATATTTGCACCATTTTCAAAGGTGTGTTGAATGAGGCTGAAAAATTTCAGGGCATCAGCCAAAGCCATTTAACCATGTCTTGTGTTCATGTGTGTGCAAACAAGCAGACACATGCATGGATCTTCCTGTACTGTTCCTTTCCTAAATCTCCTGTCTGTCCTGAGGGATACCTCCTCTGCTACAGTGCAAAGAATCCAATTCTGCACAGTAGTTCCTAGCAGATCACTCTCTGCTGGTTTACAGGTTGTATGGTTATTTCAGAGCCTCAGCTGCAAAGCTGTAATCACAGAGTGATGCATATAAAATAAATGAAGTACTCTATTTAGTCCAATTTCAGAAACCTCTTTTTTGAGGGTCTTATTGACCATAACTAAGAAATAGTGTATTGCTAAGGCTGTGGGGGAGAAACAGCATGGCCATCGTTCTCAGGCTGTTGCTGATGCAGTATCTGCTACTTCAGCAAATGCCAAAGTAAAGGCTGCATCTTGCAGATGCTCTGGGACCTCGCTCTTGTGATCACTTTCACACTAGGCATGGAAGTAACTGCATGGTATTCAGTGAGAGGATTTATGTACAAAAAATCTTTGCATGTGGTGGAAATTTGGGTCTTTAGACATTGAGTGAATCACATAATCTCTGTACCTCTGTTCTCTCTCCCAGGCTTTGTGTCCACTGTCTATGGTGTAATGTCCCCAGGGCAGGGATGGTGTCTAACACAGTTAGTTAGCTACTGCAGTAATGAACGCTTTATGTTCCTCCATCTGTGGGACTTGTATTTCTGCCTCCTGAGTGCTGTGTGAGATACCCACTTCTCCTGCCTAGCTCCGTAAGTTGGGAAGCATTCTGCAGCTTTGGGTTTTAGTGCTGTTTCCTTATTTCATACAGAAGTACTTGTATCTTTGTAGCGTCTAAGACCTGTAGAAGCTGTGTTACGGAGGGCTGAGAAGATTCCCACATGCCCATCAGTGATGCCTGCCCAACTGACAAGATGACAAGCAGCTCTGCCACTGATTGGTCTTGTGATTTTGGGCAGTCTTATTCTTTCCATACGTCTGTTCCCCCTTGTGTTCTTTGTCTGCCCATCTATTTTGCTAAGATATCACTGATTTAGAGAACTGATTTATATTTGAGCTTTAGCTCTTCTGTACTGATGTGTTGGTGAAAAAGACATGGAAGTTGCCAATGTGCATCGTGGAAAAGGAGGTCTTTTTGTAGTGTAAGTCTGGGTGTCTGTGCTTTTACATCGCCTCTCATGAGATTTTTTTTAGTTCTAGGCTGGGCTTTCTGGGCAGTGGCACCGGGTAGATCCCCCAGTCTCAAGCAGGTCATGATCTGTAGACTTGCCCTCTTCCATATTTTTATCAGTGTGTTTCCCACTTTGTGTCTGGACTGCCTTGTATTTTATCTGCTCTCCATACAAAGTAATTACAATGCTCAAGACCTGTTTCCATGACTGGTTCAGCTGACTAAGGACAGGAGATAGATTTAACCCATTTGTGCCTCAGAAGCATACTCATCTGATACTTCGCACTTGTGTGACTCAGCCTATTTTGCTGAGCTAGAGGATAGTATTAAATACTATCATGCTCTAGACAGTGTGAACAAAGCACCAACGTGGTGCCTGCATATGAGGTCTGCCTGCTGCCAGCGTCAAAGAAGCCCAGGGACCTATCATCTGCTTGAAAAACATCAGGTAGTGCTTCTTGCACACATATATACATACACACATGCACTTATGCATACAGGCTCCGCGACCTGATGTATCCCAGGAGTGTATTATCAGTAGGTACCACAGCCTCACGCCAGCAGGAGAACCTGCTAAAAGGATGCTGTGAATTGATGTACCGTTGTTCTCTGGTTGCATGCAAGATGAGTCAGAGGACCTTAGGATCGTCTGTGTGACCCAGTGTGCTCAGCAGTCTCTTCTTTGGACAGACTGTTTTTCCGCAGCCATGGTCAGAATTGCAGAGTGCCTGTGTCTGTCCTGCCTACGAATGCACGGGGCCAATAAAACAGTTTCTGAAATAGGCTGTGTAGGTGCTCTACTATTGAGAAACACTTCCCTAGGCTTTCTTCTGTTCACCCATAATAATTCAGCATGCTGTCTTTACCAATAACACTGATGAAACACTCCAGTAAGTACAGAACAAATCTTTTCTAGCAGCCCCCATGTATCAATTTTACAGAGGATGCATTTCTTCTGTAGCATTAATTTCTTGGCTCTTAGGAGCCCCAGCTAACCATCCTTTTCTCTTTTATGATGATATATCTGGCACAATGTTTCCTTCCTTTTTTTTCCTTTCTCCCCCTCCTCCTCCTTCTCCATACAAACCAGATTTTTAACAGAGGAGTTTCTCTTAGAAATGTTCTCCTCCAGTTGGTGACGCACTTGAAATTCCCTGGGTGAAATGATCTCCTTTCCTTCCCCCTAAAACATTCCTATCAACCCTATCTCCACCCACACCAAAACAACATTCATCAGTTCCATATGCTGCTGAACAGCTCTGTGCTGTTTTATGAATAATGTATGCTGGCTTGTTAGAAGAACGTTTGTTGTACAAACCAGTAGAATTTGAAATTGAGAGCGATATCGGCAGACATGCCGTGCTGTGCACTAACCCATGGGCTTCTCAGGGTACTACTCCAGCATCCTTGCTGCATCATCATCAGAAAGGGGAAAATGCACAAGACACTGGGGTATGTGGGCTTTGAGCCTGGCAAGGAGCTACAGGCACTCAGTGATCAGAGCCTTTATCCTTGCCTCACCAGGTGTTACAGATCTGTGCATGAGGACAGGAGAATATTTGAAGATCGGTATTTTGAGGGAGGGTGGCAAATGGGGGATGGTGAAGTAGTGTAGATCTGCAACAGTTCCTGGAGAAGGTCAGCCTTCAGGTAATCACTGAAACATCAAACCGGGAGGGGTATATAGTGATGTGTCGCACCTCATCCAAACCTGGCAGAAGGCAGTGATAGAGAGATACACCCTTGTACAAAGGACGGACACGTTAACACCTGTCAGGTCTGCATACAGACACCTGTGGTGTCTGGTATCTGTTGCTTCTGTAACCAGTTTTATTTTTATAGAGTTCTGCTACTTATTTTTTCTCCCTCTGATAAACCATGTATAGTGGGAGCTGGGTGTGGTGCCTGGCTGACAGCTGTGATCCCAGCATAGAGCCAATGGACTGGTGTGAGCAGCTGGGGGAGATGCTGAACTTCTGACTGAGCATTTATGACAGCAAAGACTGAGCACACCTTTGCACAGGGCTGTGACTGGTGCTTCCTTGGCTGGGATCAACCATGCCATTACAAGCTGGAGGGAAAGAAGAAATGTCCCCAGGCAAGGCTTCTTCTCACAGTGGCTGCAGGGGATGGTGGCTTAGGTCAGAGAGCACAAGTGCATCCCTGTCCCATGGGCAGCAAAAGCCACTCAGGGTATCGCCTGTAATGGTCAGATGGCCATTCCCCCAACAACAACTTAAACAGGGGAGATGTAGGTTAGATATAAGGAAGCAATTCTCTATTGTGAGAGTAGTGAGGCAGTGAAACAGGCTGCCCAAGGAAGCTGTGGATGCCCCATCCCTGGCAATGTTCAAGGCCAGGTAGGACGGGGCTTTGAGCAACCTGGTCAAGTGTGAGGTGTCCCTGGCCATGGCAGGGGGGCTGGAACTAGATGAAGTTTAAGGTCCCTTCCAACCCAAACTGTCCTATGATTCTATGAAACCAGGGTAGAACTGGGTGTGAGCAGAAAGCCTGGGAAGCACAAGCTGGAGAAGACAGTCTGGGTCATCCCTGCTGGCTCTCTGAACTTGGTTTTGCCCATTTAGCTACTCACACTCAGGCATTTCTGGCTCCTATTTTGTGCCCAAAGCAGATATAAGAAATACCTGTGGTGTACTCCTTCCTCTCTTGGCAGACTTTTCTGGGTGGGCTAGTGTGTATAGAAAGTCAGTAGTGTGCTTCAAGAGCCAGCCTTGTGATTTACTGAGATGCATATCTGGGTAATTCGTTATGGCTTTGTCCCTGTAAGTACACCTGGTTGTGCCTTTCTTTTGTTCAGGGCTTCAGCATGCAGAGGCTGACTCACAGCATGGCCAGCAGTCAGCAGGTGCCGAGAGCTGCCTGTATAAATGGGTCCAGTGGTTCCTGCATGTGACAAGGTTTTGAGGGAGGTGAGGATGGCAAGTGACCTTTTTCTCTTGCCAGCTTTGTAAAATGAACAGGAGTTTTCAAAGCACTCCCTGCATAGCTTTGCTTCTCTTTCCAATTGGAATAAAACTATCAACTGGTGAGAGCTTATGGAAATCTGGATTTTTGGTTGACCTACCTGCTTATCAAAGGGAAAATGGAGAAGGAATTTGGCAGTTTCTCACAGAGTTGCAGCCTTCCATTTAGAAAAAGAAAGAAAAAGGAAAAAAGTGTAAATTTCTTAGTCTCTTTCCTAGTTTGTGAACAAATACAAACAAATCCCACAAACACATAATAAATTCTGGGTTTTTTTTTTAATTTTATTTTATTTTTTACACTGCAGTGCGCAGGAGTCAAATTGGAGGATGTTCCCTGTTGTTTTGTTTTATACAGCAGTAAATTTCTTTTATTCTTATTTCAAAACTGCATTAGTTTCTCCAGGGAGCTTAGAGCAGTGCTGAGCTTCAGGTGTGGTGGACCCAGAGATCAGCAGTTCTCAGAGAGGGGAAAGCTGTAAGGTTCTCATGGTCTTGGTAATTGAACTTAAGGGTTGAAGCAGTGCTGAGTAGTTGGTAGCTGGGGGGGTGGATCCTGCCTACAGTAGCCTTGGCTGCTGAAAGAGATAGAAAGTCTCTCCCCTTTCCAAGTGGTATTGGTCCAGCTTGGAAGATGAGACTCATGCAGTATTTGTTCTGGTATTCCCTGTTGTGGTCCAGCTTCCAGTTTTCTAGCTTAGACAGCAAATTTGCCAAGCACTTGCCATGCTAGCAGGTAAGAAGCTGTGATTGTTGTCAAAGTGTAAGAGTACTTTAAAGCAGAGCTTTCCCCCTGCTCCCAGGTCCCAGAGAGAAAACGTGAGTTAATAAAATATGTCCTTGCAGCTGCTTAAGTATAGTGAAAGTCATGTCCCCACCATAATTTCTGATCAGCTTTGTTGCAATCTAGTGAAGCATTTAAGTGCTTGCCTCCAAGTTTGTTTGATTTAATCATACTCTGGAGAAATGGCTGCTGAAAAGAGCTGCTGTCTGAATGCTGCCTTGGGAAACAGCTATGAATTAAATGACAGAACAGGTGCTGTACATGTCTGCCACTGGTTGCAAAACATGGGAGGAGGAAAATTTTCTTCCCCGGATCATGCAAGAGCCCAGTAGACACCAGGAAAATGTTAAAGCATAAATTGGTTTGGAGAAAGAACATAAAGCAGCTCTTACAGGTGGTGAGTGTGCAGCCTGGCAGCAGTCTCTGATGGAGAGCTGGGTTGGGGGTGCAGGCACAAGAACTCATGTATCTTCATCCCTTGAGAGGTCTGCTCACTGAGGTCTCACTGGACACACTCTGTGGACACACCAAATGTGCCCTGTACACAGCTTCCTGGGCTGTGGGTACTGTGTAGGATTTTCTTTCATTTCTGTAAATAGCAGAGACTTTCTCAGAGGCTGTATTTCGTGCTCTATGGGGGATACTGTGTCCTTCATCAGATGTATGCCAAAGGACTGGGTTGGTGTCCTCCCTAAAGAATGAAGATGGAGTCTGACTCATTAGTAAAGATCAAGACAAGTATGTGTCACTTGCTGCAAGGCAAAAGCCTGGGGCATTTGTTCTTCCTGAGCCAATCTGGAGTGCTGCTTAAGTGTGTCCTGATCTTTGGCCATAATGATCCCCAGGGACTTCCTTAGCAAAATCAGATCAAAATCAGTACTGCCTGGGGCAGGTGTTCATTTTCAGAGGTTGTGACCCAATCTTGTAGGCATTTGGGCCAGAGAGCAGCAAAAGGTGTTTCTGGTACCCCAGGCCAGGTTTTTGCTACATCTCAGAAGCTCATCCAACCAGCCTGCAAGAAAAATGCTGCTTCTGAAAAAATGAGAAGGCAACTGGGGAAAAAAATGCAGCCTCTTTGCCTTATGTTTGGAAGTAGTTTTCTGGCTCAAAATGTAAGAGAATATTTTAATCATAGTAGGAAATAAAGAACAAGTCAAAGAATAAGATCAGGGCTCTGGCCAAATCATTATAAATATAGTGGCTTCTAGCAGAAAATGTTGAGTGACCCCAGAGAATCAGCATCAGCTTGTGCAGAAAAATGGAGTTGAGTGTAATTCTCCTGGGCTGCTGGCTGCATGGTAGGAGAAATATTAGCCCTTTCTTTTGCTCTCTTTTTGTAGGTTGGTCTTAAAATCTCTTGATAGCTGTCACCTGAAAATTAAGTGAGGTGCCTACAAACTGCCAGCAATGCCCTTTCCTTCACCTTCAGCTGTTTGCCTTTGGATTGGAGCTTCTTATACAAGTTTAGAGAAGATAGGATATATAGAAATAGTGAAAACTCCAGAGTTGGAAATATTTTATCGTACTGCTATGAATAGTGCAGCAAAGCCCTTGTTAGCATTTAGGAGACCTCTCTCTTGTAGCTCAGTATAAGTAGGATGTGGGATAATTCCTCCTGTTGGTCATATCTGTTCTGTTACTCTGAGAAACCTACTTTTATGGTACACTCTGACTAAAAGTTGCTGCATGTGTAGCATGAGCGTGAGGCAAGTTGTACCAGTATGTTTGACCTGCTTGTGTATGTTCAATCGAGACAGATTTTCACAGAACTGAATATTAGGATCGTCAAATAGCTTGTGCAAGATTCAGAGAGGAGCCAGTGGATCACAGGATGAGCAGTGGGATATGCTCATGGGATTCTCATTGCAAGTTCAGCTGTGGCATATGCACAAGACTAGTTTCAGCTCGTCAGTTTTCCACATTATTTTTGTTTTGGGTCAGAGTTAAGGCTATTTAAATGTTAATGTTGCTGTTGAACATGTCATAGCTATTATAGTATGTGATTTTCAGGCTTGTTCATACTTGATGTGCTACTTTTTGGTAATCGTGTGCACCAACAGTTCTTCTACACGTTAACATATTTTGAGGCTGTGTAGGAGTTATGTGCCAGAGGGAGTAAATCTAGCTATGTATATAAGGTAAATTACAAATGTGGATTATAAGTGTGAGAATCAGGGACATTCCATACCAAAATACTTCATTTGAGTCAAGTGGCCTATTTGAAGAACTCCATTAGGTTGTAGTAATAGCAGGCATTTACCCATCCTATGCATCAGCTCCTGGAGAGCTGAAATCAGGCGCACTTATCCAAGTGATGTACCTACTTCCTCTCAAAAGAAATCCGTGCCAACTCTCTGATATCCACCCAGGCTTAAGTCAGCTTCCAGACACATTTCTTTGCAGGCTGGTATCAACAGCAGAATTGTGACCTTTGGTGTCAGACCTGCTGGCATCTTTCCTATGAATTAAAAATGTAATGATGTTAGCAGGCAGCAGTCCAAGACATTGATCTTTAAGCCCAAAACCTGCTTATTGTTCATTTTGTTTTGCACTCAGAAATTGAATGTGTTTCTGTCTGGGTATGCAACTGGGAAAGCATTTAGGTGTCTGTGAGGATCAGGGACTTTGAATAGCTATTCTGGCGTAGTTTTACAGGTAAGCCCACAGGGTGAAATTTTGGCTCAATCAAAGTCAATGACAAAAACATCTCACAGACTATCAGCAGTTAATTGGACCTTGAATTTCAAGGCTGTGGACTTGTGGCTTTTGCAAAGTTAACACAGTTATTTTTAAAAAAAACCCACAAAACTACAAAACCTGCTTGAGGAAATAAGTGTAATCTCAAACCCTGTGCTCTGGTATTTTTTCCTTAGATGAGATTTGTGTTACCATGAGCAGTTATGGTACTTCCTTGGCAAGAGACAGCTCACTTGCTGGTATTAGGTAATTTTCCTCAGGATATTAATGTATGTGTAGCAGGGGTCAAACAATAATCCCATCTCATTTCTCTCTTTGCAGGCCCTCTACAATTCAATCAAGAATGAGAAGCTGGAATGGGCAGTGTAAGTATACCGCATAGAAATTAGGAGTTTAAAAATAGTACCTCTGTAGTAATCTCTCTATACATCCTATGTCACCATTCAAGTGGGCTACGAAGCCCGTAGAAGACAGCTAGTGTACGTAATGAGTTTGCTTTTCTGTTAATGAAAGACCTGGCAATACTGCCTCATCTGTTTCTCCAGCGAAGGGAATTGTTAATGATAGGAGTCAACTGCATTTGTAAGGAAAGAGGACATTTCGTTTAGAAGGAAACTTCAGCCTGAAAAGAGAGAAATTAAATCCTCCATTGTTCTATGACTGCATAAATAAAACAGAAGTTGACTTCTCCCTTTATCTTTCGGTACATTGTGTCAGAACCACAGAATAGAAACACATGCCTTGGATTGAGTTTCCTGCTATTGGTTTATTGTCTTGGTTTGTCTCCTGATTAACTACGGATAACTTGACAACAATCTAATATGAAAGATGATAAATTGGACAAAGTGATATCCCCCTGTCCGTAGGCTTTTGACAGCCTAACACTTGTTAACTATGGAAATACTGCAGACAAGAGAGAGCTTCAATTTCTGGTTGTGTTAAATTGTCATTTCTCTGTGCTTAGGTTTCATGAGGTCTAAGCATGCCAACAAGGAGTAGAAGGACCTATTTTAGTTTTTGCCGCTTGCAGAACAGTGGAATTGGGAGTAAAATAAAAAAAAAAATCATCTTTTATCTATATTGGCTGTATGAGACGTTTACCTGAGTAGATTTGCATATCTGAAATCTCACCTTCTTGAGAACAATATATGTGTGGGATGCATGGTCCTGCTAGAAGTCCTAACACCTGCCATAGGTCTTACAGGCTCATTGGCTTCTGATCTTACCTGTTTCAAGTTCATCATCTGCAAATGAACTTCTTGTCAGGGCAGGGTGTGCAGCCTCACAAGGGCTACTGGTCTCAACTGGGATTGCAGCCTCTGTTCATGAGTGTATTAGGTAATGTCAAAGTAGTGAGGAAGATGTTCTGCTAGGGGGAATCACCAAGAAATGCCATTTCTGATGAGCTTTATAAGAAGTATGGTTGGAGACATTTTCCCAGCCTGTGTCTTGGACCTGGAATACACTGTGTGAATCTTACATGTCACAACACCGGAGCTATTAGCAAGACTCTCTCAGGTACTTTGGACCCAGCAGAATCCATTATGTGACTTTCTCAATGTCAGAGTTTTCCTTCTCTTGCCAAGAGACCATACTGTGCCTAATACACTTGGGCAGCCTCCAGGTGGGAACTGGCTTATGCCTGGCTTTGCTCCTGTAAGCTTCAGTCAAGGTGATTTATGAGATAGTTTTCTTCTGTATAGGTAGTAACTGCTTCACGTTTACATAGTCCAGTCCATGTCCCGTGCTAATGAATTTTTTGGAGAGAAATTGCAAGCAGGCTGGAAGAGAGAAATCAGACTCATTCTTAAATAAGGCCTTGGGATGTGGGTGTAAAGCCACCTTCTCCCAGCAGAGATCTCAATGGAGCCGATTGTCTGTTCCAGTCCAGTCCAGACAAATACCTTGGACTGACGGGAAAATTACTTCACATGCAGAGAAACAAAGCTCATTCTGGGCATAGTCGAAGACTTTGTGCCTTTACCTTTAGGGCTGAGAGTGCTGGCTAGAAGAGGGCAGCATCTTTCACATCACCTCACTTTCTACGTCTCGTTCGTAGAGATGTGTGGTTGGTGTAAAGTAATCACCCCAAGAAGCCTCAGGACTGCCTTGAGCTAAAGAGAGGAGGCACATGACTCTCTTGCTCTGCTGTTGTCATCTTTAGAGAAAGGCATATAGGAAGGGGGCATGGCTGGTTTTGCAGTGATGGGACTAGAGAAGATTCTCTTTCCTTTCCAAAGAGTATTGCTTTTCTTCCCTGGTACGGGGAAGAAGTGGGAGGTAAGGCAAAGGTGGAAACAGGGCTCCCTTGCGATGCTGGCATGTTGAAGGAATGCCTTTCCACCAGCCAGAATCCCTTTGAGGATCTAAGACTTTCTCTTACGAGCTAATCAGCAGTTTAAGAGCTGTTCTGGCAGTACATTCTTTGGTAGATTAATAAGTCCATGGGCAGGGGAGGGTAACAGCAATATGTAACATGGGGGAAGACTGCTGCATGATCCTTATTTTACTACTTGTAAGCTAGGTGTGTCATCTTCCTAAATGGTTTGCCATCCATTTCCAGTAGAATTACAGTCTGATCCGAAGCCCACAGAAAGAAAAGGCTACCATTGACTCCAATTTTGTAGTCAAGACAAGTGACACCTTAATCAGCGGATGTGCTCTAGAGACTTTCAGTAGGAGTATTCATTTATCCTTTATCATCAGGGAAGCACAATTACAGCTTTGGAAGACAGAATTGCATTACACTGCTTTTTCTGCAGTAGTTCCAGGCTTGAAGTTCTTCAAAAGGTTAAAAGCATATCACATACAATGGTCTAAAATAAAGAGATCTGACCTGGAATTTACCCTGAGCTAGTGAATGTGGGGTCCTGAAAGCGCACTCCTTCTTTTTACTGCCCCCCCCCAAATGTTTTGGTTGCTTTTCACAGTAGAACTGCTGGAAAACATTCTGCCATTTACTTGGCTTGCCATTTACTTTGTTAGCTGTTTCCTCTTGCCTTCCTTGTTCAGTGTCCTGGGAGAAAAGAGAAAAGTGTTACGGGAAAACTAATGATCAGAAATACAATTATTCTGTCGTTGTCCTGTTACATGCTTCCTCTCTACTTAGTGAAGCACTAGAGGGTGATTGGGTCTCACAGAAGTCCTTGGCAGAAGTTCCTACTGACTGCAGTGAAACCACGTACTTTTTCATCCAGTTAGTCCATGCATCCTGTTTTCAGAGTGCTGAGGTTACTGGAACCACTCCAGGAGTGCATGTAGCCCCAATAATTGTGTCTCAATTTCTCATGCTGCCTGAATTTCCCTGAGGGATTTGATACTTCCATAAGATTTTTTCATGCTCTTGTTCTTCAACCCTGACATCACTCGTAAGATGAAATGAATTCAAGATTCTGTGAACATGAGCGGCAAGATTAAGAGTTGGGTTTGTTTAGTTGGGAAAGGGAGCACTGAGTAGAGGGACCTGAGTGTATTTATTTCAGTGTGTAAAGGCTGTCACAGAGAAGAAAGGTGTGAATTATTCTTCGTGCCCTTGTGGGTGGGTTTAAATTTGAAGCAAGGGAAGTTTGGATTCAACTCTAAAAGAAGCTTTCTAGCAATAAGCCTTTTAAACCAGGGCATAGGTTTGCCTGGACGAGCTATGGAAGTGCTTTTGCTGAAGGATTTTGTGAGCTGTTTATTCTGTCCAGAATGGGTCAGGAAGAGTGGATCCAGGTTCAGAGGCAAAGAGACAGATTAGCTGACCTCTTGAGATCCCTTCAGTCCTATTTTCTATAGATGTTTCGCATCCTTTTGCTTTTGCACCCATCATCATCATCTTTAAGCTGAAGAGAAAAAAGGTAATTTGGCTTCAGAGGCGCCAGAACTAAATATGTTTTGTTTGCAGATGTCTACATGGAAATGTGGTGGTGAACGTTATTGTTCTCCATTGTTTGTAATACTGTGTTTACTTCCTGTTGAAGGTGATAGGAATAATAAAATCATCATCTTAAAATAGGCCGAGTGGTGATCTAGAATTACCATATGAAATCCCAAAGCGCTGCTTACAAAATTGCAAAAAACGAATGGCTGCACTTGAGGCAGTCGTATTCTGAAAACTCTCTCCTCAGGACAGTGTAGCTTTCAGGAGAATCACTTGGGTTTTGACTAGTTGATGATAGATTTCTTTCCAGAGAAATTTAGATGTGGATATGGTGTATTCCTTTTGTTTTTCTGGACTGCACTGAAAAATAATCTGCTTCTAGAGAAACCAAAATAGGTCTTTGACACAGTGATGGTGGGGAAGGGCTGCTGCTAAATCCTTTCTGTGTTTCCTGCAGCAACTGTGACACCGAGACTGGGGTGGTTATAAAGATGTCTGTGCTGAAGCTCACCTTTTTTCTAGATCAGACCAAGAAATCTCTCCCTGTTATAATTAACTCTTTGTCTCCCAAGTTCCAGGATGTTTCCTGTTTGGCTGGGTTTTGAGAGGGGTCAGGTGGTAATCACCTGGCTCTCCTTTCTTTTCTCCTCCTTTTGGGAAAGATGCCACAACTTCTGTCTGCTCATTTCTGAAGTCAGTTTGCTACTACAGATGCTATCAGTTCCAAAGATTCATAAATCTGTGTTACAAATCTGATTTTTTTTTTTAAATGCTGTTTTTTTAAATGGATTTGCATAGGCTTTTGTCATGTCATCTAAGCTTTCTATTTGAAAAAATTCAGACACAGAGCAGACTTTTAAAAATGAAGGGCTTGACCCTGTCTTTCCAGCTTTGTGACTTCGAAGTTTTCCAAGGCAGAGCCTCAAATCACACCATAAAACATAAAGAAATGTGTTTGTTCCTGAGAGAACAAGATGATGGTTTTCTCTCAGAATTAAAAAAGATACTTTTCTTGTATAAGGTCTTTCTGGGGGGAAGCAAAAATATATTTCTTCACCAAAATGGCAACATATGTATTTTTGCAGTTTTTCCAAATCTGCGTGTTTAAAAGCCAGACTCTTTCTGGTTGTCAGTGATTATGCATTTGGTAAGGAAAACATTGCTGTTTTAATACTGTGTCTGCAAGTGATAGAACAAGCAGATCCTGAGTTTGGTTCTCATGGATAGCCAGTGCCCTGGTTACTGATATATCTGCAGATCCCTTCCCAAAGAGACAAGCTAAGGGAAGTGTAACTGAATCACCTTGTTCTGTAAGCACCTTACAGGTGGTAGCCTTTTACTGTCATGAGTACCCAGCAGAGCGAAGACACTAGAGACACAAGAGGGTTCACAGCCATTAGCCCCTTTCAGTTGTCAGAGGTCAGGGGTCACCAGAGGAATCACTTGCAGACCGAGAGCCAGGAGTGATTTCAGTCTGCTGATCAAAGACAGAAAATCTCGTAAGAGTTCTGCAAACCTAAGTGGACCCTCATGGTGGTGTTTTGCTACTGAAAGGTGCGTTGGAACCAGCATGGGGTTTTTCCCCAAAAGCACAAGGATAGTGCTATTTTCTGTACCACATGGAAAGGAGAGGCACTGAGCCTGTCCCTGACAGGGACCTGAGCTCTGCCTGTGTGACACTAGATCCATGACTCTGAACAGAGACACCACCCACTGACTCTTACTCCTGCATCACTGGAGACTGCTTTCACACTGGGGATATTACAGAGCTTGAATCATCTCCAGAAAGCCATCTGAGGATGAGGAAGTAGTTGCACCCCCACATGCTAGGGTTTCAGAGATCAGTTTTCAGGTTGTATGTATCCAGAGGCCAGCTGAATTTTCTCCTTATCTTCCTTCTTGCAGCCATACTCTAAAGGCTGGTGAGGGGTAAGCTTAAATTGTTAAATCCTTGTTAAAGCCAGTCAAGGACCAATCTATTCAGCCAACTTTGAAGGGCTCATAAGGAAAGCTAATACCTGAACTGTTTTGCAACTTTGACACTCCTCCCAGTTGTCCCACTTTCTTCTTACAGTTGACCACTGTTAAAAATTGAGTATTTTAATAAGTGAGTCCCAGGTCACTTGGTTTTATTTCCACTGGTGTTTCATATTCAAGATCAGAGAGAGAGAGAAGCTCCTTTTAGTTCTGTTTTCTCTGTTGTTCATCTGCTTCTCGTTCTACATAATGAATCCTCCTTGCCTCTCTGGTTCCCTTGCATCTTACAGACTGGCTCCTGTGTCTTGACCTTATGCATCTTGACAGAGCACTCAGCTCTCAAAAGTGCCTAAGGCTTCTGAGTCTCAACAATGTCCCATTTTAAGTGACAGATTAAAGGACCAATTAAAGGTTTGTTCAGTGCTACTAGCAGTCATGACAGCAGATGTCATTTTGTCCTTGTCTGGTCTGTCTACATTTGTCTTTTGAAGAATTCCTATTTTAGTAGCTTCCTCAGAGATGCGAAGTTCAAGAGCACTGCCCTCAGCACTAGTGGTGTCCATCATCCCCAGGACTGCTCACCACACCACCTGTGGCTGCTTGGATAAGGGTACTGGTACATTCCCACAGGACAGTTGGTCACTATAGGATAATTCACTCCCATAGCTCCAAAGGAGGTAGCTTATTCCAAAAAAATGCTAAGCTAGTTACTGCAGTAGGCCTCTGCTGGCAAGGAGAAATCCACTGTGTCCTTGGCTGAGATCCCAGAATTCACAAGTCACTTCAGTGTGACAAATCAGCCTAAGAGCTTATGCCCAGTGAGAAATTTTAGTCTGGACTAGGTACCACAGACTTGTGTTGGTAGAACTTGCTCCTGGAACAGACAAATATCTGAGAAACGTGTGTCAGACTGTGTGTCCACAGATGTACCAGCAGCTAGTAAGTGTGGTAGATATAGGAAGGACAGGGCAATCAAAATTTTCAGAAATTTCTACACTTTTCCAGTTGGAGAGGGTTTCAACCAAAGCGTGCTTTGACCAAGGAAAGTGTTTTGCAAATCATTCTGTTCTTGAGTGGGAAAACATGTGTCAATAGGCTGAAAGATGCAAGGACTGCTCTTCCTTGCAGGAATCGAGTCTTCAAGTAGAAGATTTATTCCTCTTAGTCAGAGGACCTTGCAAGACAACACCATAAAGGCATGGTGCACCGATCTGGCTGCACCATTTCTATACATCTGAATCACATGTCTGGCACCTTTGCTTGACTCTCAGGCTAAATGTTGATGTGTATCCATACTGTTGAAAAGTCTTACCTTAGAAAAGGTGCTTGCCTCTGTACTGCCTGTTGTGGTGGTTTTTAACTGCGCTAATTCCTAAATGGTGTCTGGAAATAGTTTGGCAGTGTGCTGGGCTGAGACCATGCCAAGCACAAACTAATATGAAGTGATCAAAGTCAAATGCCTTGGAACATTCCCTGGCACTGCTGAGTTCACTAATATAGCCTCTGTGTTTCTGGATTTAGTTTCCTTGTTGTCAATCTATTATCCTTGTATCTCCCCAGACTAAGTTATTTCCCAGAAGACCATTTCAGGAGAGATCAGGATAATGCACATTGTTGCTCTAGCCCGCAGTTCTTGGAGGACATTTCTTGGGATAGTAATTCCCATAAACAGACATGGTTGTAGTGTGCCCCCAGATGAGCTTCTGGACTGACATACTCCTTGCTAATCCTCATCTGATTTGATGCCTTTGAATATATACTTGTGATTGGAAGGTCTGCCTGAAGTTTCTCTCCTGACCATCTGGGTGCAGTGAGATGCAGCGGCTTGAAGTGCACCCCCTCATCGGCCATCATTACACTCAAGTGATGTTGATTTTTTTTTTTACATTGTATGCTGGTCATGACTTTCCAATGACAGACTTCATCCTCCCTGACACACCTTTCCCAGTCACCTGGAGAGGAGTGTGTGGGGACTTCAAAGACACAGAGCTGCTCTCTAATCTGACACTAACTCTGGTTCCTCCAAATACACCATCCATCCAGATTCAGTGGCCTGTTGTTCTCTGAAACCATTGCTCTACTCCTGTGATGGACACCCTTTGTTTTCTAGGTTTCCTGGTCCTTTTCCCAATTGGCTGTGACATATAAAAAGGAATTTATTAGTCAGGCAGTGCTTGTGACTTGCTGAAAAGGGTTGCATTGTTGTCCCCAAGAGCTGTGTTGAATATATCGCCCTAATAAGTAACATTTTGGGCAGCATTTTGTTTCCAAAATACAGATAATGTAATTCACCTAGTATAGTTTTTATTTTTAAATTACTTCTTTTATGCTAGTCTGCAGAGGAAAATAAAGAAAAAGAGGTAGAGTCTGTGTTTCATATGCTAAGTTAAGGGCTAAGCCACAGTGATCTGTAGTAATCTAATTCTTTTCATCTACCTGTGAACTCATGAAGAAATTAGAGATTTTTCAGGAGAACCCAGCAGGCAAATATTTCACACTTTAGCACTCAAATAAGTAGAATTAAAAAAAGGTGGAGTTTAAGGACACAGAATGATCTTGAAATACTGGCGTTTGAGACTGTAAAAGGGAAGCTTAGGCTTCATTGAGATCTGGCTCCTATGTCCTTGTGCTAGTGAAGTGGGTGAATTGAAGCTTTGCTATAATCCGACTATATTTTGGAGCATAGCTGAAGTTTTTCTCTAAATAGGGCCCCTATAAAGAGAGAGGTGTTTTGACAAGGAATGTGCAAGAATATCTGAAATGAAACATTGCTGGTTAGTCCCTCATTCATTCTTGTTTTTTACTGCTTTTTAAGGGATGAAGAAGAAAAGAAAAAGTCTCACTCAGATGGTACAGATGAAAAGGATAATGTGAGCCAGACAAAGGCTGTCAGTCGAATTGGCAACTCAAATAACCCATTCCTGGACATCCCTCATGACCCCAATGCTATTGTGTATAAGACTGGATTTCTGGCTCGGAAAATCCATGCGGATATGGATGGAAAGAAAAGTGAGTATCTTTCACTCTTAACATCATTTTCTTGTTATCCATGCATAATGCCACATACGATGAGCCCATGTGCTTCTCAAGGCAAATAGTGCTGCTTCATTAGGGGAAATTGCAGCAATAGCAAACAATGCAGCAATTGGATTATCACACTTCCACTATTAGGCCAGGATTTACAATTTTCAGTCCCATTTGTAGCAGCTCTAATACGTAAGCATAATGAATAGTGCAATACAGCAGGCAATGTAGATCTTTTGTACTAAAAGAAAATGAATCTCATGGCTTACAGAAGACAAAACAATTTGGAGTGAATTACAGTGGCTGTTCCGTAGCAGTTTGGTAATTCTCCTTTTCCTTGTGTGGCACCAGATTGTTTCAAATCTCCCCATGCCTTTGGGTCTGTATTTTAAAAAAGGCTGTTCTTCATCTCTACTTGGAAGATGCTGTAACTGTTCCTTCCCAACTTTGCTAGCCTTGAGTCATCTCCCCAGTGAAATACAGCAGCTTTTGGTACCAGCCAGATTTACACTATGCTGCTCCTCCCTACCCTTTTTTCTGGCAAACTTGCTGTGCCTCTTACTTTTATTATTCTCTTTCCCTTTTGTCCTACATACATTTGTGATCCACTAATTATCGAAGGTCTCTGATTCAGCTGTGTGTGTTCTGTTGTTTGGACATCTTCATTTGTTTGTTTTCTATTGATCTGCTACTCAGAGCATCTGTATTTTTCCCAGTTGTTGATGATCCCCTACTCAGGATTCACACTCTTTGGCTGAATCCTGAAGGCAAAGTCTGATTTTGTGATGGGTTTCCAGTAACTGCAACTGTCTCCTAGCTTGGCTTAGCTCTTTGATGTTTGCATGTTTTGCTAATATAATTTAGAAGGTACAGTTGGAGGTTGGTGTTTGTAAGCTGGAGGCTGACAGCTGGATGGCTAAATCCAAACAGAGATGTCGAAATCAAACTGACCTCATTCTTTGTGATGACTGGATGCTTTGAATAGGTTCCTCTTTATTAAACTTCTGTTTATTTAACCTTAGTAAGTAATTGTATCTAGTTGCCTTTATTAAATTATTTCTTTAATTAAAAGTAATCAGAATTGCTCATTATTCAGCACACCGGATGCTGGCATTCTGGGGATAATCCTTTTATGAGTAATGTAATTAAGGCCACGTTTTCAGAAGTTCCTGTACGTCTAGGGGGCCTGCCTCTTATTGTCATGCAGCTCTTGAAAAAGTTACATTCTGACTCTGACTCATTGCAAATAAAATGAGACTTTTTCTTTTTTTTTCTTTTAGTTAGACCTTGTCATATTTCATTTCCTATTGGAGCTGTTACAGATCAGCCTGTGCAGGATTGCTAATGAAGTGATGTGCTGGCATGTTATAGGTATTTTCTCAGGAAAGGAGTACTGAGGACTGAAACACTTAAGCAATCTAGAGGAAAAGGATGTAACAGGGGCCGGTGGCTGGAAGCTGTCCAAACAAATGCCAATTAGAAATAAGGCCCGTTATGTAAGATGAGAATGATTAACCTCTGGAGCAAGGGATTAATAACCTCTTCACTATCACTTGCTGTCTTAAGATCAAAATGGGATGCCTTTCTGAGGGTGATGCTTTAGTCATACATGTGTTATTAATTTCAGTGCAGACACAAGTGGATGCTGGTAAGTGGTGCATGTTTGGTGGAGCTTAGATGCAGGCTTATAGCCTCAGGCTGTGGCCGTACAGTCTGTGCCTTCTCTCCTTCTATTGCAGCTGAATTTCAAACTGCAGCAATCATGCTGAATCCCCCTCTTTAGGTTTCTTGAGGGATGATTTTGTTTTTCTCATTAGTATTCTGTTTGGCTCCCCTCTCTTTTTTCTTCTTTGGCTTCCCCTGTGGCTGCAGGAGCAGGGGAGGGGACCAAGAAGCTATCCGACCGCTCAGTGCCAACTCAGGTGTGCAGCAGTGGCAAGAGGGAAGGATGCTCTTGAGAGGCACTGCTTTCTAAGCAGTGCCCCATTGGTACTGAGCAGTGCCTGCCAGCTTGCTGTGACATGAAGAAAGGGTATTTCCTTCTGAGAACTGTCACGGCACAGAGTGCAGACCTAGCTCTGTAGGGACAGTGTCCGCCTACCTGCAAGAGCACAAAGGCTGGATCTCTCTGACCTTCTTTCTGCATTGCTGCTGCTCCCTTCTGATCCAGTCCAGGGCTGTCGTCAGAGTTGGTTTATTACTCTCTCACACAGCAGGTATGTGCAGGCACTGTGCTAAGTTGAATTGTCCTTTGAGAAGTAGAGTACAAAGGAGGTTTAACACAGGATTAATGTAGCTTTCCTGTTGCCTAGAAAAGTGTAAAAATGGATCCAAGTTAAATGGGTTTTCATTTGTTTTCTTTGCAGCTCCCCGGGGAAAGCGAGGCTGGAAAACCTTTTATGCTGTACTAAAGGGAACGGTCCTGTACTTGCAGAAGGTATGGGAAATCACTGTCTTTTGGAAACTAATTAAAGCTGGATAAAGCAGCAGGCATCCTCTCCGCTCTCACAGCCCACCTCCAGGCTCCTTTCCCTTTGACACACAGCGTAGCTGCACTCTCTGCCCCTTACCCTGTTTATACACACATTCAGGCATGAATCCTTTCATTGACATCTCCCTCTTTTCATAATTTAAAGTTAAGTTCCATTGTCCCCATTCACATGTGTACCCTATTGCTTCTGGTTATATCATTGCCGTCAATCACAGCTGAAAAAATAGCCAGCTTCACCAGCAAAGACAGCATTATCTCTCTGTGTCTTGCATACATTCCTCTAGGCTGCTTTTAACATTGCATTTCATACATATGACTTCTCCTCCTGTAAGGCTGTCCTCCTTTCCCATCTTTTCATGGTATACATTTTCGCAGTGCCTGCAAGACCAGCTGCAAATCAATTGAATGGCAGCTTGGCCTTGGTAGGAAGCTGCAGCTTCTACTCCCCAGCAGAATGGAAGGATAAAAGGATACTTTTTTTCTCCCCAGAGCAAGATGAGATACTGCTTTCTAATAAACTTTGCTCCATGACATCAAGAAGTCTAAAAAAAAAAGTCAGCTGAAACCCTTCAAGTCTTTTGGCACAAGTTTAAATATATTATAGTGCAGTTTTAACTGTACTCTTGGTACATGAAATGCAGCATATGGATGAGAACTGTCAAAATCAAATAAATGATAGCAGCAAAGTAGGTTGTTAAGATTTTTTGGCCCCCAGCATAGGTGAAATATTAATGAAGTAGGTGATGTTTGTCCAGGCTGTCCTGTATTGTAGAAGTGTGCTCCTTTGAAAGCCTTTTTATTTTTCCACTATGGTTTACAACTGTCAGGAGCACAAGTTCAAGTGCATACTGCTGTTTCCTCCTCCCCTGCTGTGGCTTTCTGAAGTTGTTGGTTTCACTGGAGCCACCCTGGATAGCCTCTTAGAAGAAAGAGAGTACTTTGGTTCTAATTTTTGCAGCATGAGGTTTGCAAGGTGGATGCTCTTAGTGCAATACTTTTTTGAGAGAGCTGAAGTCTTGTAACAGACAAAAACACATCTGCAGTCAGGATGGAAGATTGGGCTGAAGGTTGTATGTGACATACTCAAAGCCAGTGCAAGAGACCAGAACCAAGCTGAGCCTTCCTTCTGGTCCTTTTGCTAGCAGCAGATTCAGATTTTGCTAAAGTGGCCTTCATGGCAGGTTTGAGTAATCTTCTTTGATTTCTGAACTAAATAATTTTTAGTCGCCTGAGAAGACTGCATGGCTCCCTAAGAAGTGAAAAGGTTCCTTGTCCGTAACACATTAATTAATTTCTTACTTGATCTTTGAGGGGGGATAAGTTTGCTAAGGGAAAAAATGGAGATGCTGTCTATTTCAGAGTCTTAATAATTTTAAGTACTCATATTAAGTACTCATATACATAATTAAGTACATAATTAAGTACTCATATTTTTATGAGTATTACTGGTATATTAGTTTAAAATGCTGTTTAACAAGATGTAGAGATGCTGACGTAGCATGCTAATTCTCTACAGAATGGTGCTTTCCCACTCTCACCAGTAAAAGAGTAATTTCACATCTGAGTGCATTTTTGCATTGCTGGAGTTCTTACATATTTGTTATTTGTGTGTCTTGTACTTATCACGGTATTTGAATTCAGTGATTACAGAGTAGCTACTTTGCAAAGCTGCAGTCTCCCACTTGGTTCTGAAGACACTTGCACTGAAGTTATCTCACTGTAGCAGTGACAAGCAAGGCTTTTACTTTAGTGCCTTGTACTTTAGCACAAGGTTGACAAAAGGGCCTGATGGGAAGTGTCTTATTCACAGGATGATGGGGCAGCTCTGAGCTTCCCCAGGGCTTTGCTTCAGCCCTGAAATAAAGTTTGCTCAGTTAGGGACATATCGCGAAGTTGAGGGTGCCAGGGTTTTAAAATACACAGCTAGGCCAAGTAGAAGTTGATGAGCTGATATTTCATTTTACAATATCAGGACATTGAAATTATCCTAATTTCAGAAAATTCAGGAGCGTTTTAGAACAGCTTGATTTGTTCGTAGAAATGCATAGCTTTGGCAGTAGTCATGCTCAAAAGATGTTTTTGCCTTTGCCTTCTCTCCTGATTATGGAATGCTATAGGGCAGAGTGCATTCACATAAGCAAACACTCATTTTCCTTCTTTCTCTCATTATCTGTACATAATCTGTTTATCTGTGGAGGTAACATCTGTGGTGATGGGTCCATTGCACTGGGTGCTGTTTAAGTGGGGGAGATGTAAATCTCACTGTTGTAGGTGCTATATAAACAGAAATTACATATACCAACCTCTGCAGTGTTGCTTTCTGTGTTTATCTGTAACTCAGCTGTTCCCTCAAGACACTACTGTAATATAAATATTGTTTGTAGCAGCTGTGATTCCCCCAGTGGGCAGTGTGATCCCATTTCTGCTGTCATTCTGTTTGCATACTAGTCCAGTTCTCCTTGTTCTGCTGTCAAAGTCCATGTGTGAGAGTGGTTTGTAAAGGGTGGTCACTTGAGATTTACTGAGGAGTTTATCTGGGCCATTTTGTCTCCATGCCCACATGTATTTTCTTTTTTTCATTGGAACTGTTCCAGTGCCAATTCATGTGCTGCATATTGTTTTATTTTTAAGTAAGTGATTTAAGAGAGATGGTTTTTGAATTAGTGAGCCCAAATGCCACTGGAGGCACTCAGTGGAAGAGTTCACAATTAGCCAACTAAATGTGCCTGCATAGTATTACATAAAATGAGAGGTTTGACATGTTTGGGATGTTGGCGTTGTCCCTAGGCATCCTCAGGCCAAGGTTACTTTCCTGCCCTCTGTTCATAGCAGGAGGAAATTGTGAAGTAGGAGCTTGACAGAATGTCTGTTCACTTGACTGACATGGGATGTGGTGTGCATACAAAAGTGAGGCTTATAAAGAGAAGACATAAGGCTGGCCTTGCCTCCTTGCTAGACATTGCTTCTGGGCAAGCAGTGCAGGACATGGACCTTCATGTTTTGTTTAGGCTCTTCTGTGAGGTTTGCAACATCTTTGCTCTTTGATGTTGCACTTAAAAATCTTGCGGGCTTTCAGGTGGTTTTATATAACTTTTCTCAAATGTGTTTCCTCTATTGAAATATTAAAGAAAGACCAGAATGATGTAAAATGTTAAGTGACGAGACATTCTGGAAGAGAATTCTGCAGCTGTCACATGCAACTGAGGGAGATATCCACCCACAGTACACTGACTGATAAAAAGCCAAATACCATTCTCTGGTCTATCAAAAATGAATTTAGAAACATGCTGACTTCAGGTCAGCAGGATGTGGTAAAGTCATTCTCCAGGAGTCTGAGAGAGATGAATTCAGCGTGTCATTGCATTGTGTGCAGCACTTGCATCAGACTTCAGTTGATAGAAAGGTCACAGTTCTTTTTTGGCTTATTTGTTTCTTGCTACTGGCTTGGTCTAACTTTAGTGAGCTGCCTTCCGTTTCAGCTCAGCCTCCACACTGACACTGGCACATCAGAGCATGTGCTGTCCTTGATGGCATAAGAGATATGGGTGTTCCTGTGCCCCTAAGCATTCCCTGCCAGCTGGAAAGAGTTGGAGCCCTTAGAGGTGGAATTTTAGCAGCACATTCATGTCCTTCTAGTCTTCTCTGAGGCTGGCCAGCTTCGCAGAGACATTTCCGGTATGCTGATCAGTGCCTTTGGAGAAGCTGGCAGAGCCCCATCTGTCAAGGTAGATTGCAGCCAGCTGATCCGGTGGGATTAGCAAGGATTAGTGTGAATGCTGTCTGTGGGTAAGGAGGAGTTCTCTCAGCCAGGACTGCTTCTGGGACTGCCCAAATGTGGAGTTCTTCTGGAACACGATTGGACACCAGAGTAGGTTGTGGACATAGGATGCGTCTCACAGAGGAAGCTGGGAGACAACAGGCAAGGTGATAATTGACACTGTCGCTAGGCAGTAACTTCAGGAAAGCCAGGATATTTCTCATGTTTCTGAGGTCTGTGTAAGCTCATTTCCTGGCCTTGAAGTTTTTCCAGTCCCCCTGTACAGTAGAGCGAGTCATTTCCCCCCCAAACTATCAAATAAATCGGCTTTTGAACTCATGAAGGAAGGGCATGACCTGTGGGCTTGTTTTCTCCATCTTCAAGATGGGGCTCAGCCAGACGTTAGACAGCCTTCTCCAGTTCTTGTCCTTCAGCTAGAGCCTTTCCCAAATCTTCCTTGAAGGAAGTTTAGAGAGTGCTTTAAGCATGAGCTCAGTACGATGTGGAGATCCCTCCAAAGGTTGCTGGGACTCAAGCTACGAGTGAGGAAGGACATTTATCTTTGCTCTCTTGAAAACTCCTTTTGCCACACATGTTAAAGTTGAAGGCCACCCTTTGCTCATCTGTGCAGCAGTGCTCTGCCTTTCTGCTAGGCCTGCCAGATCTGTGATGGGTTGTGTCTTTGTCTGGCCCCAGGTGGAAGTGGTGCTGCAACAGTTTGCTGGTTAGCTGCATCTCCTCAGGTGAAGGGTCTGAGCAGCAGCAAGTCCTGAGCCTGCAATAGCTGGGTCTCTGTGAGGAAGGACGAGATGAGCAGTATGCTCTGTCCTCCCTTGTAGGAGATGGTCGCTCCATCCATTAAAACTCATCCTGGAGAGCCCTGACCATACACAGTCTGGCTGAGAGCGGACGCCTTCAGCAGAGGTGTAGTTGGCCCTGGGTGCAGTCGTGGTCTGCATGCTGTCACATTAAGCCCTGTAAACCAGTTCATGCATGTTAACCACCTCCTTTTCAGCATGGGTGCCTCCTTCGGTACTTAAGCTAGTGCTGTCCCTGCACATGCTCTATGACCTGCACTCTGTTGCCTGCTAAACCCCATCTTGTAACTCTTGTGTTCAAGTAGAGGGATCAGTAGTTAACCACACGCCTGCAGGGAACTATTCCTCTGTTTTGCAGCTGTCACACCCCCTCCCTTGGTGGGTTTCAGATGAGACTGATTTTTTGATGTGATAAGGGTAAGAAATAGAGTCAGTTGCAGATTGCTTTGGTCTGTCCTTCAGAAGCTAGGTGCATGCAGCATTGCTTGCAAGTGACTTTTTCTCGGAAAAGGTCCTGACTTTCCCAAGCCATTTATAGTCAGGTAGGCTTTGAACTGGACTTGTGGCTACACCATGTTTGTACCCTCATCCAGGTTCTGTAGCTCAAGAGATCAAAGTCTGCTCCCAGGCTAATGCTTGCAACATAGAGAAGTTTGACCCCCTGCTTTTGTCATCTGGTGTTAAGAGTGGTGCTGTTGAGTGAGAAACCTGGACGGTGCTGTGCTTGCCATTTGCAGACCCTGAGTGGAGAGATTTAAAGGAGTTTGATGTATTGCTTTGTGGAGATTGATGATGAGGATTCTCCTCTGTGTGAGGGCCTGCCAGGAGGACATACAGATGTAGCTGGGAGAAATAAAAATTGAGCAGTGGAAGCTGAGAACCCAAGCAATTGAGCAATGGAGGTGGGGAACAGGCCATGAAGGATTCCTTAAATGAAGGCTAATAGTCCACAGCTATTGTGATAGTCAAATACTCCCTGTTTACTCCTCTTCCTGTCAAGCAGATAGTGGAACTACTTTTCTCATTTGCAAAGAGATCAAAAAAACAGAAGGAAAGAGAAAAGAAAAGGTGTTAAAGGTAGTGGAAACCACTCTCAAGTGCTCTAGTCAGACTTCATTCATTTAATGTACTTTAGTACTATTTATGACTATGGAACAAGTTTTTTTTCTAGATTAAGGAAAAAGGGGTATTACATGGAGAAATAAGATGCCATTTTTCCCCTGTTAACTCCTGCAGGATGAATATAAGCCAGAAAAGGCTTTGTCAGAGGAAGATCTGAAGAATGCAGTTAGTGTGCATCATGCACTGGCATCCAAGGCAACAGACTATGAGAAGAAACCCAATGTCCTAAAGCTTAAAACAGCAGATTGGAGGGTCCTGCTTTTCCAAGCCCAGTAAGTGCTCACTTCTGTTTTGTGCCAGTCATTGGGGAAAGAAAGCAGTGCTGAAGGAGGGATAAATTCATTCCCGAACAGGTTAAAGCAGAGGTTTAAGAGGTTGAATCTGTTTATTTGATCAGAAATAAGATTAAGCAGTGATTTGATTACAGTGCAAAAGTAGTTCATGAGAAAGAAGCATCAAGTTTTAAGAGGCTTTTTAATCTAGCTGAGAAAGGCATAACAAGATGCAGCAGCTGGAAGCTGAAGCTGCAGGAAATTCAATTTGGAAACAAGGCACAAACTTATAACAGTCAGGGTGATTAATCATTGAAAAAAACGTCCAAAGGCAGTCTTGGATTGTCTGTCTCCTGATGTCATCAGGTCCTAGCCGGATGTCTTTCTAGAATATATGCTTTGGTCAGAAACAAAGTTACCACTTAATACAAGAATAATTTGATTAGGATCTTCAGGCTGTGATATCCAGACAGAACAGATGACCCGTCTTTTGCTTCTGACATTAAAAACCTGTGCATCAGTCTTCAGCATGAGCCCTTTTCTACTATGATTCATGTGAAACCTCTTAGAAATCTGTGGTGTCCAGCACAGCTAAAACCTTAGAACATACCTCTGAATCAGGACATTGGTTGTTTCTGTTGCCTGTGTCATTTGGATTGGATTAGGAAAAATGTGTGCTAGGCTGAGTTATGGACCTAATCACGAGCCAGTCTATGACTGAGATACCTGACACTAGCTGCTTGCAAAGATAGATCAGAAGACTGAGCAGACTCTAAGACTTGTCCAGTTCTGGTTATTTTTGCTTTTAAAATGCCATTGAAGGGGTGGGAAAGGTAGGGGAGGCTGAGTCAACACATGCTTAAAATGTGTTTCTTCCCCAGGAGCCAAGAAGAAATGCAGACCTGGATCAATAAGATCAACTGTGTGGCTGCCGTCTTCTCTGCACCACCATTCCCAGCAGCAATTGGCTCTCAGAAGAAGTTCAGTCGTCCGCTCCTGCCAGCCACCACAACAAAGCTATCTCAGGTGAGCTGTCTTTATGTAGAGGGTAGGTGATAGTGGTTTCTCTGACTGGCAGGAGACTGGATGGTTGTCCTCGGCATTATTTTGAGGCTGTTGCCACTAGCATTCCTTGGAGAGGTAGGCTTGCACGGTAAATCTCTGCTTATTTCCTGATGCAAGGTTTGAAGTGGGGAGAGAGAAGGAGCAGACTTGAATATAATTGTTTTATAGTTTTGAAGAAAAGAAACAATCACCAGTGTTCCTAGTATCAGATGTAGAATTTTCATTCCATGGTTATGGCTCTGCAGAGGACATTTCAAATACTGTCTGGTGGGTTTTTTTGAATATGCCTGTTTATTGCTACTCATTTCAGGAAAAATGGTCTTTGGCTTATTGAGGTGACAAAAGGTGAAAGCTGATGCATCAGGCAAGCATCAATTATATTTGTTCCACAATACTTCTCCAGCTCTTACCAGCTCAGGGACTTCTTGTTTGATGTATATTTATAAACTGCGTCTTACGTGAGCATCTTTGGTCTCCCCTTGTGATCACATAAGCTTTTAGCTTCTGCAGCATCCTGTAGCAGGGAGTTTCACAGCTCTACTACTTCTTGCACGAAAAACCACCTACTTCTGCTTGTTTCAGACAGGCTGTGTCTGATGCTTGTGCCCATAGCTCTGTGTACTCTAGGAGCCGTGATGCATGCCTGCATTTCTTCCTGCACTGGTAGGAACATGATATTGATTGTGTTGATCAGGTTGACAGTGGCAGGGGTGACAAGTCCTTGGTGATCTAGGATAGAGATCTATCCTAGGTGTAGACTTTATGAGTAACCTCCTTTAGTTTTTAAAGTCATCTGCCCATTCTGGATTGCATCTTAAATCCTTTTTTTTTCTTTTTTTTTTTTTTCCCACCATCTTTATAGCTTAGCAACACTCCTTGGAAACCATTATCTCATAATCTGCATTTCTTTAAGAGGGTGGGGGTTTTTATGTCGCCCCTGCTTTTTCCCTCTCTGTAGCAGTAGCCTTTCCTCTAACAGTGTGGTGACCACCTTTCCATCTTCTGTTCTGGGTTAAAGTTTGAAACGTGTCTCATACAGTATAATATAACTTGTCTCATCCTTGTGGTTTTACCTTTTGATCATGCATACCTTTTTAAAAATACTGTATGGTGCTTCAGTAATTTACCCCCAGTCACCAAAAAAAAAGGTTTTTTACTCACTGTTGTTCTGTGTGATTGTTCCATTTAGCACATTGTTTCCTAGTCTCATTGTTTCCATTTAATCTGGAAAGAAATAGAACACAGCCCTGTGGTTTGTGTCTTGAAGAAGGGGAGACACGAAAAGTGGAATAAGATAAGCTGTTTTAGCTAAAGGCAGAAGAATGTGAAGTGTTCAAAGCAGATGAATTCAAAGGCAGGCAGAAACATGTTTGCTTTTATCTGTCAGTGTGGAAAAGCTGCCAGCAGGCTGCTTCTCATTTGGCAGACAAAAAAAAATATGAATTGTCAAATCCCTGTGGGTGCTGTTTAGGATTTTGTGGGCCAAATCATGATGGACAGAACTTCTTCAAAGGGCCTGTTCCTGGTCAGGCAAAAGTCAGTATGCAGTGAGAACCTAACGTGGGTGTGGGAGAGAGGTAGGACGTGACAGGCTCTGCGAGATCATTTTACCAAGTTTGCTTTCAAAAGCAAATCAGTGTCTGATCTTGGTTAGTCCAGCTGAAGAGGGATGTGACAAAGCTATATATAAAGGAGCAACCAGTCTAGAAAATATCTACTAGGGTTTGGGGCTTTTTTTCCACCTTTTTTTTCTGAGAATGTGCATGTACACACAAAAGCTACAAAGGCCTGATGCCCTGGAAATTACAAGTGCCAAATTAATAGCTGTTCAAAGACCTCCCATCATCGGGTTATAGAACTCACGGCAACAGGATGTCACTGGGACCTAAGATTCAGCACAATGTAAAGAGTGATTGGGCCCTAATAGAGAGAGCAAGCATATCCAGGGTAGTTACTAACAGCAACAAGAATTTTTGGCAGCCAATAGTGAGTGGTTTGAACCCTACCATGTATAGACGGGGGCAAATTATCCCACTTTTTTTGCTTTGGTTCTCTTGCAAAAGAGTTGAAACCCAAGATTAGCTGGGGCTCAACTATTATCCTCTGTAGAAGTTTTCCATCTTTCTGCTCTTTTCCACAGCTCCAGCTCAGTGAGCCAAGAGGCTCTGTCCCTGCTGTGACTCACAGTGTGGTGCAGACATGTCCAAGCTAGGCCTGAAGCTGCAAGCTGCACAGTTACACCATGGGGGGACAACTACTGGCAGCTATCCCCTCTTCTAAGGCTAGGTGCATACACAGGACCTGAGCTGGGTACTACCTGCTGTTAGGAGTCTGGCTAGGTCACTGAGATCTGCATAATCATGTCTCTATTTTGGATTTACCTAATTCAAGCATAAATTCAGATCCAAGCCTACAAATGGCCAGAAAGCCATGCTGCAGGAGCTGGAAACCTTCTGAGCAGAGGGAAGGTTAGCTGACAGATGGACTGGAGGAAGTGAGTGGGCCTGGGATTATGATAAAGGAAATTGCCTCTAAAGGGGGAGTAGTAGCTCTTCACTTTCTGCAGCTGCACAGTGGGATAAAGGCTGGTAGCAGCTCAGTAAAACAAAATACCTTTTGGGGATTGGACAGCCCTTCCTCTTCTGGATGCACTGTATTGTTCTGAAGAAATGGAGGCTGCAGACCAGAGAGCATTTGGCTGTGCAGAAATGGAAGAAACCCTGACTTCATGTCCTTTCTGTCCTGGAATGAGCTACTTTTACATTTCAAAGACCTGAGGCAGGATGTTCACCTGTCTGATTCTGTCCTTGGTCTGACTGCATACACAACAGCTTTAATTAATTTGCCAAAAAATGTATTAGGGCAGGAGTGTCATGTTGTCAGTAATGCTCTGCAGCAAGCTGCTTCTGTTGCTCTCAGCAAGGTGAGGGATGACAGGTTTGCTATCCTTCCCAGTGGCATCTGCTAGCTGCCGAGTTTTTCTGCAAACTTGGCCACTTTGCTTGGGTGCCTTTGAGAGAGATGTTGGGGACAGAGCTCTGAGATAACAGACCTTATCAATCTGATTATGATTAGTTAAAGGAGAGAAGGAGAGAAAGAAAAAGAAACTAATTGGTATTGTACAAGTATCTCTCTATTTTCCTATGCTTATCAAATATTCTAGATTCTGTCTCTTAAGTGCCTAACATGTTTTTCAAGGATGACCAGCTGAAGTCTCATGAAACTAAGCTGAAACAGATCTCCAATGAGCTTGCTGAACACCGTTCCTATCCTCCTGACAAGAAGCTCAAAGGCAAGGAAGTAGAGGATTACAAACTGAAGGACCACTATCTGGAGTTTGAGGTATGTATGGGAAACATGAGTACTTTTACTGTTTGGGTTTACTTTTTGGATGAGGCAGCTGGTCCTATATTTTGGATACAGTTTCAACTTAGGTTTCAACTTAGGTTGTGCATTTTTCACCTTACTTCGCCAAGGAATATGTTCTTATCAGACAGATATGTTCCAACAATCCCAGCAGCTGGGATGCTGCTCCTCTTTCTGATAAGAACTTCCTGGGACCTTAGCCATGAATTTAGCTCCTTAACCTGCAAAATCTGGTGTACATCAGATGTATCTGTTTGAAGAGATGATAAGGTCTTCAGGCAGGCGCTGTCTCACACTGCAGGACTATGCATTGCATTCTGTCTTGGCACCTCAGTCTTCACAGAATGACTGCATTCTTCAGTAATGCAGATCATGATGATTGTCTTCCATTGGTATGTTCTGAAAGAAATGCTCTTCTAAAATTACTGTCATAGGCATGCCAGATCAGAGCCATTTGTGCTGTGTACCAGTGAGTGAGCTGGATGTCAGGATGAGCAGGAAAAGGGTAGAATTAAAGATCACAGGACTGAGTGGTGCAACTTAGGCAGCTGCATTAGGAGGTTGTTGTGAGTATTTGACAGCAGCTTTTGTCCATCATAGTGTCTGCCACACTGTAGGTCTGTGTGGGAGGGGCTCAGCAAGCAGTGGGTGCCTGGTATTTTTCATTCCGGCATCTTTGAGTTTTCCCTCCCAGGAACTGCAAGTCAGTGTTGCCTTGTGACTGAAAGGATCCTACTTTAGATAAAGGCAGTGCATGGCAGGGAGAATCCATAATCAGAAGAAGAGGCAGATAAGACGAAAGTCAGAGAGACCACTAGAGGCAACAAAAGCCTCTGGAACTGAAGTAAGCCTCCTGCCACGTGTTATATAAGCTGGAGAAAGAAAGACAAGGAGGAAGGTCCAGGGTAGTAACAGGCTTGTTGGCTGCCCCTCTGTCCATGGGAAGATGATGACGCAAATTCTCCTGAAAAGCACTTCAAACACATTAAAGACAAGGAGGTCATCATGAGTAATGAGCATGGCTTTATGCAGGCAAAATCATGCCTGACTGACATGATAGCCTTCTACAATGAAATGTCTGGTGTGATTGGTGAAGGTAGAGCAGTGGATGTTGTTTGTTCTTGAATATAACAAGGATTTTGATATTGTCTCTACTAGCATCCTCGTAGACAAGCTGATAAAATGTGGACTTCGAAATCGACACTTAGGTGGTTTGGAAACTGGCTGAACAGTCAAGATCAAAGGGTTGTGATCAATGGTGCAATGTCAGTTTTGAACACAGCACTTGGATGTACAGAGCAAGCCTGTACATCTGTACACTTTCCTTCTATATGGGGTCTTGTGCAACTTGGGAGAGCAAAGAGTTTCTTGGGTTTGAGTCCTTGACAAAAAGTTTACTTCAGTCATTTCTAGAAGCACAGTGAGTTAGGGTGAAATGTAGATGATTTTAGAAAGATTGATGGAGAAGGAGATAGTTGTGAAGTTTTTCCTGTTTTCTGTCAATTTTATCATGGCAGTCTTTAGAGAAACATTTCTCACGTACCTTAGTGCAAACCAGAACCATTGCAGCCCAGGAAACAAAAGGTACCTTCTTTCCTAGTGAAAACCTTGAGCAGCAATTGAACTGTGCAATTCAGGCATGTGATCAGCACAGCAGGAATGCATGTCTGGGTGACGATGATGATTCAAGGTACTGATATGCAATGCTGTGTTACCTTCACACTTGGAGCAAAATTTGCAGGCCATGCTGAGCTATCAGTGGGCAGTAAAAAAAAAACTAAAAAACCACCCAAACCAGAGGTGAGCTATATGAAAATCCTGAATGGAAAATTTTCCCAGGTTTTAGGGTTTTCTCACCTTCCCTTCAGAACAAAATCCTGTCAGGATGAGGCAGGAGGTGGTGACAGACCTTGCTGCATTAGGTCAAAGCAAAAGAGCAAGACGCAGATGGGGCAGTATTTTGTACTTGGCTCTTTCAGGCTGAGACTGTAGACCAGACCTTGCATCCATGTACAAAGGGGCATACTGGTAGATTTCCAGAAGCACATCAGAAGGGCCTCTGAGTCCCAAAGGAAGCAGAATAGTCCCAATAGAAAAGCAGAAACCAGATTCCTTTTCTGCAGGCTCTTGTAATTCCCCCTTTTTTACACCCATTAGTGTTCCCTTCATTTTTATTTTGGATGAAAGACAAGTGAAATGGTGTTTCCCCCTGAGGGCAGGTGAAACAGGAAGCACCTGGTTCAGGGATGCAGCAAGGAGTATTTCTTCTTGCTGGTGTGTTTACTTGCCCACACCAAGGAAGGAACATTTCTCTTTGCTTGCTGTGGGAACAAGTACTGCTCCAGATGATGGTTGCTCATTGGAGGAAATTAATGATTTGAGAGAGATCTTTTGAATGCTGTCAGGTGAGAGGTGAAGATAGAAATTTAATGGGTGGCTGTTTCGTCTCCTCTTTATTATATGCCCTTGTTCTTCAGAGAAGACGTTGCAGAAGCTTTTGAGTAGTTTAACTTTTTTTTTAAGTTTTGTGGGTTTACTTTCTTGACAGAATTTTTCAGATTAATTTCTTTTAAGGAAAATTTTCCACCAGCTTTAGTACCTACCTTCAAATGTGAGATCACCGAAAGAGCAAGCTTGTTGCAGTTGAAATCAAAATAGAAACTTCCAAATGCATGGCTTAATTGCAATAGAAATCACGGGCCTACAAAGTCCATTGGCAGACTTGCCAGGCAGAAACTGCATTAAATTTCTATTCTGAATGGTGGGTCTGTTGACCCTGGTGGCGTTTACTGGACCAACAAAAAGTGGAAGTCCATACAGTGGTAAAGTCCCTCTCTATCCTGATGATCCCAGGCTTAGAGCATTGGCTTGCCTTTTCTTTTGCAGAGGTGTCCTGTTCATTATATGCTGAATCGTTCATCAGCCCAGTGCATCACGACCAGGGTTCTGCTCACTGTTTCTCTGTTTCCTTTTTTATTGAATGACACATCTTACCTGCTTTATATGTTTGTCTTTCATGTTGTGGAGCTGGAACTCCAGATACGGAATGGATAAGACTGCTTTTTTTATTTAATTTTTAGGTGGATTTTTTTATGATCCTCCTCTATGCGGTTCTGTTTACTCAAAGGACTGTTTGGAAACCCAGTCACGTTCTCTCCTTGTTTGTAATTTTTCCCTTTATATTCCATGCTTCAAAGCAGTTACCAAATTTTTTGACTTCCTGCCCTTCCTGCTTTTACCAGAACTTTATTATTTTATTATAAATAGGAAGAATTTTTCTTCAACATTTTTTCCTCTGTCAGGTACATAATAGTTTGGCTGCTGTTTTGCCACTTTGAAATATAAATTAGCAATCAGTATGGATGTTTACTGCTTCCATCCCTGACCCTAGCCCACTGAGATCATCTGAATTACAATGCCTGCATAATATCTTTAGTGGATATGTCAGGGACACATTTTTAAACAAATCCCTGGGAGGTGGGTTGCTTTGTTCTCAGGACCTCCTGCGCTAGCTTCTGTTTTTGAGGTCTTCTGTTAGTGTACCCTCATTTTGTTGGCTGCCAAGACGTTCTATGCAAAAAGATGGTAATTGTGGCACACAGCAAAATCTTCCCCATGGAGACGGAAAGCTCCACTCCAAAGAACAGAATAAATGGGGCACAGTAAAGTGAACTTTTTCCAATTGTAAAATATAGATGTCTGGACAGAGAGCAACCTTCATCATTCACCATGTGTGGCCCTGTAAAGGATACATACCTTCCTGCTTTCAGCCCTCTTATCTGCTCCTTTTTGTTAAGGTTTGGTCTTGCAGAGCATCCTCTCACAAGCTCAGTGGTGGCCAAGCCAGTACTATCTGAGTTTAGGAGTGCCCTTCTTTGGTTTCTCCCCCTGGGCTAAAGTAAGGAAAAGGACCTTTTTCTTCTCTGCAAAAGGAAAAGGTGGGAGTAGAGGGTTGCAGGGAAGCGCTGTAGCAAACCAGAGCAGGATTTTTGTTGTCCCTTACTTTGCTGCACTCTTTCTCCATGCCTGCGTGGGGCACGTAGCATCTCGGTACGTGTGAGCACAGAATATGACTCAGTGTGACTGTAGTCAGCAAGCTCTCTCTTGGCTTTGTTACTTGGAAATCTTTATGTGCTTCAAGTAGCTGAGAGCCACTGTTCAGTTTAGCACTGGGAATTGTTTGCTGCTGTGTGCCTCTAATTGCACAGCACCCCCGGGCTCAACCTGCCTTGAATCTTTTTTGTAGTGTGTAATTTACATTACCCACCATTGTTCATGTCCACATCAGGCACCATTGTTCCCATCCATATTAGGCTCTTGACTTTCTTCAAGGCCAGCAGAGAGCATTAAGTTATGGGTAAGATATCTCAAGTGCTTCTGCAGATTTTTTTGCAGGCTGATTCAGGTTTTTCTTTTAATTTCCCAGAAAAATCGCTATGAGACTTACGTCAGTCTCCTGAAAGAAGGGGTGAAGGATCTGCTGAGCGGAGGAGAGAATGATGCACCAGGACTGAAGAAATCCCACTCGAGTCCCTCATTGAACCAGGAGTCTCCAGTTAGTGCAAAGGTGAAACGCAACGTCTCAGAGAGGAAGGACCACAGGCCAGAAACACCCAGCATTAAGCAGAAGGTCACTTAAGGTGGAAATGAGAACTAGAGGAACAGCCATGAAGCAAAGTACCGGTGTTCAAAATTTTTCCATTTAATAACCTGTCATCACAAAAAAAAAAAAGTGCATCTGCCTGAATGGGGTGTTAGTGACATTTTCTATTGTATATTTTTGCTGTTTCTGTGCAGATTGTGGGAGATGTCTTTGCTCCTGCTTTGCTTTGTTAATTTATCATTTAGCAGTTGAAGCATCAGGACTTTCTTGTGTTGTTCTGTTTCTAAAGGAGCTTGGGAAGAGATAGAGCGCTGTGGCGTATATTCTGTCTCTTCCCCATTTATCTCCTCCCATCGGCACGTGGCTTTCATCTCTCGAGTCACTTGTCACTTTATTGACGTGGTGGGTGGGAAAAGTAACTGGACAAATGCTGCAGTGCTGTGGAAGAGAGCTGTGCAATCAGGCAGCTGCAGAAGGCTGGCTAGAGCTAGGGGTGCTGGGAACAATGTGAAGCATGTTGGTACTGGTACTTTGCAGCAGTAAATAGTCACTGTTGCTTATCATTATTGCATTGGATTGACCCTGGACCCACGAGCATGAAGGAGTGAAACCTGGAAACCTCTGGCAATGCTAGGATGACAGCATTTGAATAATTTGTTTGCTTTCTCACAAGCAAAGAGCCTTCTCCTGAGTTAGCAGACTGGGAGGTATCCAGACCTGTGCTGTCTCTGTAGTCAGGGAGATTAGGGATCTCTTGACCTCCCAGTCAGAATGCCTACCTGGGCTTTAAGTTTATTTGTGGAGGAGGCTGCTGTAAATGTCAGCCATTAGCATTGTATTTTAAAGACAAAAGGCCTCTGTGTAGTTTTTAACTATACGCTCTCACTTAGCTGCTATATAGAGCCTTATGATGTATTGTTCCCTGATGTTCCCCCTTCCAGGAGTTTCCGTGTTGGTGTGCACAGATAGGTGTTTGTAATTTCTCTGCTAGTGACAGAGCCCTTTGCCTTTTCTCTTCAGTAAGGGATTCTCCTCAGATCTCTCTTTTTCTGCTTTAGCTCACCTATAAGTGGAGGAGGCTGGTACAGACTGGAGAAGGGGACAGATGTCCTCACTGTGGGCTGGGTTTTGATGCCACACTGGTTACTCTGTGCCTGGAGGCCAGCACAAGGCAGCCTCAGCTTTGGCAGGTCTTGCTCTCCACCCACCACAAGCCAGCCCACCTTGCAGCTTCTGTGTACCCTGTGCCAGGCTCTAAGAAGAGAGCGTAGGACAGGGAATGGCCACCATGGATAAAGCTTTTTGTGGTTGAAAGCCTCCTGGTTTGTGCCACAGATCCCTCAGGGCCAGCAGTTTTCAGGCACAGGGAGTAGAAAGATGATGTAGAAATCATTTTCCTGCTCTTGACCCTCTCTCCTGGGTGGCATCGTGGCTCTGCAGAGAGCCCTGGCTCACCTGATACTTAACCCTGGGTTTTAACCTCAGGTTTGAAACTGGCCCACTGGGTGAGCTCAGACAGGTCTCTCTCATTGTACATCACCCTTCCCCTACATGCAGTACAACCAAACTAGCCTTTCTTTCGTTTGTTGCCAGGCACAACAAACCTGTGTTGTGCCTGGCACAGGACAGCCTTCCTGATGGATGTAATTCTTAGCACATAAGGAGGAGTCAAGATCAATGCAAGGATTGGTCAGAAACTCACTGGTGTTTCCAGCCCGAGTAGTCAAAAGACCCCACATCAAAAAAATTGCCACCACAGTGGGTTTGTGCCCTGCCAGACTTGCCAAGTGGTCCAAGTCAATTAATCTATCTTATTGAACTGCCAGTTCAGTGGGCAGGACAGGGAGTAATCAAAGAGAGAAGGACCATAACAGGCACCGCATGACTTGCCTCCCCCACTGAGGACCACCATTCAACAGCTTTTGCGGTGCTGTGCTCACTGTTGTCTGTAACAGAGATGTTGCACTTTCAAATGCTGAGGTGGTGAAGCAAATCAATCCTTGCAGTTGCTGCCCAGCAGAAAAACCAGAGGGACTGTTCCCATGTGTGATTGCTGGGACACATCTGGTATCTGCCACTGATAGAAGTCAGGAGGCTGGCCCCTAACCCTGCTAAAACTGCAGAGTCCTGAATAGAAACCATCAGTACTTACCAAGGGCTGGGGTGTTAGAAATTGTGCATGCTTACTACAGTGGAGCAAATATGCAGTCCTCTTACTGAAGGAAATGCCTTCTGCTGCTTGGAGCCAAATTGATGTGGTGCAGGATGCTGTGTTAAGAGACTCAGGGTAGACAGGTGCATGACAGTGCTTATTGGGAGGCATTGTTTGAATTAATCAAGTGTGGTAGATCAACAGCTCTCCAAGGGGAACAAAGCCAGATCCCTGCATGCTCTAGTGGTTTGAAGCAAGCAGAAGAGAGAGTAGAAGAAATTCATTCAGAGACCGCTGAATGCATATTTGAGAAGAAAACTTGTGCTTTTACAGAAAACAGTGTTAGTAAGCATGCAGAAGAAACAAAAAATAAATCTGGAGGTTTGTAAAGGGGCCTTGGTTGGCTGTCAGGGTGGGGTTGTCCAGTTGAGGATTTCAAAGACCGGCTGGAGTATGCCTGGCAAACCTCTTGTGATTATAGAATGCAGTGCCTTAAATGGCAAAGAGGTGACATTTGACTTTTTTTTTTTTTTCCCCTGCCTTTAAAAATATTCTTGTTGCTGTAGACTGCAGTTAAATTGCGGAGCTCCAAAAGAAATTATGTGTGTAAAATGCATTGCCCAGCTTTGACACAGAAACAGGATAATTCCTCTTCAAAGTCATTGCAAAGCAAATGATTTGAAACAATAAGAAAAGTCAAAAGTGAACTGAAAAAATGGTAATTTTTTTTTTTCTCCATTATTTATTCTGTGTTTCCATGTGCACGTATAAATGGATTAGGGTGTATTTTTTAAAGTCTCATCTGGGCTTAGCAAATGCAGTTCTTTCAGCGCGTGTCTTAGTCATTAAACATTTGAGCTTGGAACACTCTTGGTGAGACTGCTGAGGCATGCAGATTAATTTACTGAGGATTTTTCAGGTTCTGCTTAAGTTTTAATTAATGCCATTTCGCTCCATTGCTTTGCAAATTCTAGCCATTGCAAGCACCCATGTGAAAATGCACATGAAGCTGAGAGAAAAAGGTGATCCTGTTGTGAATGCCTATGGCTTCTGGACTCCCTTGGGAATAGGGTCATCTGTTAGGCAGTATGCAGATGGTATTTAACCATCTTCTGGTTGAGGACAGGTTCTGAGGAGGTCTTAGTGGTGCATCTTCTTGGGTGGCACTACTGAGGGTCTGGCCAGATAGCTTTGCATTGCTCTGCCTTTCTGCTGAAATGTTTGCTTTTAGCAGAGATCAGAGCCTGACCGCAGTGGCTGTGGAGCTCCTCTTGCAATGTGTAAGGATACTCTGCTGGTTTCCAGCCCTCCTCTGGGACTCACCATGCACCTGAACTTGATATCAGCAGCACAGCCTGCAGCTTTCTGGTGGTGCTCAGTGCGAACAGGAGTTACTGGCAGACCACCATGAGCGTGTGAGTGTGCAAGCCAGTGTTTGCGTCAGTGAAGCAGGGAGGTTTCATCCTTCCTTGTCATCTTCCCTGCTGCAGCATGCAAATGTTGCTCAGGCAAAGCTTCTGTCTGCGTGCTCAGAGTGGGGGATGCTGGGAAGGGATCAGGATGGGGCCAACGGCTTTTAGCATCCTCCCTATAAAGATGCAGACAGAGGTCTTGGAGGACCCATCCTGCTTGGAAGCACTTCTGATTGTTCACCCTCCAGGGGCTGGACCATCTCCTCACCTGGCTGAGGGAGGTGAGGCAGGAGAGGGCCTCGCTGGGTCTGCACTTGGCAGTAGAGAGGTGAGGGAGAAGGATAAAATTGCCTTCCTCATTCCCCGTGTGGTAACCAGAGGAGGTGAGATACTCTCCTGAAGCCAAAACCACACTCTTCTCCATGAGTCAGCAAGATGCAGGGGTCTGGTGGAGATGGTTTTTGTTCAGCAGGCTGCTAAAGAGGCTCTCTGGGCTGGCCATGTGTTTGTGTGTGTCTTGCAGATAAATCACTCATGGACCAGTGAACATGACTACAGATTTTAAATCCAGTATTTATGTTGTGTCTTTAATTGATGTAGAGAGATAAGTCAGCCAGCAGAGTGATTAATGCAGGGGAGCTGTGGGGGAACGCTGTTCAGCTGTGACGCCAGCTCAGACAGTTTTTCATCTGTAGCCAGCCACTTGTAAATGGTTACCAGAAGCTTTCTAAGGGCTTGTAACGGCTCATCCCTTAAGTGCTTTCCCTCTGATCCCACCTGCTCCTAGGATGCAGTCTGCCCACATTCTGAGGCTCTCCTGGAGCCCTGCTTTGAGCAGGAGTGTGAACTAGCAGACCTCCAGAGACTGCAATTGCTTGGTGATTTTTTCACAGCCTTAGTGCCTTCTGGTAACAAGGCTTGTGGTTCTTCTGGCCTGAAATAGTCAGCATTTTTGTCTTTCTCTGGTGGGGGAGTGAGGTTCTTGGTTCATTAGAGCAGCTTGTTTCGTGAGGAGGTGGATGTGGCAGTGAAGAAAGTCAAAGGTGTCAGGGTAAATCACTGGGCTTCTACAGGTACTGAATGGCAATATTCTTCTGGAAAGTGGGGAAGGCTTTTCTCTGCAGACAGTATACCACTTACTGTGTCTACATTCTCCATCACTAATTCAATTTTGGCCTTATCACAGTTAGTCTGACAGCTCCTCCTCCTTTTCTGTAAAGCTGCTCCTGTCTGTCATCTTAGCACCTCAGCTGCTTCTGTATAACAGGTCTCTTTCCTTCCATGCTTGCAGAAATCCAGAAAATTTGACTGTCCCATCTTGCCTTGAGAAAACCTGCTCTGAAGCAGTGCTGCGTTGAATGGATAACCCTGTGAACAGCTTTCTCATTCTGCTCCTTGGTAGCCTGGTTTCCAGCCACAGTTATAGCTGGGAGGTGTGAGACAGAGTTTCAGACTGCTGTAATCCTCTAGCGTTAGCTGCAGGGATACAAGGTCCCCCTCCCACACTCAGACCAGACACTTGAGACATTCCTGGTCTCCTTTCCGAAAGTCTTGGAGGCAGAGGCAACCCATGCTGTGGGGAAAGTTTGAAATGCTGTTTTGCAAGGAATTGGGAACTTTGCAAATCAGGCCATACATCTTCCAGCCTTTGCAAGTGGGGAAGAAAAGAAAAATAATTAAAAGAAAGGCCATTTTAACCAGTGTCCCTCAAGCACAGAGGTATCCAGGTTATCAGAATCACCATCTGCTGTTGCAGAGACAAAGGTAGTATATACACTTTATCTCCAGCAATCTTACAGCTTGCTGCTGGTTTAAACTTTCCCTGGTATTGCTCTCCCCAGGCTCTGGGATGTCACATCTGCTCTGAAGAGGGCAGTTATGAAGTCCTCGTTTCTCCTCAGAGCACAACCAGAGCTCCTCAGCGTGTGCCCCCAGGCTCCATTCACTAGGCTGCCTGGGGGGCTGTATCAGAAATTTCTTTGAAAGAGCTGATCTGTGCTCTTCAGAGGGTATTTTTAGTGCATACAGAAGCAGTGTGCCTGGCATCTCCTCTCTCCCAGAGGTCTCCCAGCAGCACAGGTGTAGTCTAGCAAGCTGCTTCACCTGCAGCTTCTCCATGTGGGACATGAACATTTGCTGCAGCTGCAAGAGGCTTTGTCAGCCTCTGTAGAAATGATGTTGCCTAAGCTGAGCACCAGTGCGTAGGACAGTGATACTGTAGGAATACCAGTGGCTGGTCACCTGCTGGAGAATGTGTGTTTGAGCATTGCCTTCAGTGCTGGGGGTAATTAGAAAGGCTGGCTTCCTTTTCCACCTGCACTGTGCTGCTTGAGGAGCTGTCCCTACCACCTGCTGCTTTTCTCCCTTGTGACAGCAGCACCCTCAACCAGGGGTGCTACAGTCGTGTTATGAGGAGGCTGGTTTAAATGGGAGCAAGGAGGACAGGTCCCAGTGAAATATGTCTGCGTGCCATCTGGGAGTATCTGCTCTCTTGTTGGCAACAGTGAAAGGAGGCAGGCTCAGCCCTGCCTGAGAGAACGTACCATGCCCATCCACTTTGTTAGCTGTGTCGAGGCTCCTTTTTATTTATTAGAGCATTTCCCTTAGCGAATGGGAGCAACAGCTTTCCCAGGAGCCGCACCATTGACCTGACTTTGTTCCCATGGTCAGGAGGAGCAAATTTAGGCCAGCCCAAAGTGTACTTTGTCCTCCCATTTGAACGATGAGCAGTCATTAAAAATTATAAATGTTTAAACAATGGGGGACCTCCCATGGCATCTGCTATTAAATCTGTGCCAGGGATCAGCTGGGGTACTGGCCAGAAGTTTATTTGGACCAAGGAAAAGTACATCACTTAGCAAGGAAAAGATCGAAATTGCTAAGACTACAAGGGCAGGATTTTTCCCCTGACATAAACCATTGTAATTAGTAGCCACTCTATAGCAGTGGTCTTGGACGTAATTCACCTAAATAAGACCAGTGCAAGAGGGTATTTTTGTGTAAGCAGGCAAGGTTTCAGCTTCACTGCTGTTTCCAAGCTGCCATGGAGACTTGCTTGATGCAAAATCTTCTGACTCCCCTGAGCCTCTTGCTGGAATAAGGGAGGTCAATGATATCCAGTCTGTGACACTGCACAAGGCAAACTCTTATCAGTGATTCAAGTCTTATGTCACTTATGTGCTTATGGAAACCTCATGCTCAGTGCTTTCAAATTCCGAAAGACTGCAGGAGAAGAAGACGTGTGGGTTGTGTGGGGATTTTTGTTATTTTCTTTTTTTGTTTGTTTGCTTTTGTTTTTTTGTTTTGGAATTTGTATTCATTAGAACTGTGTCCTCTTACTCAAGGCTGGGATTATAACTTGGCTTAAAGAACAGAGTTTCTGACAGTTTGAAACCTTTAAGATCACTACTGTTTGCGTGAGGTACAATCGGAGGCTTTTACATTACTTGGTGAACATGTTACAGTGATGCCTATAGATGTGTGTATGTATTTCATAGGTATAGTATGGCTTCTGTGGCTCAGCACTCTAAAGCCTGCTGTCGTTCTTTTCTGGGGCTTGTTTTGGTCAACGCACTTAAGCAGCTGCAAACTTTGTTAGGTTATTTGTTGTTGTAGTTCTGAAATTAGGTTAAACAGTCATCAGAGCTTTTGCAGATTTAGGGTATCCCTTGAGCTGCCTTGATCTCTATGTGTTGTCCACCAGGGGCTGCCTGTTGTCCTGTGTGTCAAAAGCAAAGGCTTATATTTAGGAGAGTCTAAGCAAGGATTACTGGGTGGGATTTTCTGCTATATCTTAACATCAGGCTAACTCTTTCCCTGTTGATGTTGGCTGATGCCTGCACCAGGAGCATCCATGCTGACTTATGAAAGTCTCGCTCTCGGGATCTAACACACAGCTTTACTCCTGAAAATGTTCACCTCACTCTGGAAATTCAGCAAGGGGACATCATGTCCAAAAACGTCCAAGCAGGACAGGTGCCTGTGATGTCTCCTGCAGATACGATCATACAGTGGTAGTGAGAGTTTGTTTCTGCAACTGTACAGATTTCCAGAAGAGTGTCTGGCTCATCAGCAGGAAAAAGAAAAGCTGCAGACCTGAAATATTTCTCTTGGGCATCTTGTATGCCTTTGAGAGGTTTCTCTTTGAAGGTTTAAGCAACCTTTTAACAGGTTGCTGGTCTAAGTAAAAAGACATGAGGAAACCCAGTTTTCCTATTGCACTCTAGTGAGGGCAATACTAGGATTGCTTCCCTGGAAAGGAAAGCAAAGCCTGTGGGTGGAATTCCTACCTGGAGTTACCTTGTGCAAGTTACCTTGAATCAGTTAAGCAACCTCAGTGAAGCCATTGCCTTTGTACTTCACTGGATGGTAGCCAGAGCGATTGTGTCTTGCAGGAGTGAGACATGAGTAGACTGCAGCTCAAGATGAAATGAAGAGCCACGTCCCTATCACCTTGCTTTGGCCGAGCTGTGATCCTGTAATCCTTTTTCAGGCACTGAGCTTGTCCATGGGGTTACCTGCCTCCTATGGTGATGTAGTGGGAAGATGAGGGTAAGACCATCGCACTCAGAGTCACAGTTGGGAAAATGTCATTTTCCCTCTGCCTGAGCTGTTGCTGTGTTGCTTCCTTTAGGACAAGAAAAAGGACTGAATTTTCAGTTATAGCTGTGTGGTACTCATATGAAAGACTAACTGTAGTAGTGGTAGTGCAGAAAAACATTTTGCACTTGTGCTTGCCCACACCCTGTGCATCTCTTGTGTGCAGATCTTACAGGGCCTGACAGCAGCCCTTGCAAAATCTTTCCTTGGTGTGACCTCCTATCCCTTTAGTCAAGTGTAGGAACCTACTTTCTGGTAACCTTGAACTCACTTTACTCTCATCACTGACTCGCTGGAGTGTTTTTCATACAACACACTAGAGACACAGTCCCGGTCTCTCTTCTTTGTGGTAACTTCTTGGTCTGCTGTAAAGCAGCATTGAGGTAATCACAAAATCTTTTCCAGCAGTGTGAAACTTGCTGTTCTGACTCCTGAGGTGGTCATCGTCTTGGGTTTGAGGCTGTCCTACCACCAGGGCACCCCATTTTGTTCCTGGGAATATGCATGGCCAGAAAAGCATACTCCTCAGTGGTCAGAGTCAGAGCTGTGCAGACTTAGTCAAGCCCTGGTTCATGGGAGATGTTTCCACGTGCTGCTGATGTCCATAAGGACTTAAACATATACTGGCTTACACAGAGATGCTTTCCTGAAGCAGACTTGTCACTCTTTTTCTACAGGTATCTTAGGATGCCCTCCCTTATTCTGCTTCATATAACTGGTACTAGAATGATCATTTCCTGATAAATGAAGGCACTTAATCAGTCCTTTTCCCCTTGGAAGAGGACTTTTGGGGATATTGTTATATCATTTAAAATAATATTTTGGAATTTAAGTTTACATTGCTTTATTTTTCACTTGAGGTGACTGTATATAAATATTTTCCTCTATTTTATCATTGCTGATAAAGTAAGCCTACGGTATACAGACAAATAATTCGCCTTTGATGTATTGAAACTGTGAGATATAAAGTAGACTTCTCTCTTGTGTCCATGTTTCTGACTATAACTCTGTTCCTCTGTGTTTTTATAAGTTGGAATAAATGTTGCTTACGGGCAACAGAGAGCCTACAAGCTTACCAATAATTTTTATGTAATTGAAATCAAGCAACCCTAGTGAAGGATCTCACATATGTATAATGATATATGTATATGTACAAACTTTAGAAAGAAATAAACCAAATGTATTTCATCTTCTGCAATTGAATGTTTTTTATTGGAGTCCATACAGTTGCTTCCTACAAGAACATAAAGGTGGCTTTATCAGCTCACGCAGCAACCTCTGGCTGTTCTGCTCAGGGAAGATACAGACCCATTAGCTCATGCAGCAGGTTCTCCAGTGCACCCTTCCGATTTCTGGCAGCCAGCAGTTTCAAGGTTTCCAGATATGAAGAGTCCATGTCCTGTGCCTTTCAGAAACAGCCTGGCCCTGAATACATTTACCAGAGGCTGGTCAAGCCCCTCACAAATGCGTAGGAAACAGTCCTTACTGAAGGAAGCACGATGAAGCGTGTGGTTGGAGCCCATGTCCTGCACACATACTAGCCCTATGTGAGGCTAGCGGGAGCATGTTGCTTTTCCGTTTGCATTTCTGCAAGAGGTGGCTGCCCCTCCAGGCTGTTACAGGTTGTATAGCCTGCAAGGTTACCACTGCTTAGCTGTGAAGTGACACCAAGAGGATAATTAATGGGTTAAAAACACATTTACCAGCACAAGGGTTGGAAGAGGGAGGCTGCCACAAAAAGCTCTTCAGAAATTAGTGAGCATTGACCTCAAAATTGTCATGAGATTGTTTTGAAGCACTGTCAAGGTTGGGAATGGTGGATGGCCTTCTGGATGGGAATCAAGGATGCATGAGATGCAGAGAAGTCAGCCACTAAAGAAAAACCGAGAGTGCAGAAAGAGGTGGGAGTGGGTGAGAAATGATGGCTGTCCAAAGCGAGAGAAAACAGGCTGTACAACGCACAGAAAGCAAACAGTCTTGTGTTTGCAGTTCTTGGGATGGACATGGCTCAATGTGGGAAGGTAGGATACTGTGTGGAGAGTGAGTAACAGGGCTAATGAAGAGGATGTGTCCAGAATCAGGTGGGACATGCAGAAGCTTTACAACAGGACTGGGAGCTTGTGTTGAAGGTAATAATAAAGGAGACATGTTTTTTCTTACTAAGATCTCTGCATGTTTGACCATCATGAGATTATTGTTTCTTTGTATTTTTAACTCCTAGAGACTCGGCATGCTGCCTTTAGATGAATGGGAAGACCTCCAGCACTTGAGAGTTATACGCTTTCCCCCCTACAAACACACACATTCTGCCATGGGATGTCAGATTTCTTCATTTCTATTCCATCCTGATTTCTTCAAAGCACTCAGGGTTTTTGGTTCCATGCATGCCCCTGGATTAGTACGTCTTTTTCACAAAAGACTAAACAAAGAGGTGGTGAGGATGGGTGGGAGTATTTTACAAAGATGTATTAAATGCTTCCTCTAAGCCCAAATGAATGTTTTAACTGTATCTGAATGTTAATGTCAGTGCTGCTCACCACATCTTTTCCTATTTTGTCTTCCTAGCTGACAAGTCAACGCTGAGCATTTTCTGGTGATTGCCTGGAATCGTTAGTCGTGTCACGTTGCTCACAATGCATTAAACTAGAACAAGATGACAGAACAGGTGCATAGTGAAAGACAGATACATTTATATTCTCTTCATTGTTTGTCCATTTTCAGTTCAGGTTCCCACGTACGGAATGTAATTATCAAGGGAGCCTGAAAGGGCTAGCTTGTGTATTCAGGTGAAACTACCAGTTCACAGAAGCTACACATCTCTGGCTCTTCATAAATAATGTAGCATGGGAGAGTGACTTAGCCCAAAAGTAAAGCACAGTTTGGTTTGAAATTGTCATGGGTATCTCTAGATTATAAAGGGAAAGAAGGAGGTTCTTACCCAGCAGAGCACTGTACCACAGTGGCTTCCTAAATTGCAAGAAAAGGGCAAAAATACCCAGTAGTTTCTAAAGTAGAGCTGGAGGGGGGATGGTGTGCTGATGACCAAGGTTTTCATCTGTCAGGCCATGACGTGTTCCAGCTCTTTCTTTCCCTGTTTGCTGCTAAATCAATGTTTCTCAAAACAAATTATCCCAGCCACTATATTAGTAATTTCTCCCAGAAAAAAGGGCCATCCTAGGAAACATGTTCTACTGCACAGCAGCTAGCCACACAGGTTTGCTGTCATGGTCATGCTTATTTTAGGGCACCTCTTCTTGATCCTGTTCCACTGCTATTTTTTGAGTGGACCAGTTACATAGATAATGTGGGTCTCTGTTTTACTGCTCTGCTCTTGGCAGCAAGACACAGGGACAAGGATATTAATTAGGATGAGGTGGAGGAATTCAAGGCTAAGTAGACTGATTTGCCTTGGAGAATGTGTAAGGTAATGTGTTGCTATTATGGACTGGAAATTTGTGGGGAGGTTTTGGCCCATTGTACCTGGTCAGGGTGTATCAGTAATACTGTACGCGGCTGAGATTGCCCCAGTAACAGCTTGGGAAACACTGGATTTTGGTACAAATGTTGCTGAATTAGGCCATCCAGGAAAAAGTAACGAGCAACATGTCACTTCTTAGGGAAGAGCTTGGGCAGAGAAAGGGAGGTACAAGGGTGGCAAACGGGTTGTTCCAGAAATAGAAATAATGATTCTAAGGCAGAAAATCTTCTGAAAGGAAGAGTACAGGTACCTACAGATATCTTGCAAACCTGAGCCAACAGGACTCCCTGTGTCTGGAAAACTAAGTGTAAGAGGGTGGGCTGCAGAGGGATAGATTTCCACCCTGGTAATAAGTCATGTAGGGAGGGAAGGGGGTGGATTTGTAATTGGATAGTAGGTGTGTGTGATTCATAAGGTTTGAGAGTGTTAGATTAACAGCTTTATAATTGTGTGTAATAGGGCGGAAAACAGTATAATTGCAGATTAGAAACAGAGGCGTGTTTATTTGATAATCAATGTATTGATTACCTAATAAATTGACCAGTTTCTTATTAATGTATTGCTTAATCACTAAACACTGCTGTTTCCTAAATCACTTACATCTGGATTTTGCAATCTAAATGGAGGGAGCTGCTTTCTGAAATAACAGTTACATAGGGAGAAGGGCTCCAGGAAAGTTCTTACCTAGTTTTAACTTGCTTCAGCCTCAAGAACTTGAATGACTGAGGCTGTTGTCTATAGGAATATTTGAAAACATCTGAATTATACAGGAGCTCTGTCACTGACCACAACCCACAACTAAAAAGAATGAGTCTTGAGAATGCAAGAGTAACAGTAGAAAGATATATTGGGAAAGCAAGGTCTGTGAATTAAAATCTCAGGGATAGACTTTTATAATGCCCAAGCATTGTCTTTTCTCAAAGAACAAACACTATTTGTCTGCATGTGTAAAGGCACTGGTGAGTCTTTATCTGTGCAGTCTTGAAATGTAGGTGAAATGGACCGTACAGATGGCTATAAGACTGCAGAAGAAAGCAGAATATAGCATTGGGGACTGAAAACTCTGTGGAAAACCTGGCAAGAGGGTTTGCTTAGGGGGAGACTGACCAGAACTGCTTGAAAGCTGAAGGCAAGAAGAAAGCTGAACAAGGCTGTGGAGAAGAAGCATGGGAGGCAACTGAATAGCCCACAGTTATCACTTGGAAAAGCCAATCCATTAGTAAGAAAGGAGCAGCCGCTTGTGAACGTTGCTGAAAACCTCCCTTAGTCCAAGTGCTCTTTTGATGGAAAGTTCTCAGTCCCTCATTGTTTGCAGAGGCACTTTGAACACTGTCAGGGCTGCCATGGGGTCAGGAGAGTGTGCTGTGTGCTGGCCTTCAGAGAAAACTTCTCAGTTAGCCAAGAAAAATATTCCTTCCTGAGCCTGGAAGGCAGCAGCATCCCTGGGTCTGTGTGAACTGTCTGCTGAATGGGGAGCGGCTTTGCTGGATAAGGGCAGGACACCCCGTTTCCCCTTCCCTTCTGCCCAGCCAAGCTGGAGCCTGCTTTTCCCTTACCCCTATACAGAGATTGTTCAAAATACGTGAGTTTGAGCGGGTGGGTAGTTGTTCTCTTCCCACCCCAAGAAAATGTCTTTTGTCAGCCAGAAAGAATCTTTCTGATCCATCTCACCTTTTGGTGCTGAGCTCAGAAGTACGAATAGATGTGGTTTGTCATCTCTTTAAATATTTGTAGTCGGCTTGAGCAACCTTTCCCTCTCTGCCCAGACGTCCAGTGTAATAAAAACACACTTTCCCTTTCAGGGTAATTCCATCCAGGACTTGCTAACCAAGACACCTGTCTCTGGTCACGTTTGGGTGCAATCTCCAGCACAGATACACGCCCTGTCATTTGGGAAGAAGTGGTCTTGATCAAGGTGATGACAGGGATTCTGCTGTGAGGGTGGGTGTGGAAAATGTTCCTGTCAGCCAGAGATGCATGTGCGACACCCAGCTCTTGGTGCACACCTCTTCCTTTCCCATCCCATCCCACCCCATCTGGGGCTGAACTGTGCTAAGACTGGGTTGGCCAGAGTCATTATCAGCAAAATTACCACAGTAATAAAGACACCAATTACTGCACCCCTGGTTTCTCCCAAAAAGATGCTCACCATAGCAGAAACTTAGAGCAGGCTGTGCCTGGGGTGGGAATACTCTCCATGCCTGGGTAAAAGATCCTGCTGGGACAGCTCTTAGGGGGCCTTGCAGCCAGCCAGTGATAGGAAGCATGGTGTAAAACCTGAGTCCCTTTTACCACAGCCATATTACCCACGCTGTGTTTCTCAGGCAACTGAGGTGTGGGAGGCGGTTAGAGATTGTAATTGTTTAGAGGGGAAAGAAGCCCATACACACACACACGAAAAACCCTAAAACCCCAACAAAACAAAAAACCCAGAAGTGCTCTTTCTGTTTAGCTGCAGTTTCTGACTGCACTTTAGACAAATTGTCAGCATCCGCATTCCTGTTGGCAGGGAGCCAGGCTCCCCAGCATGCTGATTAAACCATGTGTGGGCAAAATGTAGGCAGATGATGGGGACCAAGAACACTGAAACCTTGGAGAGCTTTGTTTTGCTTGCTTTTTCTCTCCAGACTCCTTGTAGGCTAGTTTTCTGACCATCCTTCACTGGGGCTCTTCTGGGGCCTGAAGCTCCAGCTTTGGGAGCTGAGAACTGTGAAGCTGCAGAGGCTGCCTCTCACCGTCTGTAACCCCTGGCTGCTTGTTCACCTGCAGGTGAGCAGGTAACCCCTGAGTGAAGGCTGAAAATGCTGAACTACAGTAACACAAAGGGGAATTTTTGCAGGTGGATGGGAAACCCTCTTCTGCAAGGGGCCCATCTGCCAGCAAAACACATGCTCCAGGTCCAGCTTCAGCCTCCTTGGGTGCTTCTCTGAGGAGCATGGCTTTGCTTCAGTAGGAGGTGCTGCCCTTCTCCACCCTGAGGCACTGGCTGACAGCACAGCCTTGGAGCTGGAGTCTGAGACATCAACGTTACAGCCTCTGCTGCTCCAATCTTGCAGCTGTAGCATTGCTACTGCCTGGCATGTGAAGACTGGGGACCATTGCATCATTGCCAAACTGTGTCTTCCTGTTTCAGTGGGCACCCCTGTTTTATACTGACTTGCTTGTTCACTCACTCTTAATTTGGTCTCTTACCATTCTCTTAGGGCTATCAGCACACAGGCAGGAAGGTTGGTTGACCAGCCTTTGGAACCACAGCACGCATTGGGTGGACACACTTTTCAGGAACATAATGACTAAACAACACTGAGACTCAAGGTTGTTCCACTTTCACATCAGAGGTGATGCCACCACAAAGGGTTTGACTGGATAGCTACATCTCCAGTGATATAACTCTGCTTTAAAATGGGTGAGCTGCACTGAACATGTGTGGGCAACCCTATCCAGAGCCAGGGTGGCCTCCCTGCAGCCTAGCTTCCAGAGCAAAGCAAACTGAATCCTGTTTTTGAATCTGAACATGCAAGCTGAATCCCTTTTTTAAAAATCCCATGACAGTTTGATTCACATCATCAGCTAATTCCTCTTGAACTTTCTAAGACATCTGGCACCAGCAAGTCCCTAGAGGTGTTTTGCAGCTCTCTGGGCTCTTGCTGCACTTGTGATTCATCAGATGTCTTCATGTTTAGCTCAGTGTGCAGCCTGACTGAGGGGCATCCTTGCCAAGCGTTAGGAGCTGCAGAAGCTCTGCAGAGGCTCACACATGCTGACCAACCATGCAGAATAGGGCTAAGCCTCTCATGATTACAGAGAAGGGCCTGGTCCTGCAGGTAGGGGCTACCTGGAGGCTGAGGTGCCAGCTCCAGCATATCCCCACTGTGATCTGCCTTTGTGCCCAGGAGCCAGGAAGGTTTCACCAGCAGCTTCCCCAGGAGCAGGTCAGGGCAGCGTGCGTGCGTGCCAGCTCTACCTATGGTATTTAAACTGCCAACTCTCCAGGGCAGCGGCTTCAGCCATGTACTTTCAATAGTAATAAATATTAATCCTTTTGATTTGCAAACTGCTTGGCTTTTAGAGACTGGTATGACTTTAATGCAAAACACAAAAGGCCTGGCAAGGTGTTTTATGGGCCCTGGGGACAGTTTAACTTGTTCGAATATGTACTTGGCTTTGAGTCACAAATTTGATCAAAGGAGCAGTCTTTTTCCTCTGACTCACGAAGGCTGATTCCTGGAACCTGAGGGATTTAAATGTCCACTTGATTCAAGCATTAAGGAGTTTGACTTCAAAAATTCTGGATGCTGAAGCCATGGTGGAAGCAACAGACCCCAGCTCCAAATGTCAAGGAAAGATCACTCAGGTGCTAATGACAGGGGACATTTACTGGCTTTCACCAGCTGAGAACTGAAATTTGTGGGCAACAAATTTTAAATTCACTGGGATGACAAACCTAGAAAACTTCCTTTGTAAATTTGCTCTGATTTGTCTCTCATCTACATGGCTTTAAAAAAAATGAAGAAAACCAAATCCACCCCATTTAATGGGATTTTCAGTTTTTTCATTCCACTCCTGGGAACCCTGATTTTGCCAAATAACATTAAAATGAGAAGGGGAAAAAAAAAACCAGAACAACCAAACCAAAACACCAAAAACCAGATGCTCCTCCTAGTCCATTCAGGTACCTCCTGTTGAACTACAATTCTTACTCCACATTTCCTCTGCAGCCATGCCTTGAACATGGTGAATTTCTGTGGTCCTCACACTGCCCCATCCTGAATGGTGAAATGCCACTACAGTTATTCCTCTTTGGGCATTGATGGGTATGAAAGCACACTAAATTTTTTTGACTGTTGGGATCAAGGGACTGGAGCACCTCCCATATGAAGACAGGCTGAGGAAGTTGGGGCTGTTCAGCCTGGAGAAGAGAAGGCTGAGTGGAGACATCATAGCAGCCTTCCAGTATCTGAAGGGTGCCTACAAGGATGCTGGAGAGGGACTCTTCATCAGGGACTGTAGTGGTAGGACAAGGGGTAATGGGTTCAAACTTAAACAGGGGAAGTTTAGATTGGATATAAGGAGGAAATTCTTTCCTGTTAGGGTGGTGAGGCACTGGAATGGGTTGCCCAGGGAGGTTGTGAATGCTCCATCCCTGGCAGTGTTCAAGGCCAGGTTGGACGAGGCCTTGAGTGATATGGTTTAGTGTGAGGTGTCCCTGCCCATGGCAGGGGGGTTGGAACTAGATGATCTAAATGTCCTTTCCTACCCTAACCATTCTATGATTACTTGTAGCATTGTCCCATTGGAGTATGTGATCCATTGCTTATCTATGCCCCTCAGTGCTTTCATCACTGTAGTAACTGACCACATCCTATTGTATCCTTTCCCTCTGATATTGCCCTCTAGGTGGGAAATGAAGCACATAAAGCCTAAATAACTTGGTCACCCAGGAATCTGTAAGCACACGTGGAAGGTGAATTCCCCTTCCCGGAAAAAGCAGTGTATCACTTTATGTCATCACTCCTATTTTAGCTGCCTTACGTATTTTGACAGCTTCACCTCCTTTATGAAGATCATCCCTTCTTGGTCTTATCCTTCATTCTTGCTCTCAGCTTGTTTAGTTCTGATTTGCCATTAGAGGAAACTTCACAACTGGCTGGATTTCTGCAATTACAACGAACATCACTAACATACATGCTGCTCTCTTAGCAAAGTGCAGAACCCCAGTTTCAGACCAAGCAGTAGAACTGGGCAGATGCAGTAGTAGTCACTTGGGCTACAGTAATCACCTGGATTCAGCGTACCGCTATGGTAAGCAATGTGTAAGCTTCCCACACCTCCAGACTGTGGCTTTGACCAAAAAGTTTATACCCAAACTGAAATTCAGAAGTAAGAGTTTTATTGCAATTTTTGCCATTAATTACCAATGGGGTCAGGACGCACTGGCTGGCTGGCAGGAGAGCATGAAAATTAGGAGGCAAAATGGTTAGGAAAGTCAGACAAACAAAGGCAAAGCAACAGGCACACTGTGGCCATTTCTCCATGGCCAGAATGCCCTTACTGTTAATTGTTCTTAAAGATGTTGTATGTACAATAAACAAGAAAAGGGCTGCTTGGATTGAGGGTGGAGGTTAGTTCTGCCCTGGCAGTGGCTTCCATCCTGCTATGTGAGAAATGGAAAGCATAACTTCAAACAAATCTAACCATTAGCCCTGGTTTTCCTGCTTAAGCACAGCATAAATTATAGAGCATTGGCCAAGTCTCCTTATTTTCACTCTGTAAGCAATCATAAAACATTTAGTTTGAATATGAAATATTCAAGTTCTTCTCTGATTGTTTTTTAATTCTTTATATATAATTTAAAGATTTCGCTAGCACAGAAATTATTAAACATGGATATGACAGATTACAACAAAGCTAAAGAGGAGAGTGAAAACTGAAGGATCCACCAAAACTATAAGAAAGTACTGTAAGTGCAAGATTTTTCCTTGGAAAATGATAATAAGAATTAGGCCTTGATTTTAAAGCCTTAGAAATAACCTTGTTGATAATGTGCTAAAAGCTTTGGATGGGGTTATTACTGCTGGCACTAAGCTGTCATCACACCAGATGAGTTGCCTGACTTTGCTGTGCGCTTCAGTGTGATGAGTCCAGCTTTTGTATAGGGTACTCCAGAAAACGTCACTTCGAGCTAGGAAAGCCCTGATGGAAAGATTTCAAGGGATCCACCTCGTGCCTGAGGAAACTCTTTTTACTTGTCAAAAGGTTCTATGCTTTCTGTGAGATATCCCCAACAGGTGCCATGTAGCTGTAAGGTGTTTGTGTCGTGGTCAAAAAGAACACAAGAACTCCAACAGGATGAAAGTGAGTTCTTCTAACCTCTCCCAGTGCCACACATATATTGGCTTTCTATGTGTGTCCTTAGACTGCCTCCCTTAAAAGTGGAGGGTGGTAAGGTGGGGGTGCAGAGGGAGAGCTTTGACCTGAAAGCCCCCCTTGCTCCTGTGTGGAGCTGAGCCATGTGTGAAATCCACCAAGTATTCCAAGTCAGATTCCCTCTTCGACTCTTTCCAGAGTGCCACTACCCCCAGCTCTGTGCATGCATGTCCCCAAGAACATCCAGGACCGGAGTGTTACTGCTGCCCTACAGCATGCTGTCATACACTGCCCTGCTCTGAAACTCTGAGCAATGCACCTCTTTGGTGCCACACTCCTCAGCACTTGCCTGCTGGCCTTCCTAGCTACCTGGACTCTCTCTACTGGTGCAAAGCTGTGATGCTCTCTTGCCAGCATGTTGTCTGGTCTCATCTGAACCCAGTTTATTTGTCCTTGATTCTTCAGCTCTCAGTCCCCAAACTGCTCCCTGTTAGCTCTCCCTCTCCACTGCCCTGAGCTGCATACAGGATTGTTGGGAAACCATCCCTATTCTCAGCTGGTCGGCAGGGAAGGGGTCCATGACCTGCACCATGCCCAGAGCATAGCAAGAGTTCTGCCAGGTCCGTGCCATGCTGGTGCTGCTGAAGAAGTCGGGGGGGGTCACAGCAGCAGTGAGCAATGCTCTCCAGAGGCAGAGGACAAACCCATGTCCTGTCTGAGCAACCACACGGATCTGTCTGGCACAGCAGGGATGAGGAATGGGTGGCTGCAGCCATAGAGAACCTTGGGAAGGGAGGAGAAAGGCAGGAGGCCTGCCCTCCTCCAAGTGTGTCAGGGTAGAATCCGAGCATGCAAAAATCCCGTCACAGCCCAAGGAACAGTGGTGCTCTGTGAGAGAGGCAAGGGAACTCTGCTGTAGGAGGGCTCAAAAGGCAAAACGGGCTGAAAGGTGCAGAAGTGGAGAAGAGCTGGAACTTGGTATTGTGAAGAAGTCTGTCTTGGAGGAGCCTGGAAAGTGCTACTGGCTGTCAGGGAACAGGAGAGTGGGAAACAGAAGGGATTCACAAAGAGTGTGTGGGCAAAGGCAACTGGAGGATGCATAGGAGACACACCGGTATCTTCATCTCTTGCCAAGGCCTTGGCTTTGAAGTCAGTATCAGCAAATCATGCATGATTACTCAGAGCTCGATACGGATCCCACATTGCTTCAAGCTTCCTGCCTCTTTGTCTGAGTTGTGCTGCAGGGTGGTGATGGGGTTGGCAAGATAAAAGAGGGGGCAGAACTTACTAGATGGAACTTGATGTTCCTCTTTGGCCAAAAAAAAGTTGCTGCTTTGATTATTCACCTTTTCCAAGGCTATTAGTGGGCTGTAGGTGTATAGGATTTCAAGAGAAGTGTTATCCATTTAAAAGGCAGATGAAAAATATCAGCAACCAACTCCATTTCTGAATAGAAATATGAATTTCTGGAAAGCCAAACTCCTATTCATTATTACTGAGAAGTCAAGTACTTCTGAAAAACCTGACCTTTTGTTTCTTCTTGTAGTATCAAATCTGGTGCAGTTGCAGGTGGGGATAGTTCAGTAGTGGGAGCTTTCGCATGGATCAGTAGCACAATAGGAGCAGGAGCAGAGGGAACAGTTTGTGCGTTGCATCACAGCAGCTAAGAAAGGCATATGTGAAATATCACCCTCTCATGCAGGCATACATCTCAATTCTTTCTTCTCCAACTGGCTCCTGCTTCAGGGGACAATGAGGAGTAGAGCACTGTGTTGGGAATGCAATCACTGATTGCAGAAGAAAGGGCAATCCTTGGTTAATGGTTATCATTCAAGCCTTGTGCCTGCTCCAGATGAGCCAGGACTTGGTATTCTTCCTGAGCAGAGGGAAAGGAACGATGGAGTGGGGCAAATCACTGTGCATTTTAAACAGCTTTGATTCTGAGTTGGAGTTTTATGTTAAATACCATGATTCATCTCTATTTATTTTGTTAAGCAGTGAGCAAGCAGAAAGTCTAGCAGCAGAAATGATATGCCTGAAAGACTCCTGGCAGGCAATCCATCAAGGAAGTATTGATTAGTACTGCCACAGGAGCCATTTTGCACAGTAAGACCTTTATTCTTTACTCTGACAAACGCTCACTCAGATGCAAATTAGCTGAAGGCGTCCTTTTCTCACACTGTAGGGCTGAACTGGGAATCTAGGTTTGCTCTCCTAAGAGTGTGGAAAGCACTGCAAGAGCCATAAGGAATAAAGTATGGCTAAAATTCCAGGGCTCTAGGAGATGTTTTTCCTTTTAAAAAAGGAGGAGTGAAGATAAAACCAAAAATTCTCCTGAGGGAGGTAAAATAGTAAACTGAGTGGTAAATTGAAAAGTCCTCTAGTGGGCAGAGATGGTGGAAGAGGCTTGCCGGTAATGGGGCTAGTGAACAGCCTATCCTCGTTCTCCTCCCGTGGAGCATAGTGTGAAGGAAATAAAAGTTGAGAAAGGTACAATGGAGGGGCTATTATACCATTTAGCCTTGCATTACAGGTGGAAACTTCCTTGCATTGCCTCAGTAGTGTACATGTCAGTACAATGGATGAGCCAAGCTTTGCCCTCCCAGAAGGGGTCTAATGATGCTGTCCTTGATACCTTTTACCAAATGGTTAATCTTACAAATATTTATAAACTCACTGTAAAGATCTGACTTCAATTTCCAGCATTAGTTCCCATTGTACATTTCTTTTCTTGATTAAACAGCTTTTCAGGGTCCAGAATTTTCTCACCTGCAGAGGTGCTTTTGCACTATAATGATGGCCTATTTAATTACTTTGTGAAGAGCTCGACAGGTTGAGCTCTCCACTTCTCTAAGTACTGGGCATCTGCTCTGATTGTAGCCTCAAATGTTCGTTTTCGTTTTCTCAGTGTCCCTACTCACAGGCATTTCGTGTACCTTTACAGAGCAGTGTACTCAGACACGTATTACACCCTTGGTTTCCTCCACATGGAGTGCAGAACCACAGTCACTTGCACCTCTGGTCCTGCCCCTTGCCTCTCTGCAGAGACTTTGCAGAGGCACTCCTCATAATACCTGGTGCTGACAGCCAGAACACAGCACTGCATTTTTTTCTGGGCTACATGGTGGTCTGGATAAATTTGCTCAGGATGAATGACCTGTTGGGCTTTAAGCTCCTTGAGCTGTTTTTTGCCCTCTGCCGTGAAAATAGGTAGTGATGTCATTTCTGCTGGCATTGTGTTGAACAAATTGTTCAGTGTTTTCCTCAGAGAACTGAGGTATGGAGATCTTGTTCTGGCACCATAACCAAAACCTCCCACACTCATGAAAAATACATGGTGAAACCATGAATGGTTTGTACAGGCTGAATGAGAGGCATCCTTCCTGTTGTGCCTGGAAAGATGTCTGCATGCATGATTTTCAGTCTCCCTGTGGACAACTTACCCCTGGATAGCTTGCAGTTAGTGCCGTCTCCCTCCTGGAATTAATTAGGTGTTGCCAGATGAGCAGTGAGTTCCTGAACTGGGTAGGACTGCAGATAATTGTAGTCGGTGCTGTGCTCAGTGTGTCAACAGCTCAACACTCATAAACATCAACTCAACAAGGCAGTGTATTAGAAAGCCTCACAGGTGAACAGGTTTAGTAGCCTGTGAGTACAACAGCTGGGCACATGTACTAACTGGCAGTGTCCTGGGTTTTCATCCCCATAATGCTGTAATGAAACAGACAGCGCTTAAATGTGTGCAGCTTGTGGCTAAATGCTAAAAGAGTCACCGCCTGCCTTGGGGATGGGTGTGTGGCAAGTAAATCGCCCTAGGACCTGTGTGGTGACTTTGAGTGGAGGGCTCTGCTCAGCTGAGGTGAGCAACAGCCCTGTTAGGTTAACAGCCCTGCTAGGTTAGCAGCCCTGCTGGGTTGCCACCTGGGCTGTGAAAAATTTGGGGTGTCTTTCTGCTCCTCTTCCCCCTGCATCCATGGAGAGGTTTCAGCTCATTCTCAGATGTAATGCTGTCTCCATTGCCCGTGGAGGTCTTGGTCTGAGGCTTCTCCAATACTGCACTTACTACTTTAGTTTTCACCCTGGCAACATGCAAACACCTTGTTAACCTGAGATCTCTGTATTATATGGATTTAGTTTAGGTTTAGGTGACTTACGACATTACTGTAGTCAGGTGTCAAGTCCATCTTTTGGAAAGGTGTTACTGCACTTAAAATGGAGCAGTACATTCATATTTCATCTGGGCATGGTTCAGTTTGCACCACCAAGTTGCATTAAAACAACTACGTTACAAGGCAGACGTACTGTTATGTATATGAGTGTTAGATCATGCGGAAAATAATGTAGCAGAGAAGGAAAATGAACCAGTCTCTTCCAAAAACACTGCCTAAATCAACTTTCTATCTTGAAGAAAATATTTTATTACAGTACTTTGGCTGCACTGATTCTGAATTACTTCAACGCAATTTTATCCGAGGCCGAAGCTAAGCCTGTGAAGAGCCTGTGACTAAATGCACTTTGAACAAAGGCTATTGTGAAATTTAACAATCTTAGAAAAGCTGTGACCTGTACTCTCCCATATTTTACAGTGTTTTCTTTGGTTTATTACTCCTTTCTTTTTTTTTCCCCTTTATAACTAATCACTTCAGAAACAGGTGGGGGAAAGAGGGTGAATGCATCTATAGAGACTTATTCAATCTCAGCCTTTTAAACAGCAATTAGTTGGAATCCCTTCTAATTTATTAACTTGTGTGCTGTCTGGTATTGGAAATATTAATAAGAGTTGGACAGGGAGTTCAGCATCAACAAACTATGTGTATTATCTGTACGCATTTAATTGAGTGTTTGGCTTATTAAATGGTAGTGATGGTACAATTCGAAGACACTCCATTGTGTAAAGTGATGTGACCTTGCCTATTGTGCTCTGTGTTTATAGTTACTGGGGACTCTCAATACTTCTCTGTTGTTATTGGGGACCATTTTTACTTCACAACTCAGATACTGATTTCTCTTATTAGGGACAGGCAAAAAAATCACGGAGAAGCCCAGGGCAGGATCCAGCTGGGGCAGTGGAAGTGGAAGACCTATAACTGTGAGACACTGGTGTCTAATTCCATCACTAACTTTGCAGGGAAGGGGTCAGGAAGAGACACTTGCAGTCAGATGTACACACTGCTGCTTTAGTCCAGTTGTTTCAGACAATGTCGCTCTGCTGGAAGGGAAAGCAATGGGACCTGGAGGTGCTGAAAGGCCACCCAAATGTCTCCTTGGGTGTAAGGCATTCCAGCATGCTGTGGCCAGTGGTGATGAGCCTCTGACTGAGAGAGGCAAATGGAGGCTGGTCCTTTTGGGAGCTGACAGGCACTGCTCAGCTTTGTGCTCACCTTTGCACAGCCTGGATGCAGCCCTGGGTCACTGCAGCCCCTTACCCTGTCTGTCTCCAGCTGCCTCAGGTGTTTGCAAGCTCTGTGGTGCTGCCTGTCTCTGTGTGACCCAGGGGAAGACAGAGGATATGGCTGGACAGCATGAATAACCCTTCTTTTAATCCATCCACTGAAAGCCCTGCTTGTGATGACACTGAATGAAGGAGACAGAGAGGAGATGGGAAACAAGCAAGGAAGAAGCTGCCTTTCTAGACCTGACACTCTTAAAAACTGGCTAGGTTTCTGCATGCTTTTACTCAGCCATGTTGCCAGAAGTGAGAAGTAGGAATGCAGGAGCTGGCCAAGACCCATGGGCCACTGAGCCTTATGTCTGACAGGGAGCAAGTGCTGCAGAGGATGGTGTAAGAATACTGTAGGTGTAGGAAAACTCCAGGGGCTTCTGGCTCTGTTGGAGATTCCTGGAGACTACAAGGCCAGCCCTGGGCTGTGCTACACTTCTGCTATTTCTCTCCTCCAGCACTTGTCCAGAGAAGCCCAGGAGCACAGCAGAGGCATTAAACTTTATGTTATTTAGCAAGTGTGACTGCCAGCACCTTCAGCAGGACCCATCCTGGCTGCTATGCCCATGTACTTAGTTCATGTATGTCCCTGCTACAATTCTGCTAACACTGCCCTGGGCCATGAAGGAGAAAGGGAAAGGATACCTTGGCAAACCAAGAGGAAAGACGTTGTTGGGTGCCACCAAGGACACAGGGCTGGCTCTGGAGTGGCCACCTGGGGCAAAGCCTGTGCTAAGAAGAGCAGGGGCTGACAAACTGGCCCCAGCTACCCTTTACAGGGTAAGGGAAACACAAGTTTGTGGCTGTTGAAGAAATTGCAGGGGGTCTACCTTGCAAGGGCTTTTGGTGCAATGACTGCTCTGGCATTCTTCTTTGAACTGGGAAATAATAAACACCCTGGAAATGTTCTCCACTGATGCATTAACCCTTGTGTAAATGCTCGCCTCAATGCACTTAACCTCTGGAAATGGGACGGGAGAACCAACGCAAGCAGCGAGAGTCACCTTAAGAATATCCTGTATTAGGGACTTCCCTAGTTTAGTTACAGGGCTTGTTATTCCCCTTCATGTGTTTTAAGCCTATGGTTTGCAAATGTTTCTGCATCTATGTGCTATTATGAGAGCGGAATTCCCCAGCTGCTTATCCACCAAGCCATTCAGTATTTGAGGCATAGCCTTAGATTTCCATTTATGAGTTCTTTTGAAATGAAGTTCCTGATTCTTCAGTCCCTCAGCTGCATGATATTCTTGCCTTCCTCAGAGGCTTTTCCTATATCCAGTTTGCCCTCACCCACAGCTATTGCTAGGCAGGGGTTTAATTTCACCTAGTCACTGCATGGGCCCCTGGGGAAGTTGCGGGTCTGCCCTAGCATGCAGGATGCACATCAACACTACGTCTAGTTGCTGCTTTCCTCACTGCTCATTCTCAAATGGGGAAAGCAAGTGAGTCAGATGCTAAACATTTCCTATAGAGCTTACCCGACTAACACGTGAGAGGAAAATCTCCTGTTTGCCTCCAGCTCACTTGCAGCTGAGAAAGACCACCTGAAGAACAGTGGCAGTCTTCACCTCTGTCGTCTTCCCATCACACCAACCCATTGTAGTAATTAAATCTTCTATTTTGATGCCAGTAGGTGGCATTGCTTACTCTCTTAAATCCCTGAAAGTTAAGCAAAACATTGGGCCTTGCCTTCAAAGGTCCCCTCTGGGAAGTCTCACAACCTTTCCCAATACAGCAAAAGATCCAAATCTAGTGTCTAAATTTAGGCTGGAAATTAGTCTCGTTTCTAACCACCAGAGGAATGCAGTTGTGTGAGCACTTCCCTACTGGAATTACAGGGGCAGAAAAACTAGGTGTTTCATGCTGTAACATGATAAATTTGTGAGCAGGGTGGCATGGTGTGGTTACCTGTGATATTAAAGAACTGCAGTCCATGAGCTTGTTCATTTCTACAGTGGTGTGCTAATGCAATCTGCTCGATGGAGCTGGGCCACTGGCAGTTGCAACACTATCTTGCACTGGATTGCAACCTTGGTTGCAATCACATTGTGTCACTACATGGCACAGACTGTCAAAGATGTGGCCATGCCATTGCTCTTCCCAATGGATAGCCATTTCCTGTCCTCGAAATAAAGCACAGGGACACCATCTCTCTACCATAAAAAGACTGGAGAGAGTTTTCCAAGTGGATGTTGAAAGTTCCTGGGTTTGGCACTGCAAATGCAACTTTGCTGAGAATCAGCACTCCAGGAAAGGGAAACTGGAGGACTAGGGATGGCTATGATGTCATCACAGGAGACGACTGTCTACAGGCTACTGGGAGAGGAGGGCGTATGAGGAGAAAGGCAAACAGTACAAAGGCAACTGGTAGTCTAAGTGGTAAACTTCCAGAATGTTGTCCTGCATCCAGGAAAAAATACACAAACACATACATGACTCAAGGGAAAATCTCAGGGTCTCTTGACTCTTTGTGGGCAAGGAGTCTCCTGGAGGACTTTTGCAGCACTCAACACCCTTAGATTAGTCTCATAAGCAGAAGACATATCCTTGGTCCGCTCACGAGGGGATTACTGAAACAGAAAGAATAAACTAATGTGCCCAAGGTCACCCTGGACAAGCAAGAGGCTAGCAGCCACCATGCTGCTCATCCTGACTACAGAAGTGGAGGTTCAAGCACAACCTTTTATCCAGCCATGTCTGTATCATCACATCCCAGATCAATGGCACAAGGTTTCCCACTGACAAAGCTAATGTGGTATGCTTTGAACACGATGATGAGAGACTGCATGATTCACCTGCTTCCCCTGGAGGGATGCTGCTTGCAGAAGACAGACTGTACAAAAACATTGGGCAGCTCTCTGAAGGAGAGTGAAGCCTAAGTCAGCCCTGGACCACTGCACAGCAGTGGAGCTGTGGAGCATGGTGAAACACTAGTGGAGCATGGTGAAAGTTTTATGAACTGGTTTAAGCCCATTTTTTTTGCCCTTTATCAGGTCAGTCTACTTCTGATGATATGCTGCACATGTCAGTGCTCTAGCTCCGGTACCCAGGATGACTCTGCCTTTTTGGCACCATAGCTAGACCACTATTTTCAAAGGTATGCATGACATCTGACATAAATATGGGATACATGTGAGGTACCATGCAAGCTGCCTGTGTCAAAGGCAAACAGGCTACTCTTAGCCCTGCAGTGATCTTCTCCTACCATGTGCTGTCCCTGTCTTGCAATTAGGAAAAGCTGGTCTTTCAAGAGGGCTAATAGACCAGAACCTATACGGTCATTCCTGTGGAGCTGCAATCCTTGATCTACACCACTGAGACATCACCATAGACTTTGATGGAGTAGGAATGGGGCTCATTTGGCATGGGAACCTGAACCACCAGCAAGACCTCAGGGCACAGGCAGTGACTTAGGCACTTCATCTCCACTTGAAAAGTCCTACGTTCTACCTGGTGCCTCTAACTGCTGACCAAAGCTGATGATTTTGGTCTCTGAACACCAGCTGTGCAGCAAGAGCAGTCTGCAGAATACATTTCCATATCAGATGACCGTTATTAAATACCTTTCAGTTTGTATCATAATATTCCTTTGTCCCAAACTGAAGACTCCTGAATGAGGAATATAATTAGCATCATATGATGTTCACAGTGAATTAAAAGACTTTCGATTCCATTGTATATTAATTCTATAGAGCCTACTTAAGAGTATACTTCCATGATTTATTTTTAAATCACAGAAAAGCACTGGAGTCTCTTATTCTTGGAAAGTGATGTATGTCAAGCTGTGGGATATTCTCCTGGGTGCAGTGAGATTGTCTTCTCATGTACTGACTTTACGAGTTCTGGTTGCGGACTCTCACAGAAAATCTGAAGGTGATTCAGGTTCCTAAACACGTGTAACCAGCACCATTTTTGACATTTCTGGAGTGTCCAAACCCTCCACCCGCATTAGGCAGACCTGGTATGACACCTGTGGGCCCATAGGGTTCATGGACTATTGACTGCAAGGCAGAGCTTTGGTAGATGGCCCCTTTGTTATGCAATATAGACTGTTTCTTGCATATTCACATGTTAAGGGAAAAATAGTGTTGTTCTCTAACACTGGAGGAGTTGTGGGGGAATTACCCTCTTGGGCTTATAGTCAGCTCATTACCTGCATATTCTATGTCATGCCTAGAGACCCTCAGCCAGAATGGACTTGCGTAAGAAGGGGAAAAGAGAACAAAGGATTCTATGGTGGAAAATAAACCAGTGAAAGTACAGCTTGTCCTCTTTGACACTAAGGAGTTACATACACCTCCCTTTCAGTTGTGCAATCAAAGAATTGACAGCCAAGAAGAAGGCAGTCCATGCTTCAGCAGCGCAATTTTGTTTTGTTCTGTTCTGTTTGTAAAAGATGCCTCTGCTTTCTGTTTTTCTGCAGTTAGGAAGTCCTACTTCTCCACCTGTGGCCGTGACAGCCTTGGCTGCTAATTTCACTGGTCAGGTTGATCTGGACTGTCCTGTTCTTTCAATTAAGACTGTCTTCCAGAGGCAGCAGCAGCTCAGAACACATCGTGTCTCCTCCTCAGACTTGTCTGGGGCCCTGTTCTGCAGTAGGCAGCCCTTCCTCGTCTCTGCTTTTTGTCTTGCAGGGTATATCATCACTGCCCTGGTATCCACTCACTGGGACCAAATTAGCCCTAAAGCAGCCTGCAGTAGTGCAGTTGGAGCTAAGAGCTGAGAACAGCTCAGCTGCCTGAGCATGGAGGACTGGTGAACATGGAGGTTCTGGTCCCCACAGTGGGCCACTTGCCCCCAGGTGTACTGCTTCTAGGAGCTTTTCAGGCTATGTCGCAACAGCCATGTTGGTTTTGTTGACTATGGTGTGGGAAGGAGGACAAAAAAAAGGAAGAAAATATGGCTCCACACTTACTCACACTGCACATACCTGTGTGTCTTGACTTCAAAGAAGGATCATTCCGAATAATACATAAACACCTTTATTTTTTATATTTTACTTTTTTTTTATTTTAAAGAAAATGACGCTGTGTTGCCTTTCCTGAAACTCAGAACAAACAAAGCCTAGGATTTAGTACCAAAGTAGATCACCAGTTCAGAAGCTTTTAGAAGATTTTGGATGCTGTCACAGTCATGGGTGCAACATAATACTCTCTGGAAAAGGAAGGACACAGTGGAGGAAGTGGCAATGCTAAGACTCTGAAGGATGGCAAGGCTGGAGAGGCACGTTGGCATTTCTCTGTAGCTTGGGCATTCAGAGGGAATGAGAGGACTTGTCAGCAAGTGTCAAGGTCAAAACCCCTTGTTTCTAGGTCCCTGTAGGGCCTGCAAAGCTCCATCAGGAGGGGGAAGATGTGTCCAGGATATGATGCTCCTTAGGACCTCCCTTGGGGTCTGAAAGCTAAACAAACCACCCAGGAGCACAAGAGGGCGTGAAATGACAAATTGTTCTAACATTGTGTGTGTCCTTGAAAGGCTGTGTGACTATTGGATTAGCAGCCAACGGATATCTCTTCATTAATGAGGAGACAGACTAATACGCTGGTGGGAACATGCCACAGACACAGTGGCCTCGTGTTTCCTTGCACATTTAGCCAATGAATCCCAGAGCTCCTTTTTCTTCTATTTATACCCCATTAGCAAGCACCGGCGTCTGCCTGAGGTGTGCCGGATGCTGCCAGTTGTGCGACACTGGAACTCAGTGTCGCCTCCTGAGAGCAGGGTCCTGCTTGCTAGACTTTCTCATCCCACACACGTAATGAAAGAGTTTTTCAGCCTCTATGAGTGTTACTTGAGCACAAGTGCCAGTGTTACTTGAGCACAAGTCCAGATACCAGACACCCAGCTTCTAATCAAACTGCTCCATGAGCAGGCTTGACCTGGGTTTCAGGACTTTGTTTCTCCACTTCAAAACCAGGTCTTTCCAAAACAATATCAGTTAGTTATTGGTGAGAAGTTGCCATGGCTGTGTTTGGCAATGAGCTGTGCCCTTTCTCAGCAGTGCAAGAGTGCACACTGAATATGTCTGTGATTGCTCTTCTAGAAATACCAATTGGCCAAGATCCTCAGCTGTGTAGTGCTGTGGACCTCAATGTGTCTCCTGCAGGGTTTGGCAGATGAAAGACCCAAGGGAGGAAACTGAGGCATAGCAAAATCTTTAGGCTCTTTTGATGATGTTTGTGGTCCCAGAGCGAGAGAAACTGTTACAAGATCTTTTGTCCATGACGAACATTAGCTGACCACCATGTGCCAGGGTTTTGAGTGACAGTGTCTTCTGGAAGAAGTTTGAAATTGGGATTTGTCGTATGCCTTCCTTTTTCCTTCTAGGGATCACATTGTATAGTCTTTTAGTACCTCTTTAAGACTACATAATTGTATTTCATATCTTGGGGTCACAATTTCTTTAACAGCTCACCACAAAAATGTAGAGACTCACAGGCCTCTGTTCCTGCCTGCAGACCTGAATTGCCCATCTTGAGGCCTCCAGGGGATGCATCTGAGAAAAGATATAAGACAAAATTACTCCAGATAGCCTTATCATCTCTGTACTGAACGTGATATCTGAACTGCAGGTAGGAATGGGGATTACTTGCTTTAGCATAGGGGTTGCTTGCTTCAGGTATCTTTAGGACTTAAAGTGTTTTTCATCTGCAGTGTAATAAGCTGTCTATGGTCAATTTGCTGATGCTGAGAATCTGACGGTTGAAAGATTGCTGCAGGTTAAAGGTATTGATCATCTCCATCGGAAAATTCTCCTGCAGCAAGTGACCTTTCCTGAGGCAAAAGCCTATTAAGAAATATTTCTGAACTTCTTAGCTTGCATTTAATTTCAGTAAATAATGAAGAAAATTTAAAATAGCTCAGGACTAGCAATATGTTTCATAATTTGCGTAATACTTTTTCCTAACTGTACACTAGGGATGAATGGTAGGAGTTTATGTCCTATTGCATAATTAACCAATTCATGCTGTTCTTCCCTTATTTTTCACAATAGTTTGGATACTTCTGCAGCATAATGATGGTCTTGTGTCTGGAGACTTTTGTTCCTTCTTTTGCATTAACTGCTTGCGATAGCTGACCTTTAACTTTCTCTGGCTTGTCAGTAGCCCCCAGGAGGCTTCCTTCCTTGTCTTTGAGATCTAACGATGTGAGCATTGGAGCTGCAAATTCTTTTTCCCTTTTTTGGTATTTCCCTTGCCATCATGTGATGTACAAGAAATATCCTTGGGCTCCTCACTGAGGGTACGGAAAACCAGTGGTGGATATTCCAGAGCTGTGTGTATTTCTAACTCTCATACCTGAAGACCCCATCTGGAACATGCAGGCACTCCTATACTTTTCCTGTAGACAGTTCCCTCTGTAGTGGCTTGTTGTCTGCTTTTGATGCTGTCATCTAATGCTGAATTCTTCCAGAACAGATAATGGATTTAGGTGCCCAGTTTAGAATTAAATGGGTGTCAAGTGGTCCTCTGTGAAACTTTGAAATCTCTTTGACACAGCATGAGATCTGTGTCTTGACATTCTTTTTCAGAGAGCGTGCAGTGGGAGCATTCTCTGAGTTGGATCAGGCCCTAAAAGTGTTTTGTTTTCTTGTGCATCAAATCTTGTACGTCATCAAAGAAAAACAACTGTAACTTTTCTCTGGCTGAATTAGCTGAACAGCTCTTAGAGCTTGTGTTTGACTTTCTGGGGGCTAAATTGTATTCTTGAGTGATAAGGAGCAAGAGAAAAATGTAGAGATAGCCAAAAGCTGGTGGTATGAGCATAAGGGATAGCAACAGCATTATCTTTGTCCCAGAGAGTTGCTCCAGTTGACTCTCTTGGGGTTTACAGGGCTGAGCATGTGAGTGGGAAAGACTGCAATCCTGGCTGTTTGCCACGGCACTCTGGGGCTTGGAGGGGCTTAAAGTGGTGAGTGCTGTCCCTTTACCAAGGAACAGGGAGAAAAACATTCAAGACATAAAATCATAGAATTATAGGATCAAGTAAGTTGGAAAAGACCTTTAAGATCATCAAGTCCAGCCTTTACCCCAGGACTGCCAAGACCACCACTAACCATGCCATTGAAGGCTTCATCTACATGGTTTCTAAGCACTTCCAGGTATGGTGATTCCACAACTTCCCTAGGCAACCTGTTTCAATGCCTGAGAACCCTTTTGGTGAAGAAATTTTTTCTAATATCCAGTCTAAACCTCCCCTGGTGCAGCTTGAGGCCATTTCCTCTTTCCTATTGCTTGTCACATTGGAAAAGAGACTAGCTACCTCCCTGTTCCTACCTCCTTTGAGGTAGCGTAGAGAGCAACCAGGTCACCCCTGAGCCTTCTTCAGACTAAATACCCCCAGTTCCCTCAGCCGTTCCTCATCACACTTGTGCTCCAGGCCCTTCACCAGCTTTGCTGCCCTTCTCTGGACCCACTCCAACACCTCAATGTCTCTCTTGTAATGATAGGCCCAGAAATGAAAACAGGATTCAAGGTGCAGCCTCACCAGTGCCAAGTGCAGGGGGATGATCACTGCCTTGGCCCTGCTGGCTACACTATTGCTGATACAGGCCAGGATGCTGTTGGCCATCTTGGCTGTATGGGCACACTGCTGGCTCTTTTTCTGTTTAGTTCTCAGCAGACTTCACTGTGTGTTGGGTCTCCAGTCAACTGAAATCTTATGAAGTTCATGTGATTCCAATTAGGATGCACCTAAGTGTCTCAGTGTGCTAACTCTGTGCTGGATCAAGGCATTCCTGTGTAAGGACATAATGCACCTTGGAGTTCCTGCTTGAAATCCATTACAAGTTTTCAGAAGGAAGGTACAGATTCCAGCATAACACACTCTTTCATTTGTATTTTTGTATGTGAAGATGAAAGCTTGATACAGTCAAAATTCACGAACATAAGTCATGAATGAGAAATCTCAGAAGGTGGCGAGGACCTGGCCACAGTTGTATTCAAGGGGCAGTTTTACAAAGGAATGTTTCCAGTTTTTGGTGTGCACATCAACCTTGAACCTGACACCCATCACCGAAGCTGCACCAACCATCAGATTCACCACAGACAGATCGTGTTTGCAGGTTGTAGATAAGTATCTGCTGTGGATGTTGTTTCATTTAGCAATCACTTGACTGGGGTGGTTGCAAGGCAAGCTCAGTTCCTGCAATTTTTACTGTATACTCCCTCCAGGGCATTGTGTCACACAGGAAAGGCCTATAATTTCTAAAAAGGTCATGGCTGGAAACCCAAGGGGCTCAGTTTGCCCTTCTCTATCCTTGGGGAAGAAGCTAATTTTCCAGTTGGTGTGGGTGTAGAGAAAGGATGGTGTAAGGTCTTGGAACAAAACATCAGGCTGGGGTTTAAGCAAGTTTGAGGCTAGAGGGGAATAGACCTGATTCTCCTCTTGAGGTATTAGGCAGTGATTTATTGAGATGGTTTACCTAAGTGCAAGGATCCTTAAGCTCAAGTTTGATTTCAGTGGATTGAAAGAGAAAACTATGCTCTCAAGTGAGAACAAGTGATCAATATAGGAAAAAGATTTAGAAAATGAATATATTCTTGTAATACAGACCTGTATGAAGACAGCTGAAAGACGGGGCTTGTCACTTGAGACCTTATCAGTAGAATAGCACTAGCAGTACATACTTCAGCTCTGCAGCTTGCCAATTCGTTTAGTAGGTTGGGCAGCAGTGTGAGAATGAATAGCCACCAAAAAAAAAGAGAAGTGGTCAGAAAAAGAAATCAATAACTTAATTTAAAATTTATTAAATTTTATTCACAGTGGGATATTTGATTTTAGCAAGAAATAAAGTTTTTTTTTTTCATAGAAACACCGTCTCCTGGTTTGACCATGTATTTTGCATGTTGTAAAAAGCTAGTGCAGTCATAATGCAAAAGGCTAGTAGACGGATCCTACTTGAATTCATGTCACATAGATGGGAGGCCTCTTTTGTGCTATGCCGAGGTTGCAGGAGTTATTTTGGCATAGAATGTAACAAAAACTTCTGCATGAATCTGCTGTTATCTTTGTGGAGTTGGTGGGGCCCTGGAGCTGCTGGAACTTCATGACTCTTTTCATGACAGTTCACAAGGGTTGGTGTATACACCTTGGCGTTTTGAATTTTGGGTTGGATGTTACAGGATGGCTGCAAGCAACATGGACCAATGGATGCACCAGGCTACAACACTATCTGGCCAGCCCAAAATTTTGCCTCAAAGGTAGGCGCTTAAGGGAAGGCAGGCAGATACACCAGTACACATGCCTAACAGTAGTTGCCTGGGCACACTGCTGGCTCTTTTCCTTTTCTTTTTACCTGGCTGACACAAAGGAGTATGTGCCTCCAGGCACCGCTTACCTGATGCATCAGCTATTACACTCCGCACATTCCCAAAGGCCATGCCTTCCTAAGGGCTTGTCCATGAAAACTTCACATGCTGTTTTGGGATGCAAGAGTCCTCTTCCTCCAAACTGTTTCCTTTCTCTAGTGCCTGGGGCAACCCAGCCTATAGAGGTTTTGGAAACTTAGCTTTTGCAATGTGGGCTGTGATAATCAGATGACAGCTGGTAAGGTAATATATCACTGCTGCAAGTTACTTGCTGTCTCTGCCAGCATCCAACCATGGTAAAAAACTATGGGGAAGGAGATTTCTCACTGCTCAACAGAGGACACAGCAGAAGCAGTAACTAGGCACAGATACACACAACGACATATTTCAGCAGGCCCCCAGCAGGAAACTAATACTGCCCCTGCTCAAGTCAATCAATGCTTCCAATCTCATGCTTCAACAGGACCAAAATCTACCAAGAGATTGGGCTGGGAGGAATGAGCCAGTGTCTTTGGAAACCCCTCTGGGATAAGCAGTGACTCTTCTCTTTGGGGAGGTACCAGATTTTGTTTCCACACTTATAAAACCTTCTTTGCAGAAGGAGAGTCATCTGAACAGGAAAAAGGCTATCTAGTAGAGGGTCTTGTTTCACCCTAAGGAAACCTTAGACTTCACCGCTGACTATTGCAGTTACTAGTAGTTGATTGGAGCTGATTTACTGTATCCAGTGTGTTATTTCAGAAGAAAACACCTTTCTAGACAGAGCAAATCCAATAATTATACAGATGCCAATTACGAAAAATTGTTTATGTTTTTCGTGTAGTTGCATTTTCAGATTCAGTTTCCAGATATTTTATTTATGCTGCTATTATAAAGTCCTGGAAATTGCTTTTTGGGGGATAGAAAGGTTTAACTTTCAGGGAAAAATATTATTAAAAATGCTATAGTTTTATTTGGTGGGTTGGTTTTGGTTTTGTCTTGCTTTGTTGTTTGTAAGTTGTTTTGTTGGTTTTTTTTTTCATAAAAATTAAAATTGGAAAGGGAAAGGAAATTAGAAGCTCAGAGGCAGAATTTTAAAATATCTAGGGAAAATATAACACTAAATATATTGTGTACATACAGACCTTTTCTTGTCTCACTCTATAGTAAAGTAGACAACTGACCATTTTTTGTTCTAACGCACTGCAAGGCAAGTTGTAAGGGCTTGATCCTGCAGCATTCATTCAGAGCATGAATCATGCACCTATATGCATAAATCTGTACACAGAGACCTGCCAGTGTGGGCATGTCCAAAAGCAGCAGCCCCAGTGCGTCCTGTCTGCAGCAAGTCCCAGATATCTGGGAGCATGCCTGATGAATGAGCATTTGTGATACTGAGTCTGTGCAACAAATGCAAGTGATCTTCTGCAGAGATCCAAAAAACACAGACCAAGAAGTATGGCAGTTACCATATGGGTTACCTTTAAGAGTGGTATTTTTATGCCACAATCAGGGAAACTGGCATGCTTGTAGTATACTTTTCTGGCTGTTACTGTTCCAGCAAAAGGAAAGGAGGCATGTGCCTTCCCCTGCAAGCTGGGTCGAGTCTATAGCTGCCTAGCTCCTCTGAGACTGACACCTGCACAGGGCACAGAGCAGCTGAACTGGTCTTTGCACATTTATGTGGGGTGTTTGAATGGAAAGTAGTTGGATGCAGGAGGAGATTCAGTGAAAGAATAAAACATACAGCTGAAATACCTGTCTGAGGCCAAATGAATCAGTGTTAAACACATTAAAACCATCAGTGATCAGTAACTACTCATTAAATCAAAAAATGTTCAATATTTAAATTTGCTCTCAAGAGCTGGGTGGTTATTTCTTTTTCTACTTTTTGAAAACAAATTTGAAAGGAGGTTCCAAACCAGAAAGTTTTAAGAAGTGTCAAAACAAAAAGTTTGGGTGACATTATATTTTTTTCTTATATCTTGAGCAACTTCGTTAGTTCAGCACAAAATGGAAAATACTGTGATTGAGCCATAACATAAGTTTTCAGAGCCAAGAGCTATTTAAGTTGAAAATACTTTGCTGAGCTCCACTTCTGCCCCGAAGGAGAAGCCTGCAGCTGTTTCATCATGGATTATCCACGGGGCAGCGGCTCCTTCCTTTACCATGCCTAATCAGCTCCAAATTTGCCTTAATCCATTAGCTTTGTTTGCTCTGTTGTCTGTCTCTGCTTTATCTTGGGAAGGAATAAAGATGACAGCTCAGAACCAAACAGGGCAGTGACTGTCCTCTTCAATTGCCTGTAAAGTATCTCACAGGCTGGCTCTCCCTCTCTAATCAGGGTGCTGTAACGTCCCTAAAACACAAGGAAAGATTTTTTTGTAGATCTCCCCTGTGAAAGGAAAATTATTATATAGGAAATGTTTTTCCCGTGTCCACAGGTGGAAGCTCCTTTGATGCTAATTCTTTCTTTTACAAAACTTTGTTCTCTCCAAGCTAAGAAAAAGAAATACGCAAGCCAAAACAACAAAAGGGTGGTTTTCCAATAGCTTGCTGGCAATCAGAAAAAAATAATAAAAGAATTATTCAGTAAATCTGGTTGGAGATTAACAAGACACAGAAAACCAGGTACAGCTTGTGAAGTACTCACTAGTCCTAAAAGGGTTTGAAGCTTTGAGGAATGAAGGCAAGCCTCCTGGAAGCAGGTAGTTTATGTAAGACTCCTCTCGCAGTCCTGCAATTACGACTCACAGCTTGCATTTCAAAAGAGTAAATGTTTAGCCTTCATGGCCACAGACGAGAGTTTGATAACAAGAATGTTAAACCTTGAAGAACAGAAGGCAAATTAAAAAATATCCCAGCATTTGTCTTTTGAAACAAAACAAAAAAAAAACTTAGCAGTTTTTAAGCCAGACTCTGAGTAGGGTTCATTTTCTCTGCTGCGTGTGTTTTCTACAGCTTTTTCTCAGGCCTGTCAGTTCAACCCTATACTTCAACCACAACATATGTAGAAAACCACTGCATTAAAACATATATATGGCATTGGATGCACACCTGCTTCTCCACATGGTGGAACAGGTAGGCGTGCACTGGGTTCATGCACAGCCTACCCCTCCTGTGGGGATGGGTGGTGTCACCCCATTCCCAGCATCTCTTCACTCTTCCTGCAGTGGCACTTAAAGTTGTTTTGGGTGGCATTTCTAAGACCTGACCTCAAGATCACATCTAGGTCACAGCTGCTGCTGAAGAGAGTCCTGCATTTTGTCTTCCAGGGTGCGTAAGCATCACACAGCCAAGTAGCCCATGACTGGTAAATGCAGATGTTCTCATGAAAAGACATCTCTGTTAAGAGCAGTCTGAGCATGAGGAAGAGATAGAAACTGCCTTTTGCATAACCATCTGTGCTACATCTGCTAGATGGGAAAGGGCTGTTTGGTCTTGGGCTGAAGGCAAGCTGAGCACCAAGCCAAGTGACAAGCCAAGTGTCAAAAGCCAAGTGACAAGACTGAGCACCAAGACCCTTTGGTGGCCTGTGGAAATTTTACGTGAAACAAATTTTGTCAGGTTTACATCAAAATGGCCTCAGTAAAGCCCCAGTGCTTGGAGGAAAACATACGACAGCAACGGAGAGTCAATAATTATTTTCCCTGGAGACAAAAAGTCTAGCTCCAGCAATGAAGGCCTTGGTGCAGCAAGGATGGGCTGTCAGAGGTGGCACCCAGCCAGAGGTGGTCTCCCTTGCTCAGTGAAATCTCAGCCCATCCCGTGGTCCAGGAGGCTGGCAGGCAGCTGGTGGAAGTCCACTGCCACCAGCAAAGCAGACATGTTCCTGGGGCTTTTTTGGTTGCTGGAGAGATTTTTCACTGCATCCACATACCCACCACAGCTATGTGAGTCCTCGATGCTGTATGTTCTAGAACATTCCTGACTGATTTTATTTTCCCAAGAGTTTTAGGTTTAAAAAATTTTTATGTTTGTCTTAGGTCAGAAAGTCTTTTTTATGTTTCTACATGTAAGACCCTGGAAATCCTAGCTCTTACTCCAATATGAAATAAAACCTAAGGATTTACTTTGAACATCACGGCCCTAGAAAAGTTGAGAAAGAGGTTCACTCAACAAGAAGAGAACTAATATTCTTTAAAAAAGCTGCATTCCCAGAGTTCTCATGACATCAGACCAATTGGAAATCAAATTCACATGTCCCTAATTATTTAAGAGGAATTCTTGAAATTCCCACAGGATAAGTAATTTGAAACAACCCACAGAGCTATTTTGCTTGTTTCCTGGGGCAAATTTATGTCATAGTTTGGTTAGTTACAATGTTATCAGCTGCCTCTGAAAAACAGGCTATCCTAATGCAATCATTACCTAATTCATGCCTGGAGTCTGATCCTCAGAGATTTTCTAAGCCTTTTAGTGATGTCTTGAATGGCCTTTTTATAACTTCATACACAGGGATATTTACTGAGGTAGCTGCCATAGTAAGTAAACAGGAAGGTTTATAAGAATAGCCATTTTTGTTCGGCATCCTACCATCTACATAACTGCAGACCTGAGTATAAACACACATGACTACATTTTCTTCACTAGGCATGAGAACAGAAATTCCCACATAGACTTAAAGGACGCACTGGGAGATGTGAATGTGGAGGTGGTGAAGGCACTGATGGAGGCTGATACTGTTGATGCCCAGAGGAGATGGAGGCAGCAAACACTTTCACTGCTTTTTATTACTCTGGTTTTATACCCCTTAGGAAGGTCAGCAGGTGGGGAGCCTGCCCTGCTGAAGGGGGTGTGGGCTCTGTGTCTCTTTTTACTCCTGACTTTGTACACAGCCTTGGGGCAGGATATTTCAGTCTTTGGTGTCTTGGCTCCGGACTCTCAGTGTAAAGTGCTTACACATGGCCTTAGGAGCTGCTGAGGACATGAGTTGCTGCCACCAGCTTCTTGTCGACATCAACATCTCACTGGTGTCTGCTACAGCCCCAGGGAAGCACTGGGGTTCAGGAGGAGTGAGTTGGGAGGAAGATGTTGCCAGGGACTATCGAACCAAAGTTCCATGTGTTCAGTGTGCACTCTGGCTGGTGGAAAGGACATTGCTGTGGACTGGCTGTACTTTCTGATTCTGAGGCTGTCTTTGACACGGGGGGCTGGTGCCACTGCACTCCAGCAGGAGCTGAAACATGCCTCTTCTCTGGTGTGCCATGAGGAAATGCCTCCAATGATGGGCGCATGCCTTTCACACTAAAAGTGCCAGACTGAGCACTTAGGACTTTAAAACCATAAAAAATCCTTCCCCAGATTTGCAGCTGCTGTAAGCAGGTAACAGTCATGGCATCATTTGATGCTTTGGAGGGCAAGGTGATGTACTTCCCTCAGAGGCTCTCTCTGAATGAAGGGCCCCCAGGGAAAGTGTCGTATTCCAACTTGGAGAATCCTGTCTATGAGATCTGAATACTTCCATGACCGAGGAATCAGGTCGGCTATTTTTCAGGCTGCTCCCATAGTTTTCATGGTGACTAGGGTCAACTGATGAATGGTGGGATCTTGTTGCTGCCGTCCCTGCCCTCCCTCTCCCCTCTTGTTTGTATGTATGTTCTCTGTTGACATGTCTTAATTTTGGTAGGAGTATCTCTGGGACAGAGACTGCAGCTGTACATGCTCCTCCAAAGTGTCAGTATACTTGTTGAGGTAAGGAAGTAACACGACGAAAGAAATGGGTTGAAATAAATGCTATTTATTGGTTATTTATATGTGTCAGATAGAATAGACCAGACAGGTGAATTTTACTTTGCATATTCAAGCTTGCCCAGTTTCCATTTCATATTCTGAAGACAGATCACTAACCATGTAAGAGCTTTGCTTGAAATCTTTTAAATCTCCATGAGACCCAAAAATGGATACACATGGAAGTCAGGAGCACAAAATCACTGCAGGATCCCTCTGTAGTTCCTGAAGGCATTGCACTAGTGTGTTTTCACTGCAGGCAGGCTGAACTGTCTTTTGGGAGTACACCCCTCACTCCAAGAGCATTTGGGTTGGATGCCAACAGCAGGAGCTCTGGGCCAGGAGGGAGTTTTTACTGACCAGTTGCGAAATCCCAGGGCAGCAATGCTAACTCAGCCTAAACTTTAAATGAAAATTAAAACAACCCCCCTTTGGGATGAGACAGAAATGTCAGCCCAAGGAGGAATCTGTTCTCAGTAAGTTGCGAGCGACCGAAGGAGATACAAGCTGGAATCCAGTCTTGGCTGCACCACACGCCATCTGTCAGCCTTTCAGAGGAAAATAAAGGAAAAGCAGTAAGCGTGCGGTTATCTTCTCCTTTGCTGGAGAGCCCAGAGGCCAGAGAAGAGGCTTCTCTTCCCTGGTTTGTTTCTCGAGACGGAAATGACACATTTGTTTTCCCACACTGGTGACACCGTGCATTGCTCTTTCATCCTACTTACTCTCCCCCTGGCATGCAGGGATGTAGGCTTCCATGCTGTGACCTGAGTGAGAAGGCTCTTCTCCCGTGGTTATGAGTTTAGTGAGCTGCAGGAGAAGAAAAGAGAGAGGAGGGGATTCTGAAATCTCTCCACAGATGCGGAGGCTTGCCCCTGCCCCTATGGGCACTCCTGGAACTCCTGCTCACTTTCAATCAAGCAAGACCTCTTCTCTCTTCTTCTCCCCGCTACCCTTGCACATTTTTGTAACTTTGCCAAAGTTTTAACCAACAACATCTTTAACCTACTGCAGGCAGGGCTTGGGAGCCACATGAGGGAAACTGAGGGGAACCATACTCTTATCAGCACACCAGCCCCATGACCAATGAGTAGGGAGCTGGACTATCCTCCCCTACCCACCACCCCAAAAGGGGTGTGGGAACGTCTCTCCCCTGGCATTACGTTTTGAAAGATGTGTCTGGCGAGACAGCTAGCTGACTTTGGCAGGCGCTACCGGCAGCGTGATAATTAGTTAAAGCGCAGCTGAGAAAACTGTAGTGCAGGCTCGCTCTGAAGCTAGATCTGCAGCCCACTACTAGAGCAGGGCATCCTGCCCTAGCCTGTGATTCTTTATCTGAAGAAGAAGGCAGCTTGCATTTTGCATTGGAAGTAAGAGAGCAGGATGAAGAGGAATGAATCCTTGTGCTAATCAGAGAGAGGACCTTGTTTGCAAGATAAGGTAACCTGGGAATAGAACATCAAATCATGCCACAGCAAAGGATAATCAAGACAAGGCAGCTAAAGGCTGTTTTACACAATGAGGACCCCCTCCTGCTGTATCCTGTGTCACACTGAAGACTGACAGAGCCTCTCTGCAAAACAGAGGAATGAGCAGGAGGAACAGGTGCCCTGCCTATTGCAGTCAGAGCTGCAGCTACTTCACAGCTCCCTGTATTTCTGTGCCTTCACATGAGCTCTTCCAGGTACCAAAACCCATAAAGCCACATGGATTGTGTTCCTAAGCAGACACCCAGGTGGCTCGTGCTGTCGTCTTTCCCAGTGCTGCACATTAGGGAGATTCAGTATAACCGTGACATGCAGACTTGCCTGCAGCCGTAGGTATCACCTGCTTGCATGCCCCTACCGACATGTACCAGTGCCCCATGCTCACTGCCAGCAACAGCAGGCAATACTGTGCCACAAAAAAAGTCTTGTAGATCAGTGTTTTTGGGACAGGGTTGCTACAGGTCACCCTCAAGTCCCTGGATGCTTTGATGCTCCTTACTCAGAGGTTTTTGCTCCTTACTCAGAGTAAATCAAAGACGCTCAGCCCAGGACAAGAGGACTTCCACTACATATGAAGCTGCTGCTGTAGCCCTATTAGTCATTATGAACACAAGCAGAGAAGAATAATGTTTTATCCCCAAATGGGGTTTCATTAAAAATTTCTGTTTTTCACAAAAAGAGATTTAAAAAAAAACCTTTTCACAGATATTTTTTAACAAACTGAAATTAGGAGAAAAGGATTCCTTTTTTGTTTGCTTGAACTTCTTCACACAGAAGTCACCCAAAAGTTTGCTCTGGATTTTTGTACGTAATTTCACTTTTTCTCTTCTTGGGGAGGATTTTCAATATTTATAGAGGGAAAAAAGATATTCTTACTTACTTGCTTTTCCTAGTCAGAAAGAAGAGGAGAGCATCGCTTTTGCTTGTTTCCAAGCAGACACTTCGTTGGGAGACCTCTCCTCCTCGAAGACCTCTCCTCCTGGAAGACCTCTCAGATAGTTTATATGAATGGCACTAAAGCAGCGCAGGAATTTTCAAAGTTACTTAGTCTCCCTCTCCATCTCTAGCTCTCCTCCCCTTTTCCCCTGTGTTTCAAATACTCTTTGGAGCACTGCTGTGCAAATGAAATTTTGGGGTTGATTCTCCTCTTGTTTGCTGTTGTGTGAGACCAGTGAATTCACTTGGGGTTTAGCTCAGCTGTGCCACACAAACCAACGCTGCCCACATTGTGCTGGAGATGCTTGTGGGCTTGTTTTAACTTTAACCTTCAGCATGGTCTGTGGGTGCAAGTACCAGCCTAGTTATGCAACTCTTGTCTCCATTCCTCCAGGCTTCCCCCTCCTCCTTGTTAGAAATAATGCATTTTAGCTCTCACTCTATTTATTACCTTCCACCCACTTTGGAATCCCCAAGTACTATGAACCAGGCTCTGTTTTACAGATGGAGCTTTTGTTTCCCCTATAGGATTATGTATTTTACATAGGAAGTGAAACTCAAGTCCAGTTCATGATTACACTGAAGCAACATTGAATTGATGCCACGAAGCTTCTTCTCCATCCAATCATGATTATCTCCAAAGGAGAGAAAGTTTCTAAACACTGGAAAATGTGCTGTGTCAGCCTGGTGCAACTGCACATTGTTTAGTGTTCAGGGATGCGTTCTTGCGTTCTGCTTTTGTGAAGTCCCATCTATTTCAGATTACTTTGCAGATGGGTTTACAACAGATTAGGCAACTTGTTCAAAAGCCTAGAAACAGAATTATTCCATATTCCCCCCCCCCGGTCTTTCATCACTTGAAAGTTTTCTTTTACTGTTTTCTTTGTAATTTTTCTTTTTTTGTTTTAGATGGAGACTTTGACTAACTCTTGCAGATTATGTCTTAAAATGAGGCATGGACATGAGAAGGAACAAAAAGTTTTGCAAACAAGCATTTTCTGTGTAGCAGATTTTATTTTGAGTCATTTCCTTGCTATAGATGGGATTCATGATCTGTATTGGGAACAAACTGAAAGTCTGGTTGCAGCCTGTGCATTTGCAGAGGTTAGTGGGGGCCAGCAGTCCATCCAAAGCCTGGCCTGCCAAGCATTGACACTGCTCTTTTCTACCTGCTTAGTCTGCTCCTACCAGCCATTAAAACTACACTACCTGTCTTCCCACAGTCCTACTGTAACATAGGGTCTTGTTGTTGTAGCCATAGATGGAGTCTTCATGCTCTGTTTTGCTCTGGGTTGGTAGCATCACCTGTGGTTAAGTTGGTGGCCTGACAGTCTCTATTACAGCAACTAGCCTTAAATTGTTTGTTCTTTTAATTTGCTATCTGCTACCTGCAGGGACTGGAATTTTCTGGGAAGGATATCTGAACCTAGAGGCAGGCTGATTTCTCAGGGGGGAATTTCACTATAGAGGTTCAACCAAATTACATCAAGAGAAAATGCATTGTTTAGTTTGCACTTGGGAAAAAAAAAAACCCAGCCAACAACCAAGCCTACATGAGAAAATTCTTGCTATTGTTTTGGTGAGAGGGTCTCAAACACCAGTCAGAGGATATGCTTGATACTTAGCAGGCTGCAGCACAAACCATGTTTTTCAGCGCTCATACCACCACCCTCTTCTGATGAGGAAAGCTGGTCTTTGTCCTTGCCACCAGCATCCTCCCCTCCAATCTCCTGCCTCTGACTCCTATTCTCTCCCACAGCCCGCTGCTTTAGCCTCCCTTCCTGACCTTGCTACCCCGGTTGTCTCAGTCAGGAAAAAAGTCTCAGCACCATTGTTTTGCACCCTCATTAAATTCTTCCAGTGCCTTTTGGATATAAATAGGGGCTGGTGGTGAAGGAACTTCAAGTTGTGTCCTGGGGGAGACATGTTCTCACTTACAGATCTGACTGCTTTTTTGATGGAATCTAACGTTGCAAAGCTGGCCCAGTTCTGCTTCATCCAAGCAACCTCCTATTGAATAGCCTTGATAATATGAACCAGGCATATTTTAGTTTTCTAAGGTGCCTGGCCAGAGAAAAGTCAGTCATCCTCAACGGGTGCTTTGTGCTGCAAAACCTATGTTGAAAAAAACAGAGTCTTCATGCCCTGCAAGAGTCACAAGCTTCTATATGAAGCTTGGGCCTTTGACGACACACTGCACAGTGAAATGAAAACTGGTCTTTTTCTTAATTTAATATTTATCTATTACATGTCCGTACATAAATGATCTTTCACCTAGTGGCCATGGACGCAAAGCTGTTTGCAAACCAACCATATTGGTGACTGGATGGCAGAGAGAGTTGGAAAGCTCAAGGGCACAACTTTGCATTTCTTCAGAGTACAGATGCAATCTTCAGTGAATTAATTCACACTCCAAACTTGTACCCCTTTGAGTGCAGGCAAAGCAGAGGTTTTGCAAGGGAGCAGCAGAAGGTTCCTTACAGGCAGTGAGCTGGAAACGCAGATAGCAGTTGGTTCTTGCTGCAAAAGCATGCATGGGAAAGGAAGACCCGACCCGGGGCACAGCGGAGCGTGGTTGCCAAAGGCAGGGAGGACCAAGGGGGTTGCGGCCGCCGGGCCGGGCTGGGTGGGCAGAGAGCGGAGGGAGGGGGCAGCGGGGGGCAGACACGGGGGGCAGAGGTAGCGGGAGGGTAGCGGACCCGGTGCCGAGGGGCCTCTGCACTCTGGGCTCTGGGGTCTCTGCCGGGCCGTGCGGGGAGGAACCGGGGTCCGTGGCGCCCCGAGAGCGGGGCTCAGCCCCCACAGCCCCTCCCGTACCGGGGAGCGCCGACCCCGCCCCGCAGCAAGCACCCAATGGGTGCAGGGGCTCATCTGCATATTTGCATATTGGCGGGCACTTAAGGGCCGTGGCGGAGGAAGGGCTAGGGTGTGTGGGGTGGCCGTTGTTGGGGTGACGGCGTCTTGTCTGTACCGCTGCTGCGGCAGCGTCTTTTGGTTGTTTTGTTTTGTGTTTTTTTTTTTGGTTGTTGTTGTTCTTTTTGTTTGTTCGGTTTTTGTTTTTTTTTTCCTAAGCAAAACCTAGTGTTTTTTTGGTTTGTTTGTTTGTTTGTTTTTTTATTTTTTCTTTTCTTTCTCAACGAAACTTTTCTGCCCCGGCGGAGCGCACGGAGATGGGGACGGAAGTGCTCCTGACAATCGTCTGCTTCTGCCTGAGCTGGATGCTCGCTCTCGGCTCGGCGGCCGGTGAGTCCCCGGCGCGGGAGGGGTTGGGGGTGCCGGGTGAGCCTGTTGCGCTGGGGGGAGGTGTGTGTGTTCAGGGGAAGTGCTACCGGCATGGCGGGAAAGGGGAGTTTGCAACTCGGATGTGAAGGGCTCTCGCAGCTGCTGGGGATGCTGCGGGACAGTAGAGCGGGGTGGCCTCGGGAGATGCTGGAGGGTGATGCTGAGGGGACCTGTATCCTGTAGGGACTGACCCGGATCCTGATTCCCTGCCGGGCTGATGCAAGGGCGGTGGGGGTTTGGGATGTGTTTTTTTCCCTAGGAGCAAGCTGGCTTCCAAGAGTCCCTTGCTGGAGGTGGATTGGCGCAGAGGTAGCATCGTAGCAGGGTCCCTCGGCTCCCTGCAGGGCCAGGGACTTGCCTGTCTCACACGGGAGCCCTGCATCCCATCTTCCCACGGTTCTTGGTCTGAATTGTCTAAGGCAAGGCTGAGTTTCATCTATGTCATGATAGCGTGTTTGGCCTGTAGTTAATGTTTTAATGCAACAGAATCATTTAGGGAATAAGTGAACAAAGGGTATACTCTCTCAAGTGTCTGTACATACTTACACTACACCTTCTGTACCTGAGTTTGTACATAGGCATCCTCCAGGCTAGAAGAAGTGGGACGTGTGAATGTTTTGACTACTGTATGTTCACTAATGCTCTTTTGGTTAATAACAAATGATTGCAGCTTTAATGAGAAAACCCCTAGTTTTAGGAGCTCATTACTCCTCAAACTTATGTTAGCAGTGCCTTCTCACAGTCTTACTTTCTTACACTAATCTCCCACACATAATGTTTATCTTTAAAAGCCTGCAGCCTTAGAAGAAAGTGTGGCTGTAGCTCTTAAAGCTACCGTCTGGTACTACAATGGAATATGGAACTGCTCCTTTTTCACTGAGGATGCCTGTTATTTCCTTTGTGTACAAGGGCACTGAAGATAAGTATTCAAAAGTAAGACGATGGGATGCTAGGGCACAACCAAAGGAATGTATTCTTTCTTTGAATCCAATCTTTTGCTGTCAGAGGCAATCAGAGCAGTTTTCATCAACGTGTCCAAGTTTTGTGAAGTAAAATAACTTCCCAGAGCAAACTTCCATCGCTGTAGGAATTGATTTGCCACAGGTTTAGTAATGATTATATTGCTTCTTATTAGGAACAGGTTATATGAAAACCGGTTGTGCGATCATCCTGAAGCTAGCCAAGCCTTCAGCCACACACTATTTCCTCCGCACCACAGTAAAAGTATACATTGAAACCATGGAAAACACATGATCTAGGCTTCCAGGAATCCTGAGTATTTAACAAACAACATAGAAAAAGATACTCTAGGTGAAGATAATATTGGTGTTCCAGGAAAAGATAAAAACATTACTAGGAATACATTCTGATCTCTATTTTTACCACTGTAAATCCAAAGTCAGGAGTTACAGCAGATTAACACTATTGTATGATGTGAGCTGCAGGCTTTTGTCATGGTTGTGTTCGGGGCAGACCTAACAGGGCAGCTGTGGCATGGCCTTTCCAGAAACAGTGCTCTTCTGAGAAGGTGCAGAGGTGAGGCTGTCAGGCATCAGAAGTGTGCTGGTGAATAGCATGAACACTAAAACTCCTAAAAGTTTGCTGGAGTCTCTCATGTGCAGGAAGTACTTGCATACTATGGCTTTCTCATGCATCCTTTCCTCCATACTACTACAAAGTCTGACAGTGATTGCCTTTTATTGTCTGGGCTAATTCCAGATATCCCAGAGGGACTGGTGGATAGCAAGAGCTCTGCTGGATTGAGTTACAAGCCTTCCAGCTGCAGCAGAGTAAGGATCTATTTGGAGAGGGGTGAGCATCCATGTGTGCAGTGTGAGAGCAGCAGTTTGCCCTTGTTTTGCCAGCTGCAGGACTTGAGCTGAGAGGTCCCTGCTCAGCATCTGAACTTGGAAGCAGTTGCTTTTCAGAGGTGTTGCTCTTTCCATCAATGCTGCCTAGGAAGTGAAGAAGGTACTCTCAGTGTTCTGCCCTTAAGGAATACATAAATAAACTTGAAGTTGTAATTCTTTACGGCAAAGTTAAACAATTATCTGTGGGTAGGCTTCATGTAATTGCAGCACACAGTAGTCTGCTTTCAATTTATAAAGCAGATCATATTAGATGACAACAGGTTTTTTTTTGATACAGGCCCTTTATTTACAGCTGACCAGGAGATTGCTTCAGAACTCATTTAAGAATTCAATATCACTAATTGATGGGTGATCCCAATGCTGGTTATCAGCTGAGGGAAGAGTTATTTCAGTTAACTCCATCTGGTTATGTAAATGTTTGATGTCATGTACAGATGATTGCTGCTGTGCTTGTGTGTGTGCATGTCTGTGTAGGCTTGAGTTTACAGAGTTTATCATCATTCGTGATGATATTTGCACCTAGCTAATAATATTTCCATTTCTGTGTGCATAACACTAGGAAATCTTTGTTTATCAAAGATTCCATTTTTAAAACCATAGTTCAGGTGCACTGATTCTGGCAAGTGTATTGTTATCATATTTGGTATCCTCTGTCTGATCCAGGCAGTTTAACTTCTGATTAATATTCCAGATGCTGTTATTTCCTCAAAGTTCCCATTCTTCACCCAGCTGACTAGGGATAAACAGTTTTCTTCATCAAAATCAGCTGCCAGGTCATCTTTTGAGCTTCTTGTAAATGGAACTTGAAGCTGAATTCTCTTGATTGGTGTATAAATTAGTATTAGTACTGGGTCAGAATGCTTAAAGTTAGTGCAATGCCTTCAGAATTGATAGGAGTCCCTAACTGAATGGAGTTTCACAAATTGCAAGTCCAAAGTGTCACAAAGTTAGAATAAGAAAATGAAACTACTGTCCCTCTCCAGTTTCTAAGGTTTTTGTACTTTCTTCTAATTCTACAGTACTCTTTATAACTTAATGTACAGAACAACTATTTTAAAGTAGTGAAATGGAGATTATGAAAGTGTATGTGTAAGAAAAAGCATCAGAAAGTCTGCAGAGCATGAAAATATGGAGTTTGGCAATGCAGTCTCTACACTGTTAGAAAAGCCAGCTTGGGTCTGAAATTGGTGGTTTGATTCCTAATTCTGCTCCCTTTTACTGTTCCCTAAATAATACCTTTTGTAGGTCACCTTGTTAATGGTAAGCACTTACCAGTGGCTAGAAAACTGTATTTTGTAACAGTGCCTTGTATTTGCACTGTGTGCCTGGATGCTTTTGCAACACAGAACACACGCCTTCATACCTCTGCTGAACTAAGCCTGGGAAAGTGTGATTTTTAGCAAAAGCATGGATTTATTTGCCTATATGTTTTTACCTCCAGGTGGGCTTCTATTCAAGGCCTTGTTTAGAAGTGAACTTGCATTCTTGTCAGCAGAAAAGACTTCAGTGTTTTAGTATGGATGCACATAAATTTCTTCCTGTCCAATTTCTATAGCTTTTTTTATGTAAAGCCTGATGCCAGTTCAGGTAAATTTCTATCTATCTTCCAGAAACATGTAGAAGACTCCCCATTTCTGGGTTTTCCCTGGTTTGTTTGATTTGGCTTAAAGCCAAGTCTAAATCTTAAAGCTATAACTAACCAGTGGTGAATGTGTGTATTGACTGTCTCTGCATTTCTTTGGCTTTGTGTAGTGCTGTAAGAATGAGACCCAACTGTCAGTTAGGATGTGATTCAAGAAGACTTCTCACTTTAAATCTATGAGGAAGAGGTCTGTAACAAAAGCAATGTATGATGAAGTTTGGTTCTGAATCATATTTTTTAAATAGACTGAGATACTTGAAGGTACAAAAGTAAAAGTGGGAAATGTTAGGTTTCTGAAGTGATATGCTTTGTAGCTTCTCTGCTGCAGTTGTAAAGCATGGTACACACCCATTCTATGATTCTGTCAGTATGTGTGGTGAGTGTGCACATACTATTTTGTAGCTCTACTTCTAAAACTTAATCTGTAAAAAGTGGGAGGGGAAGTGGTACTGAGGTATGTGTGTGGCACAACATGAGGTATAGACAAGTTATATTATTCTTTGAGCCATATAGAACTTTCCTGGGCAAATTTTGAGGCTAGCTTCTTAATAAGCACATCATTAAAAAGTCTGTAACAAATTCCACCATACCCACTTCCCTCATCCAGAGGGTATTTTGCGGCTGGGAACTGAGCATGTGTGGATATTGGACGGCATGGCATGGTTTGTGAGCGTAAAAGGTAATGTCTTATGACTTTCTAATTCCTCATATAACATAGCTAAATGAGCAGAGTGGCCTTCTGCTGTTTCCCTAACTTATGGGCTGCTGCTTCGCAACTGCTACTTTCCTGATGGTGACTGCATCTTGGTGCTCTTATGTCCTTAAATTTCATCCAAAGATCTTTAGGTGGAAGCACACAAATATTTATGAAGCACTTTGCGCATCTTCAGTGATAGGTGCCAGTGTATTGCCATCTCTGTAAGTCTGGTGAACTTGTCTAAGTGCACCTCTAAGTATGATATACTTAGAAATCTAACTTTAGTTTACTACAAGCTTATTTCCAAAGAAGATGCAGTCTGAAAGTCTATGCAAATTCCAGAATGCGTTTGTAATTGAAAACACAATACAAGTCAGGATCTCAATTTAACTTAGACGTTGAGTGATTAACAGATAAGCTTAATTCAGAAGGGAAATGATATCTAAGTATGAAAGGAAGCACTATTAACTAGTGAGCAGGTGGACTATTCTTGTTACCCTTCCTGTGCTAGGCAGGAATATACATAATTGAAAGTCCTTGCATTATATGCCTTACAGTTGAAAGCTGTTCTTGGACCTTCCAAGGTTTTATTGATTCACTGCTGAGTGAAAAGTTACAGTTGATATTTAACCAACTGGCTTTTGGGACTTCTTTTTTCTGGCTAAAAAGCGCAAGTCTGAAGATTTGCTTCAGGGAAGGGTTTTGTACTCTCTCATTGAGAAAAATGAAGTTTTGAATGTGCAAAAAGATAAGTAAAGGGCAACTTCTGAGGAATACAGCATTTGATTAGTTCAGTAGATTTCTGCTTTCAGTCTTAGATGCCTCATAACGTGGATGTTTCTGCTGGTTTGGAGAAAAGTGTTTTTCATAAACTTCTTCCCTTCCTTAAAGGAAAGGGGCCAGGAGACAGGAAGGGGGCCCTCAGTGTAATTATCTGGATTAGCTAGCCATCCTCATGCAGTCAAGGTTAGAACCTAAAGCTGAGCACTTCCTCTGTTCGGTAACAGTTCATGTTACCTCCCTGTGTGTGCTTTGCTTTCAGCAGGTGAGAAGTCCTGGTGAACTTGGGCAGTGTTAAGCTGTTGATTGTGGATGGCGGCTGTCTCTTCTGAGGCTTGTTGCCAGCCTGTGTGCTGGTTTTACGCCTCCTGCTACAGGTTAGACCCTGATTTCTGTGGCCATCCAAGCACAGCAGGAACCTTTCAGAATTTATACAGATATCTGAGGCTTGAGTGAGGCTGGGCTGTCAGTGTCCTCATGAATATGGTAGCTTGAATGAGAAGACCAGAAAAACAAAGTTTTAGTGAAAAAAATGAGTAGTTTATTTTTTTATCACCTCTAAGTGATACAGCACAATTTAATAGAGAAATACAAATCTACCAGTTATGTTAAACAACCCCTTCTTCAATGGGGAAAAAGAAATCTGGGTTGTGTGCCTGGCATGAGATCCTCACCATGCCCCTTTGCATTTCATGTGGTGGCTTGGAGCTATTTGTTAATGTGTGTTTAGGACTCTGTGAAAGCTTGGAGATCGTGATACCAGGAAACACAACACTGAGCAGCACAGAGTTGGCCTGTGTTCAGCTGCAATTGGAAAATAGGCAATTAACATTTGCTAAATGCAAGTTGCCAAAGTAGAGCCTGGTTTTCAAAACCCACTGGAGTTTTAAGTCCACAATTAATTACAAAGTGTACTGGATATAAAGGTACTTAAGTGTTGAATTAAATGTAAAGAGGGAAGGCATTTAAATTTCTACCCAGACAAAGGAGGTAAAGAGCATGAAGCCTAAAGTCACTTTTCTGCCTTGATGGGAATAAAAGGAAAACTTACCTTTAGAAGCTGGAGGGAGTTCTCTAAGAAATGATGCTTTTAAGCCATCTCATGCTTTGTTACCACCAGCCAGTACATGAACTTCACACACATGGGCACACACCCCCCCCTCCTGGATTCAAAATTGAGGCAGAGGAAGATTTTTTTCCTTCAGTGTTGCTTATCACATGAGCTGAAAAATAATGCTGCCTTCAAAATAAAGGCTTTTGCTTTGCTAGTTCAGTTTCCTTAATGGGTGTCTGATCTTCTCACCTGTTGTTTTCCTCTTGGTAAGAAGTTAAAACTAGCGTTTTGTAAAACAGTGGTGACTTTGCAGCTTACTTTTAATGCACTGCAGCTATGGGGTGCTATAAAGAGGCAGTGATTATTGATGAAGTGATGTGGAAGATACACCACAAAAATATGTAATAGTATGGTAGGAACTTGCCGCTTTCCTGCATGTAATGTCTATGACTGTCTTGTGCAGTTTTCTGCGCCACTGTGGCAGTTAATGGATTTCCTGTTAATAATGTAATGAGGGAAGTACTGCCTAGTAAAAAGAATTCATACCCCTTTGACAGCTGGCCAGTTTCGTGCTGTTTTAGCAGGATCTTGGAGGAGAAGTGATTTCCTCTTTGATTTTTTTCCCTTTGATTTCCCCTTTATGTGGCTGTAGTGGTGCAAAAAGGATGCTGTAGGAAATGAAGAACATGTGTCCTGTTTCTTGACTGTTCTGACATCTCCAGCATTGTACCTGTGACTTCTGAACTGTTTGTCCTCATACTTCTAAAATGCTACTTTGTTTCCTGTACTCTTGCGTAACAGAAGCTGAGAACAATTTTGTGGGCATCGAGAGCAAGTTTTCCTTACGGACGCCTGCAGAGCCCAATGAGGATGTCTGCTACCTGATTCCTGGGCAAGTGAACAGCCTGGCACAGTGCAACTTCAACCATACCAGTAAAACCTTTGTCGTGATCCATGGGTGGACGGTAAGAAGAAAGGGAACCTCCCTTTTAACACTTCTGATAAACTGTGCTAGACATGTCAGCTGAAGAGCCTATGCATTAAAGATAATGTTGAGATATCTCTTTTTTTTTAATTAAAAAAAATGCCAACAGGTGACAGGAATGTATGAAAGTTGGGTCCCGAAGCTGGTGGATGCTCTGTACAAGAGAGAACCTGATTCAAACGTCATTGTGGTGGACTGGCTAGTCCGAGCTCAACAGCACTACCCAGTGTCAGCTGCATACACTAAGCTGGTGGGAAAGGACGTTGCTACGTTTATTGACTGGATGGAGGTAGGACACGTAGTCACATATCTCATATATAATGTCCTAGGAGGCAGAATGGCAATGGTGCAGGTGTGTTAATTACCTCATGTTGGGTAGGTAGATGGAGTTAAGTTGTGGTAGACTGTTTTTGCTGGAGTGGTAAAATCCCAGCTTTAATTTTTATTTACTACGCAAGGCATGCATTCCAGAAATTTGCCTTTTGCTCACCTGGAGCTTTATGAGTCTACAATTATTTCTGAAGGCTCTGTGAGAGGTAGCTGGGAAAGACAGGGCCCTGTATATTTTGCAGTAGCTGGCCTTGGGAAACAGAAGTGTGCCCTGACTTTGGGAGAAATAGAAGATCCAGGAGGGGAAATACGAGGGGATGGCTGAAAACCTTTAATAAAATACATAGCCCTGTGTTCTGTCCTTCATTCTGCATTCCTCTCTGTTAGAATTTTGCCTCAAGTTAATTATTTTTGTGCCATCCTAGGTCACTTAAGCTACCTGAATTGTATTTGGTGTTCTCTTATTCATAGTTCAAAGAGAAATCCCAGTGTTTACAAAACATTTCCCTTTGTGTCTTCTGATGTTTTCCGGTTTGACTTCAAACTTTAAACAAGTCACTGTATTCTGCAGGAGGAATTCAATTATCCTCTCAACAATGTCCACTTGCTGGGGTACAGTCTAGGTGCTCATGCTGCTGGGATTGCTGGGAGCCTGACCAAGAAGAAAGTGAACAGAATTACTGGTAAGAAAACCTGTGGTTGTAGAGTCCTGTCTCTACCGTGCTGAAATGCTACATTCTTCTGGAAAATCTCCAGAATAACTGATGCTTGATGGCAATAGTTAGGTGATGTGTTCCTACTTTATTGAATCGTCAGAGATGATATTTTTGTAGTGGAAAAGGAAAAGGTTCAGAAAAGAATAAGAAAGGTAGTGGGCGAGAAGCCTTGATCTGCTTCTGCACAAGAAATGAGTGAGTAGGCAGATATTTATTGGCCATGAAAAGAGTTTAGGTGCAGAGGACGTGATCAAGCCTGGCCAAATCAATAGCATGAAGAAGGTCACAGTACCACAGTATCTCTTGCAGCACAAGAACTTCAGCTGTTTGTCTTCATCTAGGTGGTCATCCCTTCCAGCTGGTAGGAGCTGTTCATAAAGAACAGGAGGTAGATCCTCCTGTAGTGGGTGTAGGACCTGCAGAGCTTTTACCCATGGAATACTGCAGATGTGCAAAGTTTATACAGGCTAAAAGGGAGACTGGACAGACAATCAGAAGAAATCCATTGTGATTTACTAAAAAAAAAAAATAATAAATTAATCCTAGGAAGCTCAAGAAATATTCTATGCTGAAAGTAATACTGGCAGAGTATTGGGAAGGAGAAGGAAGTATGCAAATGCTTGTCCTATTCCTGTGCATGCTTGGATCTCCCCTTAGGTGATTTTTTGGAGGCTGAGAAGTGTTGCTAGACAACACAGCATGCATGGCTACTCTGGGCTTGGTTTACAGCCCAGCACCTGCAGAGCTGAGCCCCTAGCAATGATCCCTGTGACAGAGGAAATGCCAGCATTAGCAAATGAGGCTAAGAAAATGACTCATCTGTGGTGTCTTAGCTGCTGAGAGAGCTTGGGAGCAGTGTTCATATGGGAGCCTAGCTGCCTTCCTCATGGCAGCCTTTGTCCTTTCACGTGAGCCTGGCTGTGATCCCAGATCCACAGGAATACATGGGGTGGGCTAGGCAGCAGTTGCATCAAGAAAGGCTGACTCCTGAGAGGTGGCAGATTAAATCAGAAGGCCAAAGCATGAGTCCCTTTACTTTTCTTTCTCTTGGCTGCATCTTTGTGGCTTTTGCTGAGGCTGCCAAAACACTCAAATACCAGTAGTCATGCATTATGCCCCCCACGGTTGCCCTCAGTGCCCAGGATGAACCTTTCCTAGGAAAGCAGCATCACCTTTGAGCACAGGGAGCAATGGGATTCGGTCCCTGATGTCCTCACAGGAGAGGGGAAAGCAGCTCAGAATGAGAAAAGTTAACCAGGAGTGGGCAGCCCAGTTGCCTGTCCCCAGCTGAAGGCTGCAGGAAAGACATGTGCTTTCAGCCATTTCTCGGTAGTTGTCTGGTTTGGACAGATAGTACTTGTTCACTGGCAGAATAGTTCTGGGTGTTTTTGATGTCAGTGTTGCTGCAGCTTGACAGTTTACCATAATAATCTTCTTCCCCTTAGGCATGTAGGCAGGGAAGCTCTTGTTTATGTTTCCCACTTGTTCCCCTACCAGGAGGTTAGCAGCAAGACATTTTCCACACTTCAGATAGAAATTTTACAATTCTTGACAATAGGAAGACATTGAGACAGTATTTACTAGCTTGTTACTTACATCCATTGGAAATGCTACAGCTGTGAGGAAGTTACCTGGGCTTCTTTACATATTTTACTTACACCTTATTTTTTTAAGCAGTGACAGCATTTCAAGGTATTTTATTTGATTCTGCTATATAAATGAATGGTACTAAGGCAATCCAACTGTAATGTCTAGAGTTGGCACCAACACCATATGCAATAATCCAACCCAATGTGGTAGCTGAGTTTAGCATTTGCTATCACTGTCAGTGTCTTTGGCAGACAATCTCAGTTTTTCTTTGTGGTTTGCCTCAAAGGGCTGGATCCAGCTGGTCCTACCTTTGAGTATGCTGATGCTGTCACTCGCCTCTCCCCGGATGATGCCGACTTTGTGGATGTCCTACACACCTACACTCGAGGCTCTCCAGACCGGAGCATTGGAATCCAGAAGCCTGTTGGACACATTGATATTTATCCTAATGGTGGAGGTTTCCAGCCAGGTTGCAACTTTGGAGAAGCACTCCGTCTGATTGCTGAAAAAGGCTTGGCAGGTGAGGCTGCTTTGAAACAAACAGCACAACATCCAAAGGGAGAACTTATGCAGCCTGTAGTTTTCTGGCAAGCAAAGATCTTTGAGAGGTGCAGAAACTTGTTCTTTTAAGTGGTTTTAAAAGTCACCTTATAAAGCCCACCTTTGGCATAGTGTACTGCACCTGCCTACAGTGTTGCTAAAGGGTCTATATTGTTACATGCATGTGTGCATGTGTATTACACATTTTTGTTCTTTCAAGATATGGATCAGCTGGTGAAATGCTCCCATGAACGATCCATCCACCTCTTCATTGACTCTCTCCTCTATGAAGAAAAGCCCAGCATGGCCTATCGCTGCAACACAAAGGAGGCCTTTGAGAAGGGTCTCTGCCTGAGCTGCCGGAAGAACCGCTGCAACAATTTGGGTTATAAGGTTAACAGAGTGAGAACAAAGAGAAATACTAAAATGTACTTGAAGACCCGTGCTCAGATGCCCTATAAAGGTAGGACCTACTTGCTTATTATTGAGCAAGACCGATGTCTTTGCTCTGCTGTGTGTCTGGGTGAGTGTGTGCTGTGGGTGGTTATTGCTGGTTTGGTGCCTGTGGTGAGCAGGGGTGAAATTTACCTGCAATTTGGCATTGAGTACAAGCTAAAGTGCAATCTCAGGAGAACAGTGCCATCTTACCTAAGGTACGGAGGTGGGGGGTGAAATACGATAAGGAAGGTATTTTGTAAAAGTAGCAAAACTAAAATTATCTGTGGCCAGATCACTTGGAACAACTGAGGAGTTGTCCAGGGTTGTTTTCTTCAGTATGTTTTCATCTAAATGACTTTTTTCCTACTGCTGGGAAATTAATCAGCAGAGCTCAGTGTGATGAGCAACTTCTTTAAAGATGTGTAACTGTCAGGCCTTCATAGTGCCTTTGCTACAGGACCGGCAACAGCCCTTGTTAAAATACCACAGCGTTTCTTGATTCCTGTTGTCACAGTGGTCTGAGAAGGACACTGCAAGAAAAAGCTGGAAGGCTTTCTGCTAGGAAAATAGCTTCTGAGTTGGGTTTTGGTACTTGCGTTTTTATTTGTTTCCCCTCCCTAACATTGTGCCACATGGTATGCTCACTGTGTGCATTCTGTGGTGGACCAGCAACCAGAGGGCACATTCCTTCAGCATTAGAACAGCTGCAAGAATAGTGTTTTGTTGGCATTTGGTGCTTAATCTGCAGTTGATTTTTATTTTTTCTCCACTGAGGCTCCTGTACAAGGAAAGCCCAACTCTCTTGTTTTCAAGTCAGAGATGGCAAGTCTTACACATTCATTACAGCTTTGAAGGAGATACTGCAGACTCTGGGTTACTACAGTGGCAGAAAAATGCGGAATTTAGTTGCAAGAACTGAAAAGGTTCTTTACCTTCTCACAAAAATAGTTCCCAGGATGCCTGCAGGGATCTGAACTCCTCAGTTTAGTGATGTTGGCATATTCCAGCCTAGGATTTGCATGGGGGTTTTGAGTGGTTATGTCATCAGCAGCCTCTTTGGAGATTACATTCTTACTTAATGGCCTCTTGTGTTCTTCCAGTCTTTCATTACCAGGTCAAGATCCATTTCTTTGGAAAGACTAATATGACCAAGACAAACCAGCCGTTCCTGATCTCTCTCTATGGCACTCTAGATGAGAGTGAGAACATTGCTTTCACACTGTGAGTAACTATAGAAACAACTGCAACGTACTATTGAGTCTACCTATATCTGTTAAAGCCCCTGCTGAAAAATTCATTCTAGCTCCAGCTACAGAAATCATTCAGGGTCCCAGAAAATGCCCTTGTCCTTGATCAAGGGAATATATTCAGTGCTGAAGATAATGTGCTAAGCTCTGTAGGAGCTGTTCTTGATAAGAGATCTGAAATAAGGAAATGTAAAGTCTGGCCTGTGCCTAAGCCTAATAAGAATTTTTCTGGTGTGGCAGATTTCTTGTTGTCTATGTTTTTCAGTATCTTCATGACATGTTCCAGCTGTGTTAAAGCTCATTAAAAGCCTGCAACCTGGAGTTAATTTTCTGATGGGCCTGAAGGCCTCAGTGTAGAAGCTGAGAGACACATGGGATTTGCTCCCATAACTGCAAATAAGCAGAAGTCTGTGCTTATAATCCTGAACATGGGCTGACAGTGAATGGGGCTGGAAGGCACTGAAGTCTTGTTCTCTAATCTGTGGAACCTAAACTGTTCCTGGCTGGTGCTTCTCTGAGAGCCACCAGCACTGGAAAAGACACCCCTTGCCTAGCAGTCTGTCCCAGGACTTTACCAACCTTGCTGCAGAATGCTTTTCCTACAAAGCTACAAAATCTTAGTGGTTTTTTTCCTTATTCTATCCATCAGAGCTATGGAGAAGGTTGTTCTTTTGCCTGAAATGAAGTTGCGGTTCTGTTTTTCCTTAATTTTCTTTATCTAACACTTCCTTTTTTTTTTTCTTTTTTGTGTGTGTGTTTTTCTTTGTTTTTGTTTTGCCTTTTTTGTTTGTTTTGCTTTGTTTTTTTTTCCTTATTCCTCTCCCTACAGGCCTGAAGTCTCCTCAAACAAGACATCCTCCTTCCTGATTTACACAGAAGTGGACATTGGTGACCTGCTTATGCTGAAGCTGCAGTGGGAGAAAGATACCTTCTTCAGCTGGTCAAACTGGTGGTCCTCTTTTACATTTGACATCCAAAGAGTCAGAGTGAAGTCAGGAGAAACTCAGAAAAAGTAACTTATTTTGCTTCTTATAAGCTATATTAGTTTTAATTGGCAGTGTTTCCTGATTCCTTGTTTCACAGGAAACACTGTCAATTAGGTAATTAGTTATACTATGCAGGAGAGAGCTCAGTGAACCATCATCTTGGATTGTATTTGCAGTTCTCCTTTCTCTTGCTGGATGTTTACATAGGTTTTCTTGTGAGGAGTGTGCTTAGAAGGAGATTTCTAGAAACACTTCAAAAAGTGCATTTGCACAAGAAACCATTGCTTTAAGCTGGATTTTCTTAAAAGTTGAATATCTAAATGGTGGGTGAGGACATGAAAGACACGACTGTTGCAAGACACCACTAATTTGTGAATGCTAAAATGGAAAAGTCTGAACCAACTACTTTGACTTGATTTTTTTTTATATACTTGTATTCAGGAGACATGAGATCTGTTAGAAGAAAATGGACCCAGAACAGAGTATGCATGTCTTGTGTACAGTACTGTGAATAATGTGTTCCTCCTTTGAATAAACAAGGCAGTCACTTGATCAAAGAACAGTTATCAGAGCTGAACAAATATAGGGGTGGGGAAAGTACTGATAAATAGGAAAGCAGCTGCTCAGGTTTGCTGGAATTGGCAACCTACTTAGTTTGCAAACATTTGAGGAAGTGAGGCCTTCTTCCAGGGTAATTCATCTGAAGAAAAGTCACTCAAGGACTGGTGTAAATAAAGATCCAAGAGACCTTGAGATACAGAGCTTGTGGTTTTGGAACTGTACAAAGACTTTATACAAAGGACAATGAAAGTTATAGCTACAGGTTAAGGTCCATGCGTAATGCATTTGCTAGTTTTTTCTTGCACAGTGTTTCTTTTGTCACAGAATTCTCTTTTAAAAAGAATTTTCTCACAGGATTGTAAAATATAAATATAAAAATGTCCCACACAAAGACAGTTTCCAAGTACCAGTCTTGTTTGTATTCTTAAAAAGAGGTACCTGGCTCAGCCATGTGATTGTCCCATATTTATTGCACAGGGTGGTGTTTTGCTCTCGAGATGGCACCTCACAACTCGGTATGGGAGGACAGGCAGCAATATTTGTGAAATGCTTGGAGCAGCCCGTCAAACGGAAGAGAGGAGGGTATGTGTGATCTCTACTGGCTTTGGGCTGGGGGAAGATTCAGTGATAGCTCAATATCTTGAGTGGATAGCTTGAGTGGAGGATCTAATGACTTCCTCATTTAGTTGACTTATGCACTAGTCTTCTGAAGGCTTCAGAAGCATCACAACTTGGACTAATCTGAGGTTTGCTTATGGTAGCTTTAGCAGTTTAGAATCCCGTAATTTGGTTTGCTGCTAACCATCTCCTGATGTGGCTTTTACCGTGTCTGAAAAGCAAGTACAAGTCACTACCTCTCACATTCACATGTGGCCAAGTATAAAATGTTAGAGAGGGTGTACAGACAAGGCAAAAATACAGAGAGGAAAGCATGCCTCTATCTAAAGATGCCACACACTTACCCTTGATTGAAGAATGCCCAAACATCCATACTGAGTCAGTCCAGAACCCTCCCTCCTCACTGGCCAGCAGCAGATGCAGAGGCTGGCACAGAAACTGAGCAGCCATGCACAGGTTCTCTCCTGGCTCACTGCTTTCTGCTGGCGACCGTCAGATCAGTGACTTCCTGAGATTTGCATCTGTGATTTGGATCAGAGATTGAGTCTGCATTTAATAGACCTTGGTGCACTTAAGTTTTTTTTGATCAATAATTTTTCTGACCCAGAGTAAACTTTGAAGTGTGGGGCCAACTTTTTTTGGACTTTATCCACCGAAGTTTAAGCTGGAGAATTGGTTATATTTATTTTAGTGCAACTGCTGTGTGTGAAAGGTCTCATGGGGGCACTTCTACACTATGATCTGTTTCTGCATAAAAAGGCACTGACCTTCTCTTCAGGGCAATGACCTGGAAGGCCTTGAGAGCTCTGTGTATCTGATGTGTAGAATCAAGCAGTAGCCAGGAAAAGCTCAAGCACGTAATTTATTATCCTATTAAGTAGGCTTTTCTTTTTAATGTAAAGTCTCAAAAATAAGACAAAAAGGAACAAGTATTTTACATGTTCCTCTTCACCTTATTTTTTTTTTTTTTTTTTTTTTCCCCACAGTGCCAAGCAGGCATCTAAAGAAAATTCTGCTCATGAATCTGATTAAGTGACAAGAGTGAAGATTTTCCACACTGGGGAGGAGGAGAGTCTGTTCATCCTTGTGGACTGGATGTTCAGAACCAAATATATAGAAATATTTATCCGCTGCTGGCTTTTTGCCTGCTATTCCTAGCTATCTTAGGAGACTTCTTGTAAGGAAGTCTCAGCATACAAAGTTACTAACCATAAAGATACATTATCCAGCTAGTTAAAATGAAATCTGCGAAGCAACTTGCCAAAGGCTTTAGTTCGGGGAAGGAATAATTTTGCTTAATCATGGTGCCTTGTGACAAGGTTTCTTGACATCAAATCCTCTATAGCAATTTTCTAGTATTTATTGGAAAGAAATGAAACCCTGTATCTGGCTTTTCTTTCTTTTCAGGAGTCTTCTGAAACTGGACATTTTTTTCTTTCTGGTTTGGCCAACTGAATTTTCAGACAGTTCAGTGGCTACAATTCATTGTCTTCAAGTGTGTGTTTAGCAAATGAGTAGGTTTTTCATGTGAAAAAACACCTTTGTATGTGTTACTAAAAGGAGTCAGGAACTGACTTAATATGGGGATGAATTTTCTAGTCTGTAGTTGTGAATGTGTTTTACTGGGGGTAGATGCCAGTGCTGCTTAGCAATAGGTATGGTTTGTTAAGCTATATACTTCTGTGCGGCTTACCCTGAAATAAATAGCAGTTGTAGGAGAAGACAGCAATACCAGTGTCCTATGCAGATATTCAAATTCTCATCTGTTCTTTCATTCCTTAAAAAAAGAAACCATCTAGCCTCCAATACTGTACGAATAAAGAACTGCAAAGGAATTGAGCTACCAGAAACTGCAGGAAACACTTCACCACCACCACCACTTGCTTGCATCTTGTATGCCTAAGCTGTCAGTTTCTCTGCTCTTTGGCTGCAAATGTCAGTCATGCAGCTGAGTGGCTGCTGTGTGCAGGTCAAGTGAATCCAGTTGACAGGTGACAAGCATGCTCACGCTTCCCTGCACTGGAGTCGTGACTGCCATTGACCCACCTTGCTTTGTCACTTGGCTGTGACACAGCACTAAATCCTAGGAGCTATTTGGTTTTCTGATGTGAGGTGAAATTCATCAAGGAGCAGGAGCTGTGACAGTTAAAAGGAGCCTGATGGTGTGATGCACAAGAATGAATGTTCTGAAAAACACTTGAATTAGACATGCTGCAAGTTGCCAAAAATAGATATATTGAAGGCATTCTGCTTCCCCCTTTTAAGTAACACATAACTTTTCTAGTGCTCTGAGAGGTTCAGTAGCCCTCTTTTAGCTTTCTGGAAGATAAACAAAATACTGGGGAGGCAGAAGGGTTTGAAGGTAGACACTTATAGAAGAGTAATGTGAGCTATTGGTGCTGGTTTTTGCAGTCTGTTCCTGCATATGCAAGACACTGTGAAGGTGGCAATTTCTCTAATATCATCCCATCTTGAAATCAAAACAAACATGTATGCATTTATGTGCAGTTTGGTTTTTTTTTTTCCTCCAGCTCTGGCTGCTAATACATTTGGGGATAAAAGTCTTGAGCAGTGCAATATGTTGGAATATTAATAACTTTGAAATTGCTCACACTGGATTTTCTAACCCTTAAACTACAGCAGGGATGTGATGAGTCAATAAGAGTGGGGTTGAGTATTAGCCACTGCATTTGAGACCTCTAAAAATAAATATAATGATATATTCCCTATAGACTTCACATTTTGTTGCAATTTTCTCTTAAGGGTTAAGTTTTATGGAAATAAACTGTCTGAACTGGTGTGCTCTTAAACAAACAAAAGCCAACAAAAACACATATAGAACTTGGATACAAAACAGTGAAGGTTCTTGTACATGAGGAGACATGATTTAGCTTTGGATGTTATTTATTAGCTGTAAATAAGATATTTATGTGTGTAAAGGTAGTTTGTATATATTGCTGAAGTTGCTGACAAGTCTCAACATTACAGTTGTGTGGTATTAATCATGTATATAGCTTTCAGAGATTTTTATCAACAAGCCACTTATGCTGCATGGTTTCCTACGTGGTTGATATACTTTAGAAAAAAAAAAAAAGAAAAAAGAAAGCTCCTCAGTTTTCTATGGAATGGAAACCTATGGATTTAATAAAATTCTGAAACTGATGCCAAAGTCAAATCTGCTCTATATCTTTCATGTGAATGAAGGCTGCAGCCTTTTATTTGGATTCTGGGGTGAAAAGATGGGGAAAAGCTTTTTTTTTTTTTTTTTTTTTTAAGAAAAAAGGGCAGTTTTTTCCTTTTATTTTTAGGAAATATGAAAGTCATGTAACAAGGAATCACTGTGTCCCAGCAAGTATCCCTGTCAAGGGAGAAGTAGCTGGTCAGCTGCAGTTTGTGGTTTTCATGTTTTGTGCCCTTTTTAGAACAGCCTGTACTTGAAAAGGCTCATTTCCTCTTTTTTTGGCAAATGTCAGAACTAAGCTGCTGCTCCTTGTTGTAGCAAAACAGCGATGGTCTGACCCTGTGGGTACAGGAGGCAAGTGCTGATCCCCTGCTCCCACTTAAGGGAGTAATAATGGAAGCAACCACTTTGACCCACAGCTGGACGCAGGAGTGGCTGTCACAACAGTTTGCTCTGTGTGATACACAGCAAGACTCTACAAAGGCTCTTGGAAAAGGAATGCTAGGATTAAGGAGAGTTGTAGTGACATGCATGTGGGGGACAGCATTAGGAGACTCTGCTTCCAACACTTGATCAAAAGGACTGATCTTTGTCAGGAGCAAAGCTTCACTCTTTGTGAAAGCACAAGGAAAACAGATGGGCACAAAGACAGGATGAATGGAGGAAAGGAGAGGAATGAGGGAATAAAAAGGGTAAGGAGTACCCTGAGCCAATAAATGGGAGGGGGAATCCAGGGGAGGACCCCAATCTGCAGAATGGGAATGCATGGCAATGCTGGCAGCAGGTGTTCTAAGGACACTGCTGCCTTCCCTGTGTCAGTGGCTGGGTTGAGAGACTGGAAGGACTCCTACAATTGTACAAGACAAAGACTGTGACCACATTTCCTAAAAGCATCATGATATTACTAGTCTTTTAAAGCCATAGCATCTTCACTACATCAAACACATTATTATGTAAAGCAGACAAATAGTTTTTGGAGCACGGACAAGAACCTGGGTCTCCCATGGGAGCCTTCAGAGCCACCCCAGACTCCGTCACTCTTCCATCTTTCCCTGCAATGCCCAGCCACATCAGGAAATGTGTCCCTGCTCACCCTGTCAGCTATCTCTGAGAGGACTATAGGGGAGATAGACTGTCCTATGGCCAACTGATGTCTTGAACAAGCAGGAAGAGCCATGCTTGGCTGAAAAGAAAGGGTGAAAAAAAGCATCCCAGCCAATGTACCTGCAAGACAAGGCAGTACTGGCTTCCTGGCTTGAGTACCTAGATTTTATTCCTATATGTATTTCATTCTGAGAAATTTTTGGAACTAGCAGTGAATGTGCTGGCGGTAGGTGTCTTCATACTCAATTAGTAGTTTGGTGGTTAGCTGACTTGATTCCCCTGTTGAGGCACCATATTTTCATAGGTGCCTGAAATATGCCCCCTGGTTTCACATCATCAGGGGCCACACACTTTAAACATTAGCTTATCATCTGAAGTCCAAGATAAGTTTCTGTGCAAAAGCTGGGAAAACTTAGTTGATTCAGCAGTGAAAGCTACTCTTGCCATGTCTGTGGTGTGGGTTGTTGATTTCCATGAGCCTTGAAATCATGAAGGCCTGTATAAATACCACATCTGTGTATCAACCCTTTTTTTGCCTCACAAACTGTGATGACTAGCTATAGAAAATGCTTTTCTCCTTTCAGATACAGTTGTGTGATTGCTTTTTTTTGTGTGTTGTGAACAAAATATCAGAAGCTTGCGGCTTTGGACGAGCAAGACATTGCAAATGTTTCTAAAGCTGGTCAAAAGCAGCTATTACAAACAAATTTTCAGTAAAAGGGGAGAATTAAAGTACCCGTAGTATTTTCCTTTTTGTTTACAGCTGTCAGTGCAGCGCTGTCCGTATTCTGACCCTGTCAATCCAAACACAGCAACATAAGGATTCTCGGGCGCAAGGGGAACAATCTAACTGCCACTAAGTCATCATTCAGGAAAGAAACTTTCAGCTTCTCTTGCTGCCTTTTTCCAGAAAAATCTTCTAGTCAAATGTCCTTTGCAGGAGGTCTGGAAAGTCACCAGTTTACACATAAACAAAAAAAGGGATTAGCATTCTCCAGTGATTGAAGGAGAACAAGGAAATGAGAAGAGGAAGGGAAGGGAAGGGAACAGCTTGGCAGAACATCCCATGTAGAGCTTGTCTCAACAATGCCTTTATATCCGTGTGTGGTGCTATCTCTGCTCACAATGCTCAGGATGCTTCCCTGAATCATTTCAAGTTAGTTCAGCCAGAACAATGCATCCACATCAGAAGACCACTTTGGGTGTAGCAGGTGTTACTGTGTGGGTGCAGCATATGTCCAATGATGTAATTACGCAACCATTCATGTCAGATAAACACCTTGTTCTTCATTGTAGCCCTTTCCTGTGGGAAGTAACCTGATATCATTAGTTTCGCTCCTCGCCAATGACTCTGGAGAGTCTCTGTTACTGTTCATCACCCCACCATGTCGAACCACTTGGCGAGCAGTGGAAAAGCCTGGCTGGCCATGTGTCTGTCCTCAAAAGCACCAGGAAGTGAGGACACGTCTCACATAGCTCCACCTACCAAAGGCTTTTTTACCCACAATTAGCTTTAAACCTGGAATCTTCCAAGTGGTGAAACAAGGACACTCCCAGATAGAGAGGACTGCCAGTGCCAGCTTCAATTCTTCGTATGAACAGGCGCTCCATGGAAATTAGAAGCAGTAGGAACAGATTCCCATGCTAGAACAGGTTGAAAAGATGCTAAGAATAGCCACACTTTTTCAAAAGAAGCATTCAAAATAAGACTTCAAAAGGTTTCTGTGCCAGGTCCTCAGGCTTTGGTGAGGCACTTGCTTCCTTCATGTGCTCCTGCATTCAGGAGTTTTTGGGGTTTCCTCCCACAGCCTGAAAGGCTGCTATATAAGTATTTTTTAACCCTTGCAAGGATTAAAAGCATCTCATATGGCTGACTCTGGATGTGAGGAGAGGGCTACCAGTCTTGTGCTCCTGGTGAAAAAAACAGCTCTTCCCTCACAGTGTGAGGCCTAGTAAAAGCCCCTTGCAGGCTGGAAAAAGTCTTTTTGTTGCCAGTGTGGGCTCTTGAGTGCTTTCATAGGAGCTGGCACGGTACCCCACTTTTAAAATGAAAGCACAGCTAAAGCTTTCTTGCCTTTGTTCCTCTTACTCATCGTTACCAAACTGAGAGCAATACAATGTCAGGTCATGATCTGCTCAAGCACTAGGTTAAGTACGAGGTCTGGATGACTTCTCACAAATATTCCCAGCACCTCTTGGCCAGTACAGACTTGCTTATCTACGGGGTGCCAGAACAAAGAGCTTAATTGCAGTGATGTAAATAGCACCGAATTAGAATTAGAAATAAAAAGAGAGAAAGAGAGAGAAAGACATGGTACTAATAACTCACTTAACATCTAAGGGCTCCTGTAGGAGAGTATAAGACTAAAACAATCCCATGCAAAACCTTTTGTTTCCTTTGCCCTTCTTGCTGGCAGGCCAGACATTCTGATGGGCAGTAAGAGCCATCTCAGGGGTGCTATTATGTAACTTCAGCTCACTGTACTGCGTGGCATGTTACCCCCATGTCTTATGTGGTGGGAGCAGGCTCCTGTTGCTTTGAAGGTAGGCATTGTCATACTGATTCTTAGATTCCTTACTGCTGCCAAGCTGCAAAATGGGAAATAGCATAGCTACAGCAGGTGGTTTCTTGGTCTGTATGAGGGAGGTTCAACAGCCAGGCAGCTTGACAGAAGTCTAAATTTTGGGGTATTATGTTACATGCCATCATGGTTTTGTAAAACCAAAATCAAACCAAGCCAAAAAGCAAAAAGAAGGAGCAGAAAAGTCTAAGAAGAGACAAGGAGGATGAGGAGATCTTTGGTATTGCAGCAGGTTGTACAGTACTGTACTATAGTGAAGTCAGCCATACCAAGACTAGCACAATAAAGCTGTTAACTATTCCCCTGATGTCAGGAGAACATGTATGTAAAATCAAGAAAATGAAAAGTGTGTACCTGAGGCTAGGTGTGCACTTGAAGTGCTTTACACTGGTTGATAACTGTTAAAAATGTTTAGTTCATAACAAACCGATCCTAAAGAAAAGTGTGTAAAGACCCAATATAGAAAGATCACCCAAATTACAGAATGAAGAACAAGATATAAATAAAGGTTACAATGTAGAAACACAGCAAGAATAAATGACGAGGAAGAGGAAAAGCAAGGAAGAAGAGATTTGCCTTACTAAATTATACCACCCGGAACACCCACCCACATATTCTTGAGTGTAATTGAACTATTATTTATGTATGACTAATTTTTCCCCCTTTTTAAATATATTTATAACCCAGACACAAAATTAAACCAGAATTTCCTGTTTCTCTTGGCAAAATTTTGCCTTTTGCTTGCAAGGTTTTTCAGTACAAGAATAAAAAGTGGATCTTAATCACCCTGATTTTATTTCACAGGTCTTAGATAGGTGACACAGGCTAGGCTCAGTGCAGCAGAAAGACCACTTCAAGCATCAGTTTTCTCTTTATATCCTGAGCAAAGAGCCGTGATGGAGTAAGCAAATGCCTACACAATAGCAATTCAAGAAATGAAAGATACCTGGGTTTTTTGTTGTTTTTTTTTTTTTAACGTTTTACTTATAGAGCTGTGTTTATGCACCTCATTACAGTTCTTTGTTTATCTTTTAACATCAGTGAGTTTAAAATCCTTTAGGAGAAATCAGGAAAATGATGGGGAACATTCTTTTGGCAGTAAATTTACTCCCTTGTTTAGTGCCTGTAGATTTAAATTTGGATCATAAAAGGAATGGTGTTTTTGTGGCTGGGTATTTTTAAATGGAAGGCTTAAGCACCCAATCACATTCAAAACTGGGTGTTACTTTTCCCCCTCTTCAATTCATGGAATCATAGAATCTAGGTTGGAAAAAACTTTTAAGATCGAGTTCAACAGTTATGCCCAGGACTGCCACGTCCACCATAAACCATATCATTGAGGGCTTCATCTACGCAATTTCTGAACACTTCCAGGGACAGTGACTCCACCACTTCCCTGGGCAGCTTGCTCCAATGCCTGAGCACCCTCTCTGTGAAGAAATTATTCCTAATATCCAACATAAACCTCCCGTGGTGCAGCTTGAAGCCATTTCCTCTTGTCCTATTCTTTTTCTTGGGAGATGAGATTGAACCTCACCTCACTACAGCCTCCTTTCAGGCAGTTGTAAGCAGCAATGATGTCCCCCCTGAGCCTTCTCTTCTCCAGACTCAACACCCCCAGTTCCCTCAGCAGTTCCCCATCAGACTTGTGCTCAAGACTCTTCACCAGTTTCATCACCCTTCTCTGGACAGACTCCAGCTTGGGAGGCATCACAAAAGCTCAAGAGGGCAAACCTCTTATACAAGGTTTATTTGGGGCTTTTTGTCAGTGCTCCAGCAACCCCCTCTGAAATATTTCAGTTACTCAGTGGTACCTTTTCTGTATTTCATCCTCTGAGATTGTCCCTGACCATCACTTTGTTTTCAGCCATTCTCTGACGGGATCTCCATGTTGACCCCTAGTTACCTGTCAAGGTATTTTTCCCATTGCCTTCAAGACTTCCTTGTGCATCTTAGTGGTAGCAATAACTGTGGTTACATGGGAGCATTTTCTTCCTGAAAAGTGTAGCTAAGTTGGCAAAGAGCTCTGAATAGTAGATTTTAAATAACCAGAGAGGAGAACTTGTATTTCATTACCAGTCTTGGACCAGATGCTTGGACATCTTTCAGTAGGTATGACTAAGCCTCTATGACTTTCTCCACAAATTTATTCTAGTTTGCTGCTGAATCCTGTTTTCCATTTCTCCTTTCATTTCTCTTTTGACCAAGTTTGCAGAATTCAATGTCCTTCCCCCTACCAACTCCCCTGTCTTCTCTGTTCCATGGCCTCATAGGAGCCTAGTGAATTTGTGCATTACTCTTTGCAGGATTATCCACCTCGCAGCCAGATGGGACATGAGCCTTTATCAGCTACTTATCTAAGGACTGAAACATTTTTTTGCCTTTCCTATTAGGTTCTCTTTAATCCCAACTTTTAGTCTAAAAACCATCGCAGACAGGGGAAAAAAACACACCATATTTAGTTAAGAAGGTAGGTGTTTCCAAGTCTTTCATGAGTGGATCACCTTACATATCAGAATAAGAGGACCTACCTGTGAAACCATCTTCTGTTGATTGCACTGTATGTTCATTTAAAAAATAGCAGTATTCTCCTCTTTGGACTTTCCTCCATGCCTCTCTGTGCTTGATGGCACCTTGAGGACTCTGAATCCATATCCTGTAAAGAATATCCTCTTCAATCTGTGTTTTGTTTTCTGTAGTATTCATTGCTGATGTACATACAGTGTTGTTAAGTGGGAACAAATTTCTCCCTACAAGGTCTTGTATGTGTGTTGCTGGGAAGATTAACTTCTACATGCTTGCCTAGTGTTAGTCAAAAAAATATCCCACATCTATATTTTATATAGTTAAGTTTGAGTCAGATATTTAATATTTCTAGGGATGAGACAAAGAATATTAAATCCTTGAAGGGAAATACTTTCATCATTGAGTTAAGTAGACCACTTTATATTGGACTGAAGGAAAGGCTGAACACAGGGTAAACATGGCATTAAGTTCAGGTCTGTCCTACCGCTGTGCAAGACTAGATTTTCTTATACTACATAAGCTGATGGTGAGTGGAAATAAATTCAACTATTTGTGGAAGAGGTTCCTGAAGATTTGTAACAGAGATTTGATAAATCCCTGTAACTATACTAAAACCAGTTTGACTGCAGGAGAAGAGGATTAATTGCTCCCTACAGATCAAGCTTGGTCAGTGATGCATTTGAGCTTAATAAAAATCCAGCAGTCAGTTTCCTAAACACTTTTTCCTATGATACAAGTCCTTTCTATGTTAATACATTGTAACACTGAAAAAATGGATACAACTAAGTAGAGAAGGACTGTCACATTGAAGCAGAAACAGTAAGACCCCTTACTCCTATCTCTTGATAAATGTACGGCATGAGCCAGTGAAACATCTTGACCTGTGGGAGCACTTAAATCACTGTTGAAGCACTCAAAATAGTGATTTCAAGTGCTGTTACTTTGGGGGAAGCATCACACAGCTCCCTGTCTTAAAGAAAACCATCTGCAACGTGACAGTAGCTATGCCAGAAAACAGATAGTGGTTGCAAGGCTTAGAGGAGAATAGCCTGGATCTGGGGTCAAGAGTAAATCACATCTTGTGGTTAAGGATTGACACAGGAGAGCACATCACAAGGCACCTTCTGTCAACAATATTTCTGTTGCCTTTACCAAAGTACTTTCATTGATTTAGTAACTGATTCTGTGCCATCTTCTGTAAGAGAAGACTTACTAATATTGCTGTCACCACGGACAGACATTTGAAATGCTATAAAGAAGAGTAGCAGGGCACATAGCCCTTTAGTACAAGCAGGCTGACAAGAAACATATCTGTGTTCCTCCTACCTCTGCTTAATTAACCACAGACTACAAATCCAGGAATAACTTTTCTAAAAATAAAGGTCCAATGTAAAACCCTGACAACTGGAAGAAGCAAGGGTTGATGCAGAGGAGGAGAAGACACTGGTCAATATTTGGGCTTCAATCACTGCTGTGTAAAAGAACAATGTACTGCAACAATGTACTGTACTCTTTAAGAATGCTGACACAAATTCACAAACGGGATGGGAGGTGGGGAGCATGAGGGAGTAAATACTGTATCGTTCACTTGCAGTATTTATCAGCACCTTTCACATTTGGTAAAGTGAAAAACCAATGAGGAAAAGAGAGAGGGGAGAAAAAAGCTTTCCTAGTAACTCAGTACTCTGAATGCTGAAGATAAACTAGTCCCTGCTGTGCAGTGCTGGGATACCATGCATGCTTACCCTCCCAACCCTGTGAAGTTGAGGCAGTTAGCTAACTGGGTCCTTCTTACTCGGTAATAGCACAGCTCGGTCTGAGCTCCAAAACTTATTACTGCATTTCTTACCAGGCATATTGTCTTGGGATTTTACTGACCCCAGATCTTCCTTTTCTTCCCCAGGCAGCATGAGAACATCCTATTTTCTATAAAGGAATAGACAATGTAACAGTAAACTCAGGAATCTCATCCTTTCCTCTCTTTGTGTTGACAAATTACAAGACAGGCAGTGTTTCCAGGCTCAGAGGTTTTTCTTCTTTGACTGAAAAGTACCTCAGAATAAAGCTGAAGGTGAAAATGGCCTTTCACAGAACTACCAAGTACACTCCCAGGGATATGCATACAAGGGCAGCCTTACAGGAGGGCCAGTGGTCTGGCATTATACCCTCCCTGTGAATGGTTGAGGTCCTGCTGATACGTGAAGAACGGAGTGCTAGTCTCTTTTGCTAGACTTGTCAATCACATCTCTGTTTAAAGTACTACAATGTACTATGCAGTGCATATATACATATATACACATTTTCTTAATTTTCTTCCAGCCCTTGCCAAAGAAAACTTGCAGCAGTCATGCACAAGCTCTTCATGTTGTACACACCAGCTACTGGGTTGCCTCAGCTATTCTGGGAGACCCTTTGTGCTTTTCTGGTAAGTTACAGGATCGGGGGACAGGTTTAGGAGCTTTTGGTTCTCCTGGAGAGACCAGCTCTTGACTACTGCTTCCTAAAAGACACCTCCTTTGTACGCTTTTCAAGAAGAAAAGAGGCCCTGAGCCTGGAGAATTTTCACAGAGCTGTGGGTAGGCTTCATGTCTCCCTCTGACCACATGTTGAAAAGGGCTCTTACATGTTATCAGTTCCCAGTACACCTGTTTGTCTCCTTCAGAGGCCCCCATGGTGAGGAGATAAGTTGGTGAGAGGAGGAGAGGGCTTAGCTAGAAGGGGGGTGGGGGGGGAGGGTGTGGGAATCTTGAAGGAAGGACCTAGAGCTGTCTGAGACCTGGAAAAGGAGCTAAAATCCCAGTTGCTCTTTTTAACAGTGGTAGTGAAGAACCAGACCCCAACACTGTCTGTGAAATCTACAGTGTCTGCAGATGTGCCCTTCCCATTCTGGTGTGGGTAGACATGGAGCAGGCAGCATCAGCAGGCAGAGGAGGGAACCATTTACTTTAGAAGAGGAAGCAGTCCAAAACCAATATAGACTAGGAAGAAATGGCATGCAAATGGCATGAGTGGGCAGTGAGAAGTTACTCACTACATCCTTGTCACATTACCCGCCTTCCCAAATATATTTTGTCCTCCGCCCTTAGCCTACACATGAATGCCCAGGGGCACAGCTCTTTCCAGTGCCTTCCTGACCTCTCTCTCCTTTGTGATCACAATCTAACCATCTTACAGCTTCAGGCTGGCTGTTCCTCTTGTTTCAGAAGCTTTCCTATAATGAGGCATGTGAGGGAAAACAGGGATGAGTAGAGACGAAGATACACAAATACCTGTCAAAGAGCCCATGCCAGTCACTTGCACCATGGAAATGAAACCTTCCTTTGCTTTTGGGGGAAACCAAGACTTGAAATCTCTGAGATCAGCAGCCTCCACTACCACCCCTCTCTAAAATCACTACATATACATATATATATATTTATACATGGTTTATATACATATTTGCATACTGACTCTTCTAAGCTCCTTTCACTGCTTAGCTTTTCACTTGGATAGCTGCTGCCTGACAGCCACGTAAAGCAGCCCACCATGAGACTAACATGAGAAGGGAATTAAACAATGCCCCTGCTTCAGGAGAGAAAGGTTACTTTCGGACAAATTCCTGCTGCAGTGGCAGGATGGCTATTTGCATGTGACTGTTGCTTGTTCAGGGGTGAACAAAAGGCTTGGTTCCAGCGAAATTGCTAATCTGTTTTGAGCACTTTGCTTTAGAAGTAACATGACTGACAGGATTGTTTTGGCTATGGACACAGTCTCAAGAACAGTGTTAGATGGAGCTTAGATACTGTCTTCCCCCCGCCTCCCCAAGACATTGCTGCTGAGCATAGGTTTGAACTGGCATATTATTTTCTTTCTATTTTTTGACTTTGTTATCTAGGCACTTGTGGGCCCACACCTTCCTACAGCTTGCCTATCCAAAAAACATTAATGAGTTTTATTCTCATTAGAGTCTATTTAAGAAATGCAGAACAGAGATAGTGGGATAGATTAAATGACTCACCTACACAGGCCATGGATGGTTCAGCAATTGGAAGCAGGTCTCCCAGTGCTAATACAAATTCTCTCATCATCCTCTTTCCTGCCAGGCATTTTAAACGTAATAAAGGGTAGAAAAGAATTTTCCAGTCACCTTAGATCCAGGTGTGTTAAAAATTAGGATCACTGTAAAAAGATATGATAGAAAAAACCAGTTCAAGATCACTTTTAAGAACAAGTTTAGTCCTAGAAAAGAAAAGGGAATAAAACAACATCCTCATTTGCTCAACATTACTTCCCAATTTCTGATCCCTGGCCACTCCATCACTTCAAGGAGCCATCAGTGTGGCATCTCTTGGTCTGAAAAGTTGGATCCTGCTGTGAGGAGGAGCATTTCTGTAGTGTCTTGAGGTAATTTCCATGTGAACCTTGAACTTAACCCTGGGACAGGTGCTTTGGCTTTTGTACTGTTAGACAGTGGGTCTTCTTCCCCTTTCTTTCCACCTCTTGCCCCACTATTACAGGCCAATAACGCTACAGTGAGACCTTGGACCCAAAGACCAGGTGGCCACAGGCATCCTTCAGGACAAGATGGACCCCATCTTCCCTAGACTGCCCCATCAGCAATACAAGGGAGAGAAAGGACTCTGCAAGTGTTTTATGTGTGCCTTTGTACACATGGTCATTCCCAGCCTTGCTGCTACGTAGGTGCTCTTCTTTTCTGGAAAATCTCACAGGACATTCTCAAAAAAAGGAAAAATTATTACTCTTATCCTACTTGATGTCTAACAATATACAAAATCTATGCTATGTGGCCAACAGACCTAGGAGGTTTGTCCAAACAGCAGCCTGGGGTTTACCTTGGTGTGCTGAGGAGACTTCTGTGAGCTTTCCCTCCTCACAGCTCCAGTCTAGATGGTGACAGCGATGTATCTGTGATACACCCAAACTCTCAAGACAACATGAAGGATGTATTTCACAAAGCATGTAGTTTAAATGTGGAACACCTTGACACAGGAATTTTAGATACCAAAAGATGATCTGGTTCAAAAGTGATCAAATATATTCAAGAAAGCCTATCTAGGGCTACCATGCACAGCAACACAGCTATGTTAGTACTGGAATGTTAGTAGTGGAAATTCCTGGGCATCAGATGACTGGGAAAGCATCTTGGAGAAACTGGCTACATTTGTGCCGTTCTGCAAGTATTTGCTGCTAGCCACTGTCAGAGAAGTTTTCCCAAATGGAACAATTGTAACCTGGTGCAGCCATTCTCATACATTCTAGTTATTAGTCTTATTTACTGGTTATTGCTTCCAAATTAGAGCAATTCTAGAAACATTTTAACAAAGATTATTTAAATGTCTTGGTTCTTAGGATTACCTCAAGGAGTTAAGAATGATTGTAAATGTGTAAGATTCTCTCTGCTCACTGGACTTAGAAAAGGGCTGGAGATGGGCCCTTTCAATTTTTCTCTGTCTTTTGAAAACCCCAAAATGTAAAACTTCCCAGGTATTTGATATACAAATAATATCTTTGATTTCCTGTTCTAACAAGTTTAACACTTTTTGCCTTAACAGAAATTCAAAATACTCAATAGGGACAGTGAGGCTTTCAGTTTATAAAGTGAAGGCCGCTGGATAAACTGAGAACCCTAGCACAGAAGCACTGTAGTAAAATTTTTGTATCTAAAAGTACACCAACTGTATGAAGGTGCACAGTGTGTTAAATGATACCAGCTATTGCTAAAGTGTTTATTCTGAAGCCCAAGGTACACAGTCCTTGACTGTTCATTTGTTAACATGTGGAACGAGTTAGACTTTAAGCTGAGGCTTTGCAATGGGTCTTTGCTGTTTTTCTCTGTTTTTGTCCTGCACTGGGGATCAGTGTACCTAGGCAGAGTGGATCTCACTACCCTGACCCTGTGAGACTCACTCTGAATTGCAGTACAGACAGAGCCTGAGTGTCTCAATAGGTAAATAAACATTAGAAGGATCCCAGATCCCAGAACGGTGAGGTGACATACAGAAGCTAATTAATAGTTTAGGAATGTCTTCACACTAGGTGGGTTCTGGTTTAATGGTTTCTCAGTTCCTGAAAAATCATTTCTCATTTGTTCCATGCTGGGGGAACATTGCTTCTGAGGCAAAGACAACTTATTCCTGGAAGCTTGAAGTCATTATGTTCCTAAAGCTGCACATATAAACTTCTCAGTGCCGAGTAAGAGATGCTATCATGGGAAAGATCTCTTCCCCTCTAGCCCCAGCATGCAGAGGTGCTGGGCCCTGTGAAGGTGTAGGAAAAGTGAGGGATAATACTTAGGTACAATAGCAGGCTACATGATTAGAAGGCCACATGCCCAGTCGCAGGGCACATGGCTACCTGGGATTCACAAGTCAGCATTTTCCTATTTCCTTTTGCTTCCACAGGTTATTCTGTGTTTCAGGTTTCTTCCTCCACTGTGGCAGAGAAGGCAGGTGCTCTGATGATGGATGTGGTGTGGTGTCAGAGGAATAGAAGTTAGGTGAAAATTAATCTCCCTCACTCTGTAACTTGTGCTGTGGGGTTGCCCATACAGCAGTGATGGGACTTTCCACCCTTTGTTTCCCTCTTGAGGAGGCAAGGAGCACAGCCAGCCATGTTTATCATTAGCAACCCTCATTAAAGGACTATAAAGAGAGGTGAGCTGTGAACTTAAGCAAAGAACATCAGTGCAAACACCTGCAGGACAAGGAAGATTGCACAAACCAGAAGTAGCATGTATGACTGCTGTGCACTGCTGCAAAACATGTACTTTACCATGCCATCTGCTTCTGAAGGCTTTCCAGAGAAACGGCAATTGTAAAAAGCAAAGCCAGCTGCCCTCTGACATAGAAAAGTGGGTGCACGCTACTGCCTGTTTAATAGTGTGTATATTCAACTGCTCAGCTGGCTCAGTCCCATTTCACTTCTAGGCTCAAATTCTCTGGTTGATCATGTTGTACACATGTGATGCAGCTCCCAGGCTTTGCTCTGAAAAGGTAGTTGTTGTGAGCACAATTTGGTCTCATCTGGCTGAATGTCAGGAATGAGTTGTGCCGTACTGCACATACATGACAGTCCTTCAGCTTTGTCTCCACAGGACTTGAATGCTCAAATCTCTCTTGCCCCTGGGTAAGACATACATCATTCAGTGTACATAGCAGCATGGCATTGTCATGGTGATCTGCAGAAAGGGTCTTCTTGTTAGAGAAAAGAATGACTGCCCTAGAACAAACACAGTTGAAATAACAATGCAATTACTTTTGAAGTCCTGAGGATACAGGTCACAATATATGGTGTTAGTGAAACAATTCTATATGAAAAAGTACTGAGTCTACATCAGTTAGGGATTGGTTTTAGGTTTATGTCTTACCCTTGCTTGTATAGGTAGTATGAAGAGAACCAGTTTAAGGCAGAAAAGGGGAAGTCATCAAAGCAGCTTCTTCTCTGAACCTGCAGGTTTCTAATACACCTCTGCTCCATTAATCCATTCTTGCTTCTTGCAAACTCCTCTGCTATTTATCTGTTGTGACTTCTCTCAGAGCAATGGAGCAGTGCAGGGAAGTGCTGGGTTCAGCACTAAGAACTAACCATATGTGAATTCTTCAGGGGAGCCATACAGAAGAAAACAACTAAGACAGAAGCTGGGAATCAGGAGGCGGAAGAATTGAGGCTTTAGGCACGGTACAAATGCCACTTGGTATAGTCCATACCCACTCCTTGATCACTCACTTCATCCTGTTGAAGGATTTGTGGAATCAGATTGGTTCCTGTGATGACTTTTGTTGTTACGATTGAATTTTTCACATACCTAGGCCCCTTGGCAGCACTAACAGGAGGCAGTCCTCGCATACAGCTGCCTACAGACAAAGAACATGGGTAATTTCTCTTTGATGTGTCATATTTTTCTTGTCTGTTTTGTTGACTTTCCCTCATAAAGAACAGCTGGTAAATCAGAAATCTGTACCTATAGCAGATCTTTGCTCATCTAGAAGACCTGAAAAGAACAAAAAGATACGGTTTTATCATTTTTCTTCCTTCTGATTCCACCATACACAGGTCTTCTGCACCACCTGACCTACCCAGATGAGCAGGGGGACTTTAGGTTGCTCGTAACTTCAATTACAAGCAGGAAGATGTTTTGTTTCTTGAACAATTTTGGAAGCATTCATACCAGAAGGCCAAATTGGTAGACTGGAGAATTCTGCAAAATACAGACAAGGTATGCAGCCAACAAACTCAGCTATCCACTTTTTTCCATCTTCTTTATTACAATTTCCAGCTTGTTTCTGATGAGGATGCTGACTCAGGCCAAATTTGTTCTATAGTCATGGTTGTCCCTTTTCCCAGTAGTAAGCTAGTCAAAGGTTACACCACTGGTTTTGCATCTGCACTCTGACATGGCTTGTTTCCTATAAAGACATCTGGGGAGTGTAGGAAGACTGGCACTGCACCAAAGCAATATGAACAGAAGTGGTGATTTATTACTTTTCCATATAAGGGTAATCAGGGAAGTTGGCACATTGACACTGGTCTTCAGAAAAAACACAGAATTGGAAAGGGGAGTAGGAAGGAGCCTTCCCTATAACCCAGTTGGTCCCCTAAGGTCCTGTGACAGAGCTGTACTCATCCACTGTGATGTGTATGTGACTAGCTTGGCCCAAAATAGAGGCCCCGTGATATCCAGAAAGACTGCTCTCCACATTCCCCTGAATGCAGAAGTTGTCCTTCCCACAGAGAAGTCCTCATCTCCCTATTTGCCACACATGGACCTTGAAACCTACTCAGGCCTGAAAATGACACCACTGAGTTAAATAATGGTTCCTACCACAGGTGGGCTTATGGGAACTAGTGGAGGATCCTCAGGGAAAAAGGGCCTCAGCTTTTGCAGCTAACAAGGTGGCTTCACAGAGGGATGGTGTGGGTTGGAAATGTTTGCAGTATACTTGCTGTTCCCCACACTTCTCCTCAGTGCTCCCCCCATCCCTCCAGGCAATCTCTTGTAGTAAACCTTCAAGACAAAGTTTTCTGTTGCCTGATGTCAAACAGCAGAATTCAAGCTTTACCAGTCTGCATGGAGATCTGATGCAGTACACACAGCAGCAGGATGTGAGATCTAAATTCAGATGTCTGGGGCATACTTATCACTGAGCACTGCATTATTCTTAGGGCTGGAAATACCAGGCCAGGCTAAGAAAGGAGCTCTGGCAAAACTGGAAGTCATTGTCTTTGGAAGAGAAGTACCCTTGGTTTCCAGTGAGTGGGATTTTGCCATTTTTCATTCTGGCAAAAGGGGTTGTAGTACTTTCCTCATCTTGCCCAGCCTGCAGCATTTACAGAAGTGCATGGAGAGGTTTAAAACACAGTTAAGAGTTCCCTCTAGAGGAGTGAAGTAATAATGTACACATCTTTCCATGAATGCTCTGTGAGAGCCAGGGTTCCATTTTCTTTACAGAAATAGGCTGACAGTAGAATAAATCCATTTATGAATTCCACTGCCCTTGCGTGAGCAATAAAACTGAAAGAGTGCTAGCTGCACAGTATAAAGGCGTCAGGGCTTTCCAAGGGCAATCAATGGCAAAAGAGAAAACCCCAGAGCTTTTAGCTTAATCTAAACACAATTTAACACAGTTCTGCTGCTGGAAAGGAAGAATCACTATTACTGCAAAAGATAGCGAGAATCCTTCACAGTGATCATGACCCTATTGTGCCAGATGTGTATTCCTCCCCTGCAGGGATCAGCATCTAAATGTGAGAGAGAAAATGAAATCAAGGCATAGCAAGAGGATTAGGCTCTGGTCAAGGTCACACAGAAGGGCACTTGCATGAACAGAGCTTAATTGTATGGAGTCATTGTGTCCTCAAGTCTTGTTACTCACTATTTTTTCATTAGTATTGTTTCAGAGTAACTCAGTTTTAGCAATGTTTTTGTTCCATATTCTTTGAATACTCTTGAATACTGCAAGATCTTTTCCTTTTTCAAGAAGCATGAAGCATTATGGAAAGGCTACATGACTCTATAAATAAGATTTAACTTTGTTCCTTTCACTTCAAACTGATCACAGTAGGAACACTGCAAAGGCACATAGCCTAATGTACCAGCTGTGAAGAATTAATGTCTCTTGTCTTAGCAGTAACTGTCCAGAAATCTCAATGGCAAAAGCCATAGGATTGTCTAATTTCCAAACCAAACCCACATGAAGGCACTTGCACTGAGAAATAAGACCTCAAATGCCTAGCTGGGAAGAGAAGAGATATGCTCAGAAGGATTTTGTATTATGACACACTGATTTACACAGAACTCTTCAGGCTGGGCTCTTCAAAATTGGCCAGAGGAGATAGGCACACAGCTCCATTTACAGTCATCTGACGCTTGCAGCTGCAACAAAAGCGAATAATGTTTTAGCATTCTCCATAGTCAGGTTTAAGCATAGTGCCACCTTGCATTCACTCAATGCTTTTCATCCCAAGGGAATGAGATTTCTTTGAAAACATGTGTAAAGAATTGTTGGTGTCATTTTACATGTGAGAACAGAGAGGCAAACAAAACAAATGCCTGCACTAGTTAAGGGCAAACAGCTCTCTGTGTCCAGGCTAAATCCTGTAGAAGAGTAACACAAAGGCACCTGCAGGTAGAGATTACGGTCAGCTTCTGGCTCAGGAGAAGCCTAAGTACATAAACCTATGCAGTGCAAAGGTCCAAAGTCGAAGAATTTAACTGCAGCAGGATACAGATGACATTCTGGATATTCATAAACCATACCCAGAAAATAAACGAAAAAATTATATTTTACAAAGAAACTGGTACTTTTTTGGGGGATGCATTTTGTAATACTGAATGATAGTATATCTGTCAGATATGTATATACACAGACATAGAGATGTATATAGAACCTACCTTTCAACTACATTTTTTGTATATGCAAAGATTTCATGGAAGAAAGTGGCCTGAGGAAGGTAAAGACAGCTAGCGATCAGAAGATGCAACGGTTTCCATGATCTAAGCAACCTTTCCAAGTATTTATGAACAAATATTTAAATAGTATTCCAAGGCAAGTAGAACAATAATAAATACAAAAGCTAGAACAGTCTGTCTGCATGCTAGCTGCTTTGTTAAACACAAAAGCCTCAAAAGGTCAATCTAAACTTGATATCTCTTATTTGTTGTGGCTTTGACAGTTAAGTTGTGATAAATCTGCAAGTTAAGACAAGATGTAGTTCCAGATCCTGCCCTATTTAGGCTGATTTTGTGTTATAGTTTCATGAAAAATTCACCACAAGGAATATGAAGCAAGTAATAAAAAGACAGTTCAGATAGAAGCCTAAGGACCATCCTAGGACTATCTGTGAGACCTGAACAGATAATCCTTATAGTCTGTACCTTGATATCTTCAGCTGTGAGATAAGGTTTTTAATACTTATACCACCAGACTACTTTGTGTCCATATACTTTTTAGTTGGAACTGATTTACTTTCTGTTTTTCTGTATGACCAGTGTTTTTGTTACGTCTTAGGACATTTTGTAGTCTTTTCTGATTTCATATGTAATTATTGATAATTAAAAATGTTGCTTTATTTTCCTTGAGACCTGGAGATAAGAGAGAATTTGGTACAACCACTTAAGTCCGTGTTCTAGTTGTCCATAACTTCATTGTTTTGTTTCTGGAATGGGAACTGTTAGATTCAATTCTTTCATGTGTCCTGTATCAACACATTTTTTCTTTTTTTTACTGAACATTGTACTTCTGGTAGTAGCATAGGCTCCTGGGTTAGTTTTCAGTTAGACTTTAGTCGTTTTTTATTATGGTTAGGACATAGTGATGTCTCATGACAGTACTGCACAAAATTCTAATGTGTTTTACTTGTTATGCATCTCCAAATCATGAGTTCAAATATAATCTTTTGTGCTTCAGTGTCTTTAATTTTTAAACTTTCTAACTAATGCACAGATTTCACTGTTCATTGTTCCTTGTGTAATGGCATCTCTAGAAGTTCACCCCTCTACACCAGCCCAGAGATAGGTGTCATCTTCTTCTAAATGCTCCTAAGTTTCATAGGCCTATTGAGTTACAAACAGTTGCCCTTTCTGTTGACAGTCCAGTTTTTTGTTGAATGATGATTTGAACAGCTTGGGCCACTTGATGGTTATTGATATGTTCTCCAGTGGCACTTTCCTTGGGAATATGGACATTTATCTGTTGTAAAAGCATATTGCATTTTTCCAGTTCTCATGCTGTGTTGGTTTGTTTTTTTAACACAATTTAACTGCCAGACAAGCTTGCTTTGTTTTTGCTTATTCCTCTGTTTCCACAAGTGTGAGCCAAATGCAAGCATAATCTGGGTCATTTCCTCTATAGTGCAATATAAATAGCTTGGACTTCTCTAAAACGGCTCAATTCAGATTCATCCATCTTTAACACATGCTAGACGGGACTCTAAAAGGCAGCTTTTCGTGTCCTCTTACTGTCAATAACTCGTAAAGAATCATACATGGATAGGGCATCTGACAAGCTATCTTGTGTGGACAGTTTGCCATTATTTGGGGCTTCTTTGGGCTATGCAATCATTTCTTCTGCCAGGCCCAAGTATCCTTGTTGCTTATTTGAGCCAGCTGTGTAATCAGGACTGCCCATTTACTATAGATGGTACTTGCCACACTTTAAGTAGTGAGCCTTTCTCTTTTCAGGGTCCAATGGCAGCACAAGAGCCAGCAGCAGTTGTGACTTTAAGCCCACCACTTCAGACACAGCCCTGATACCCTCATGGGTGAGTAGTATTTCCTATCCTGTTGCAACACTGTTTGTTTCCACAGATCTGTGGTAAGGTCAGTTCTGGTTTTCCAAGACATCTACCTCTAATGTCTCCTGGTGCTTTCCTCCACAAACTCCACTGGACCTCTAAGTATGTGTATGGTATGTTTAAGACATTTGGACTGTTTCTAATGGGGTCCAGTCAGATGCATGCGCTAATTCCTTTCTTACTTGGTCAAAGACTTGTTATTGCTCAGGTCTCCACATAAATAAGCTTTTTTTCATGATGACTTGGTACACTGGTATCATGAACAGTTCATGCCCCAGGATTTGCGTTTGCCCAAATCCCACCATTCCAAGAAAAAGCTTATGTTTCTTATCTGTTGGTCAGCAGTGCCATTGCCACAATTTGGTCTGTCACTTCAGTAAGACTGAAAATGTATTTCTTATGCAGATTCCTTCAACTGATTCCACTTGATGACAAATCTTGCAATTAATAAAATTCTAATGATCCATTTGCCTTTGCTGTCCATGTCTTGTGCAGTGTTTCTCCGCAGTACAATGTTGCTGATGTTCTGCAGGTGGCCTGGGGCACTTCACTCTTCCAAAATCTTTTCACAGAATCATAGAATGGTTTGGGTTAGAAGTAACCTTAAATTTCAACTGATTCCAACCCCCCTGTCATGGGCAGGGACACCTTCCACTAAACAAGGATGCTCAAAGCCCCTTCCAACCTGGCCTTGAACACCTCCAGGAATGGGGCAGCCACAACTTCTCTGGGAAACCTGTGTCGGTGCCTCACCACTTCACACTAAAGAATTTATTCCTAATATCTAATCTAAGTCTACCCTTTTCTAGTTTAAAGTAATTATGCTTGTCCTAGGGGAGGTGCTCTAGCCCTTTCCTAAGGCTGAAGCATCCTCATGGCCTTTCTTTGGACTTGCTCCAATAGGTCCACATCCTTCTAATGTCAGGGACCAAGAAACTTCCTGCCCCCTGCTTTGCACTATTGTAATAACCAAGTTAGTAGGTTTTCCTCTGTTCCCATCTAAAGCAGCCTTTAGATTATGTAACTTGCTGTTTAAAAGGGACATGTGGTTCCAGTTTCTGACATACCTGGTGATGTGCTCGTTTGTTTTTCAGCCCCATTCCCAGCCTGGCAGAAGACCGCTGCAGAAAGCAAGCCCTCTTTGTGAAGAGACCCGGAAAGACGAGGCACACCACTGCTCATAGTACAAGTTAGTGCCATTTTATATATGCTATAGTCACACCCATTTGAGTAGGATTACTATATGCTCTTCTTGCTCGACACCTATCCCAAACACTCCTCTCCTCCTTGCCCCGGCTATGCAAGACTACACACAAGCAACTGTAGTTGGTCTCATCCCCACAGACATTTGTGAGACTGCACTGCAGCTGTACAGTCCTTTGGATGCCATTGCTGACACCACTTTTATTAATGTAGTGGCTCAGGTCAGGACAGACTATGCGTGCATATGAATTACTATGCCATAATTGGATCGATGAGAAGGAGTTTGGGTGTTGCCTCTGTGAAAGAGTAATTCACAATGCAGACAATACAAAGTTAGATAAAAGTAGTTATCTCTGCTGCACCTTTCCGTGTAGACAGGAGCAGAGCTCTCAGCAGTCAGGAGGAGCAGGCGGCTGAAGGCTGTGGCTCTGGTCGTGGGGCCTTGGTCCCAGAGCACCCCTAGAGGTCATCTATGGCCAGATATCCTCTAAGGGAGAGTCATGCCATCCTCTCTGTTGAGTGGAGGTGGGATGAAATTGATGATGAGGTGAGCATCTTCCAGGCTGTTGAATCTTTCTGGCCCAGGGACCTCTCTGAGCTACTGCTAGGTGGTGGGTGTAGAGAATCATGGAGTAAATATTCTTTTATTGGTTTAGTTGTGTCCTGACAGTGTTATGAAAAATCTCTTTAATTATGAGAAATAATACCAGTGAGCTCAGAAAATAACTGTTGCTTGATTTGTAAGGCAAATGTGGAAAAATACAGAATATTTATCATTTATCTCTGTGAGAGAAATAGCTTGGTTTCTTTCATGCAACTCATCACCTTTTTTTGTAAGCAACTTCCAAAAATTATTTTATATAATTTTTTTATATAAATTTGTATCTTTGACCTTTTAAATACAGCCTTTGCATAGCCATCATTATTTTCTGCAACTGAGCTTTTGTATCTTTTCTGTTCACTTTTTGTACTTTTGATAATAGAGTACTGACTGCTCTCTATCTGCAGCACAAACTGATTTCTCTTGTACAACTTGGTTTTATTAATTGTACCCACAGCTACGACATTCTATATGAAAATTAACAAAGACAAAGCAGGAGGTTTCTCACATGTTAAAAAGGTCAGTTTGACTCTGTGCTAATTCAAGCACTTCCATTCATTAATAGTAATTATTACAGTTCTCATACTTTTTGCCTGTGTGAGAACTTCAAAAGTCTTAATAATCAGAAGTGAGAACTCAATCGTGCTTCTGGAGAACAGTCAGAACCTGCAGTTTAAAAATATAGACACAAAAGTTCTAAGGAACTTGTTAGAAGACAAGAGTCTATGTCTTAGGCTGTACGTAAGAAAGACTCAATAGATGGCTTTCTATGGGCAATCCTTACTGCGTAAGACAGCTCTCAGAAGAGCAGGCAGGGCACACTACCTTCTGAATGCTTGCAGAAAACAAAATTAATAACAGGAAAAAAGGGAAAACACTGCAAGTCAACCCACAAACTGAAACAATTATGAGCACATATTAACTAGCTCCAACTTTTCTCAGGACTTCAAAGAGCTTGATTCGTTTCCACAGACTGTCAAAAACCAATGCTAGGTTGTTGAGTGTTTCGTTCAAATTAGAAAAATCTAATCAGTATGTCTTAGTTTTTTTCCCAAGTGACCGTTTAAATTACCCCAATGTGTCACATGCATCTGATTTAGACTTCTCCTTGACCTTTTTGTCTTCACAAATAGAAAGGAGAGTTAAAAGGACATTTTGAAAAACATCCAGTGGACTCTTCATTGAAAGCCTGAGTGAAGCCTGCCATCTGACTCCCAAGAGCAGGGAGACTTGGCACCATGAAGGACTTGGTTTTCCCCCACAGACTACTCATCTGTGTTACCAAGCTCTTCCAGCTCACAGACCTGACCTCCTTATTGCTGTTCACACAAACTTTCCACAGGGTGCCTGGTCCTGGACATTTGTGCTGCCTGCCTACAGCACGTAGTTCCCGCTATTTCTGAAGCTGTGGGCAGCCTCAAGGGATGATTTCTCCCTTGATGACTATTTGGTTCTCAGAGCCAGTGTACCCACAGCAAAATGGTTCTTATGAGTTACAATGAATCCCTGCCCATGTTGTACCTGTTTGTCACAAACAGAATTTTAAATCAATGGAAAACCATAGCCTGCAGAATATCCTCCTCTCTGCCCCATTTGTGCAGCACAGAAATAGACCACAGGACATTTCTTTACCTGCTATCACGCGTGTTCTTGCAAACAGCTGGACGTAAACTCTGCTGTAGGGTGAGTGAGGAGAAAGCAGGATTTGCTGCCCCCAGAAAGCCATGCCTGCTGGCTTCACTTAGGTTGCAAGCAGACGTCTACTCTGGCAGCATTTGGGCATGATGGTTGACAGCACTAGACAAGCTCACAGAAGAGGATAGGAGAGCAGGAGAGTTGGATTATAAATGTGCATCCAGAGCTTTGCAGGGATAGCTGTGCTGGATTATGAAAGGCTGAGACAGATCCATAGCACATTTAAGGTTTTAGGCACCTCCCTTTGGCATGTCATCAATACATAGATGTATGTCTGCGTGCGCATTTTTGACACCTTTTTATACATATTTCCAGATCCCATCTGGAACAAAGGTTCTCAGGATTGAAGGGAATCAGACTTATCACCAACCACATTTTTAAATTTAGAGTTGTTGCTATAATGCTCACTGATGTGTTTAAGAACCTTGCCCATGTTGCTGCTGTGTGGTTTTCTATGGGCAGTCCAAAATAAAGGCAGTTTCCCTCTCCAGATGACAGCCAGTGTGAGTGTTAAGCACAAAAGGGCAGCTGGACAGGCCAGAAGTCCACATACAAGGAGACAACACTGATTAGCGTGGAAAGTGTGTTATCCCTGCAACCTAGTTTGGGAGGCATCTCAGCAAAAGAGACTGCTTAGGGGTGCTGAGAAGAAAAGTTAGTTATTGCAGATGTTAATCATTGCAGACAGGACAAATGTTCTCATCTGACTAGCCTCACTCTTAATCCTTAGAAATCCTGCTGTAGTGAAGTTTGCAGGGGTTCTGAAAGGCTGCAATGACTTCTGATGTACTCCACGAAGTGAACATTAGGGTATGAGTAGGCTCTCAGAGATCTTCAAAAGAGAAGCCAAGCAGCTTACACTGAGCAAGAGAAGCCAGCTAGCTTTACAAAGAGATGAGAGCCCGCAGGAAGGTGGAAAAGAAATGTAGAGTATTACCAGTGTCAGTAATGTGTGTGTGTTCTTTCAAGAAGGCTTGTGTCCATGGTTAGTTTCCCATAGCACTTGCGGAGAAGGACACTGAAGCAGCATACTCTTAGTCTTTTCCAGTATCAGCTGCAAAGCAGGATAATGGGAAGATAGTAATTATAAAAGACACATCTTTTATCTGCTGGTCTGTTGCCCTAGGAGGGACACTTTTAGATGAGAAAAACAGTGATAAAAAGGTTAGACAGGGAAACCCCTCTGATGTTGAATTTGGACAATTCATCCCTCCATGGCTACATTTAACCCATGTGGTGAGTCTGTGTTCCAGTTTCCTCATATCCTGCCCAAGGCCCTCATGAATAATTTTTCCCCAAGTGGACTTTTTCATTAAGATTCAGAAGCAGGCTTGTATTTGGCATTTTCCTTGATTCTTTACTTTGAAGACTGCTCATTCTGGGGCAGGACAACCTCCTTCTCTGATTCAGATCATGTTTATAGCTTGGTTGTAGCAGTGAAGAAATCAAATAATGCCTTTTTATTTGTGAAATGGATTTATTTTGCCAGTTTACATCTACGTAATCTCAAATGTCAAGACCTACATAGATGGGAGAAATTATTCTTCTTTTAACTATATAGATATCGGTGCTATCATGGGAGTTTCTTCAGCATTCAGATTTGACAGTCTTGGTTTCCGAAGGAGCCTAAGGGAATTAGATCGTCCAACTCCCACCTTCTTGGCATACCACAAATTCTCCTAGAATGAAAAAAATACTAAACAGTTGCAGACCTAATTTAGATACTGTCTGAAACACTTCAGTCACCATTCAGATATGAGGCAACACAATCACAAATTTATTTTATTTTTCTCTCTTTTCTAGGACTGCACACCAACCATATTTAAAAAACTGAGGAGTTTCTCTTGTACTTAGATCTTTCTCAGTGCTAAATTATCCAAAGATAAATAAATTATTGCAATCTTAACCATACCTTCTCAAATTATCAGAATTGCAAGATGTGCTGTGGATTTAAGCCACTGGTTTGTAAGGCGCTTGAGACAAGTCACAAGGTGGAGCAGATGAGGTATCATAATGTTGCCTGTCCTGCCATTGTCTCCTGTCAAATGCTTTAACCACCCCACTTGGCTGATGAAATTTTCTCTTTCTCCCAGCAAAGACCTATTAACCGCCTTAGCTTTCAGCTAGCCCACAGACCTTGGAAGTGATGTCTCTTGCACAGTGCAATTCAGCTCTCTCTTGCTTTGATTTTAGTGAAATTCACTTAATGGTAGTCATAAATCTTTGCTTTTCTGTAGTACTTTTTAATTAAGTCATAAATTCATGGACTTTGAACCAGCACATTTTTCTTGTGATTAATTACATTTCATCAGATTCAGTCTCTCTTTATTTTTGTTTGTTTGTTTGTTTGTTTGGGGTTTTGTTTTGTTTTCCTGTGGGGGAAAGCATTAAAATAAAAAATAAAGGAACTTAGACAAATGCAGTTTTGATTCCCCACCTTTCATGTGATGTATTGGATGTTAAAGGAAGTCAGTCTTTCCTAACTGTGGTACTGCTTTTGAATTGCCTCACCTACTTTAACATTACCTTCTCAGTTCTTTACGTGCAGACCTCCTTCGATTTCAGCTGCTTCACTTCTGACAAAGGCACTACTCAGTTTGAAGACAGGTACCATCTGGACTAGCTCAGGAGATAGGAAAACCTTGGCTGTACTTACTTGGATTGTCAAGAAATATTCACTGTATTTGGTGAATATGGGTATTATTGCCTGTCAGGAAAAAGGAGTTACACTATCAGATGAGTGTGGAAGATAGCTTGGTATATTATCTTATTATATGTAGTCTGATGAGACTAGAGAGTGTGAAAATGTTCCCCATCATGTTGGGATAGAAAATTACATTTCCTGCAGGAGGTTCAAGGAAGGAAATTTGGTTCACACTAACTACTCTGTACCTGGCACTTCTGCGGAAAGCATCATGATTCAGATCCTTTTCATTAGATGCTTAAGGAAGATGATAGACATACCCTACTTCAGTAAGAGATAATGTCCATTTCCAAAGTACTTCAAAACTAGCAGGACTGGAACAGACTAAGGAAAAAACCCAGGCAACCTAGAATTAAAGTGATTCAGACCAGGCCAAACAAGAGGTGGTGAGAGGGGCAGAGGTATGAAGCTGCTACCCACTGAACAAGTAAGCATCACAGAAAATATTTGGTGATATCTGAGTCCCAGGTTTTAGAATTTACCCTAAATTACCTTTCAGTTATCCTGGTCAGATTACACTTTTAAGGCCCATATGGTTTTTGCAGACAAATCCAAATGGATCCTGCTACCATCTGTGCTTACAGGTTCTTCTCAGGAAGAACAATTGTATTTGAATAGGTTGTCCTGATTCAGTTTAATGAGGAGCTCCACCAAAGAAAAATTACACTAATTTGAGAGGCATGCACAGAGAGTTTAAAAAGTTTGTTTCAAAGTGAGGATGACATCAGCTCAAAGTCCAGTACTGAACATCAGACCAACATCTCTGTGACTTCTGTAGACTTGGTTATTATCAGGAGCGTATAGCAACTTCTGCAGAACTGATTGATGCTGACACTGCTGGTCTTGCCATTTGCTCTCTAAATCTGCCAGAAGCAGACATTTTCTGGTGTTTCTTATCTACACTGAAATCACGGTAGCACCAATCAGAGTGTAGATTTCAAGGCAAGAGGAAATATACACTCATGTAATGCAAATGCTAATGTAAACGGGCCTTGTGTGTTCACTCAGCAGTTTCTGTATCACATCTGCATCTTTTAATCAAGTGAAAACTTACTATTGAAAACATAATATGCTGCCATGTCACGCGTCATCCCTGTTCCAGAAGCTAGCTGATTCCCTGTAAGAACTTGTAACTCAGTTTTTCAAGTTTACAGAGTTTGGAGCAAGGTCAGGTTTGGAACAATAGATTGAGAAGGCTTCACATAACAGAAATCCTTTATGTTGTATATCATGTACATACCACCTTAATTGAAACACTTATTCACTTTCACTTTCTTGATCTTTGTAATCTGAGCTATTTCTATGTTGCTTTTCTACTAGGAAAATTTTGTATAAGTGGATCACTTTTTCTTTTTTTCTAGTCAATATGCCCTGTTCTCAGTGGATAAAAATCTACCCTGAAAATTAAGGTCATCATCCTTTTAAAGCTCAAAAATCATAGTGCACAGAAATTGTTGTTGACTTCATAGTAAGCCTAGTCATATTCAGAGCATGCCACTTTCTTACGCGGAAATTGCACTCCAGATAGTGGTCAAAAGAGGAGGCTATTTGCAGCCTCCACTTCAGATAGCCAGGGGATAATGTGTTCACATGGACAGAAGCCAGAAAATTGTAAATGCGAGCATCTTAGCTAGCCATCATCTAATACCAGGATCTAAAGTGACACATAGTAAGAATAACAATGACATTATTCTCTGCTTGTAGGGCCAATTATTGCCTATAATTCATGATGTTCTATTTACAGATGAGGCAGCTTTTCCATTACAAGCTTCTCTGTGTCTGTTTTTGAGGCTGACATTTCTCATAGTAGCTGTCAGTCCAGTCATAAGAGCATTTTATGATTAATGAGATAATGAAATAATTATTTTGCTTTTTCTGAGGTGCTTCAAATCCCACAGACATAGTTTACAAGAGGGAAACATGGGATGGCTCAGGCTTCTGATAGCAAGTTCTACTGCTGCTCAGCTGTACACAGGTGATTTTTTAGTACAATGACCAGAGTTTTACATAAAGCAGCAGAACATTAGTGTCTTTTCTGATCTGCAGCCTGGCCCACGGATTTCTCTGAAAGTAAGCCTGATTGAAATGCAAAGGGAGCCTGAAAAAGGTTATAGAAGTGGATATGGTTTGTTTCCTCTGGTTATTTTGTTAAGCATTTTTGTACAATGCTAGGTTTGGTTTTACAGTTTTCTGTTATTACTTGTGAATAGCACCTTTCAAGGTCTCCAACTGGTACCAAAGCCCCCTTGGCACTTCGTATGTACATAATGCAGGAGTTCTGAAGGCATGAAGGAAAGCAGAAATGCTTAAGCAGACTAGGATGCTCTAGGCTGGGTAAGAGTTGGCTGACAGGAATAGGATAGAGGCCTATCCTGAGAGAAATGGAGAAAGTATATAAAGAAACTACATTTGTCATAGCAAAAGAAATAGGGAACCCCAAATGAGAAAAGATAACAAGTTCAAAACAAAGAAAAGGACATGGCTCCTCACATAATATGTAGGTAAGCTGTGGGCATCCTTGCTCTGAGATGTTATTATGGTGTTGATTTTGCATGAATTCAAGAGGAGACAAATTCATGGAAGAAAATTTGTCCTGTCCCAGGTGGAGGGTGGCTAATATGTAGAAAAATGCTCATGGCTTATGAAGTTTCCAGAGCCACAAATCTCTTAATGTCTGTGATAATATTCTGTGGTAGTATCATTGTAGGTCTGTTCTGGCCTAACACGCCTTCTTGGGTTTTGTATGTTGCTGAGATTCAGGACTAAGTGGGGCTTCTGGTGTGATCCAGTGTGTGTCTGTTCTTATGTGTTTTATATTACAGTCCTTGAACTGTTTTCTGGAAAGAGATATGAGCACTGGGAAGGAAACCTGTATAGAAGTAGCTGTTGCTCTCAACATAAGTCTGGTAGCATTCAGAGCATGTCAGCCTCTCATAATGGAGTTATAGAATACCTAAACAATTTTTGGCAATTAAAGGTGCTGTAAACCTCATTATTTCCTCACATGTGTACACAGGGGCAGCCCAGAATAACTCAGTTGCATGTATCTAGAAATATCTGGAAAATGAGTGGGCAATCTTTGGATGTGTCTGTTTCATAATAAAAAAAAATCTCTTGGTGAATCTCAGCTTCCCTGAATTGCTGAGTCACTCTCCAGAATGGGTCAAGAAAGCCCTATGGACCTAGTAAGTAATTGATATCCATATTACTATGGCTAAGGCTGTCATTGATCTGCACCTTTCTGTGTCACCAGCAATTTAGATAGCCAAGCCTTAATTCAAGGACATTACTGATTCTGATGATTCCAAGCTGTCTGCTGATAGGGTTTGGAAATATTTTGAGGTGGATGAAACCTGTTATTCTCCCATAGCTCTAGGGAGTCCAGAGCCCGTGTATTAAATATGATAGTAATACTGTGAAGTCCACGAAGTAGTCTACCCAAAACCTGCAAAGTCCAGTGTGCTTATGGCAAATGTGCTTTCGCAAAGCATAGTCCTGCAGGTTTTATACAGAACATATGCCAGCAATGAAAAGGGAAGGAAGATCCATAGATTCATTGACAGATATTCTCTATATTTGACAAGCTAATGCTTTTTGGAATTTGTAGTGTTTTCTGACTGTATACTCTTTTATTAAGAAACTGAGTGTAAGACTGTATTGGTTAAGTGGGTTGAGAGCTGGTTGTCTTTGAGGAATCAGGGGTCTGCAGAGGGCTGCTCTGGCACGCACTGATAGATGAAGCTTTCTGGAATGTCTAAGCTAGACTGGTACTTTAGCAAAGGGTTAAGCTAAAGTTTAGGGGCAATTGATGACCAACATACATAAATGTGTATGATCACTTCCTGCTGCACCTAAAACCTGGAAGTGACCCTGTCATGGTTTAATTCTTAAACTAAAGCCAAAACACAGTGCTGTACTAGCTACTAGGAAGAAAACTAACTCTATCCCAGCTGAAAACAGGACAGACCCAAAGGGAAAACTGTGAGAGAGAACATATTTAAAAGAAGGATTTTACCAAATGCAGAGACTCTTTTATCTGTACTCACCTTTGGAGTCACAGTCTGTTAATCCATACCTATCCTTAAAAACACTTCATGGGCTTTTCACTGAGAACATACAGAGGCTCCCATTGCCAGCAACGTCTGCTCACAAACTCTGTTGAATAAGAAAACTTGGAATCATGTATTCAAATTTTTGCTTAAGAGTTTGAGAGGATCAGTTTGCAAAGTCTTGTTACCATGTTAAAGAAGAGAACCAGTGTCTGCAATTAACCAAGGGAGAAAGAAGGATTTCCAGTAAAATTTATTTCTCTTAGGCAGCCATTTTCAGCTGCTTTATCCTGGCAGTCTTTGACAGACAGCAGTGCAGACTGACTGTCTACTTACATAAACATATTTCCAGGAGGGGTGGAAGTAAGTTTTCTGAATTATGTTAACTCCTGATAATCTCTTCCACTAAGCTTCCACTCATAATAGCTCTCTTTACTGCATTTTTACCTCTTCTCTGTACTTCAGTGTTTATCTTTAAAGTTGCCAGAAATTTGGCATCCAGATGCTTAAGCCTCTAGAAAGAATCACAGTCCTAAAGACTACAAAGCTCTAAGTTGTATTACTCAGTTTTGTGTTATAACATCACCCAACTGTTGAAGACTCAACTTGTATTTTAATTTGTTGTGTTATTAAGCTCACTAGAGGGAAGAGAAAGGGAAATAAAAAGGAAATGGTTTTATGAAGAACAGGGAAATGGTTTTGTGAAGAACTTAACTTATGTCTAGGACCTCTGGGACATGATCTGGTTTCAAGACTATATATTAACAAGATGTTTTCTTTTCTAGTCAGGCATTGAAACAGGCTTCCCAATGAAGTGGTGGAATCACCATCCCTGGAAGTGTTCAAAAACCATGCAGATGAGGCCCTTGGTGACATGGTTTAGTGGTGGACTTGGCAGTCCTGGGGCTATGGTCAAAGTTGGTGATCTTAAAGGTCTTTTCCAATCTACTCGATTCTATGAATCTATTCTCTAGCTTTCTGAAAAAAAAAATAATTAAAAAATAAAATAGTGGTTTTCTGTTCACCTTGAACTTTTGTATACCTACATACATACAAGGTCCCACCCTCGCCCCAGCCTAACATTCCAGTGCCAAATCCTCCGCTTGCATTGGCATAAATGTTCATGTAACTCAACAGTCAGTCAAGTTTAAGAATAGATTGGCTGAAAAATATCCTTAAAAAAATATTTTAAAACTGTCAGACTTGAGCTGTTATAAAATTATATATATTCTTCAGCTAGTACAAGGAAAACATAACTGAATTGCAATGGGTTGCAGTGTGCGATGGGGCTATCTCTTTCAGTGGTGATGAGGATTTTCATGGGGTTGAAGTGACTGTGTAACAGCCTTTTGAACAAGCACTACCGTGAAGCAACAGCACAAATTTTATTTAACAAGTTAAATAAACTGCTTGAGATCCTCTTTTCCTGCTCCTTCCTTCAGCACATGCAAGATTTTTCAGGAAAGAGAATCCTTTCCAGGCCTGACTTCAGCTGAGTCTTGCTCCTTTTACAGATACTGCAAGTACCAGTTGTGCTTATACCCTTTATCCCTGCAGCGGCATACAGCATCTATACATCTTCACCCTTCATTTGTGATAGTACCCTTTCCTGCTGTTACAGAGGACTAGTTGATCAGGTCAATTCAAAGTGATCTGTCTCTCCTTATCTTTCCCCAAAGAGATCTGTAGTTGTCAGCAGAGCCGTGCACCATTAACAGGGGGCTGGGAGTGAGTCTAGCAGTTTGCTGTTGGGACTTTTTATTGTAACCACATCATTCTGACCTTAAGATAACTGCAAGGAATTAGCATAACTGGCCAAGAGATTTGCCAGATTGCTCTTCTTTTCCCTGGAGCAAAGCATTCATGCATGAACTGACACTGAAACTGGGCCAAACTCTGCTCTTGCCATAGTTATTCCTATAGGATTATAGGTCTGTTTCCTCAGCAATATATATGCTGTACAGACTAAGATGCTTGCATCAGGGCCTTCTTCCATTCTTTAAGACCTGAGGTAGCACCAAAGGACCAGGTGGCATTCTTGAAACCCATTTTCTGGCTCCAGACAGCTGCTGGCACACAGGGAGGAGAAAGAGGGAAAGATGAAATATTGTGCTGTCCATACCAATGCATGCAGCTACAAAGAGCAGGAAAGAGATGACTGGCAAACACAGTGAACTTGAAAGTTGTAATGCATTTTATTTTCTGGATATTAAATGTACCTATTTTGTATTCCCTGCCAAGTGTTAAATCTCTTTCAATAACCACCAGAAGATGTTTCCTTTAAAGCTGTTAACAGAGCGATGGGTTTTACTAACAGATGAACAGGTGAATTTCCTTTCATGATTGTTGCTCCCCAAAAGACACATTACTGCCCTCGAAAATAGGTGCAGTGCCCAACGCTGTCCACAAGGAGGGGAACAAATCCTAGATCCAGAAACGGAATTTTTACAGAGAGAACGGCGCTCATCTGCCCAAAGAGAAAAAAAAAAAAATCTGATTGTATTTTCCAAATAGATCAAATGTCCTGGCCAAGACTTCAGGGTAAGTTTACACTTTGTTCAGGGCCAATTGTAATAATTGAAGAAATAGATATCTCTCACAAGGGGTAATGCTGCAGAAAACATGGTCACTTACCCTGTGCTGGTACTGTTTGTCATTCTTGTGAGAACACTGCAAAATTCCTTGGGAAGGTCTGTTTTAAGAATGATGAAGGCCAGATTCTCACTGAAGAAAAACAGGGACCTGCACTGTTACTAGCTAGGAGCATGAAAAACCTTTAGAATCATAGAATAGTTAGGGTTGGAAAGGACCTTAAGATCATCTAGTTCCAACCCCCGTGCCATGAGCAGGAACACCTCACACTAAACCATGTCACCCAAGGCCTTGTCCAACCTGGCCTTGAACTCTGCCAGGGATGGAGCATTCACAACCTCCCTGGGCAACCCATTCCAGTGCCTCACCACCCTAACAGGAAAGAATTTCCTCCTTATATCCAATCTAAACTTCCCCTGTTTAAGTTCGAACCTGTTACCCCTTGTCCTATCACTACAGTCTCTAATGAAGAGTCCCTCCCCAGCATCCCTATAGCCCCCCTTCAGATACTGGAAGGCTGCTATGAGGTCTCCACTCAGCCTTCTCTTCTCCAGGCTGAACAGCCCCAACTTTCTCAGCCTGTCTTCATACGGGAGGTGCTCCAGTCCCCTGATCATCCTTGTGGCCCTTCTCTGGACTTGTTCCAACAGTTCCATGTCCTTTTAATGTTGAGGACACCAGAACTGCACACAATACACCAAGTGAGGTCTAACAAGAGCAGAGTAGAGGGGCAGGATCTCCTCCTTCGACCTGCTGGTCATGCTCCTTTTGATGCAGCCCAGGATACGGTTGGCTTTCTGGGCTGCGAGCGCACACTGAAGCCGGCCCATGTTCATTTTCTCATCAACCAACATCCCCAAGTCCTTCTCCGCAGGGCTGCTCTGAATCTCTTCTCTGCCCAACCTGTAGCTGTGCCTGGGATTGCTCCGACCCAGGTGTAGGACCTTGCACTTGTCATGGTTAAACTTCATGAGGTTGGCATCAGCCCACCTCACAAGCATGTCAAGGTCCCTCTGGATGGCATTCCTTCCCTCCAGTGTATCAACCGAACCACACAGCTTGGTGTCATCGGCAAACTTGCTGAGGGCGCACTCAATCCCACTGTCCATGTCACCAACAAAGATGTTAAACAAGACCGGTCCCAACACCGATCCCTGAGGGACACCACTCGTTACTGGTCTCCAGCTGGACATTGAGCCATTGACCACAACTCTTTGCGTGCAGCCATCCAGCCAGTTCTTTATCCACCGAGTGGTCCATCCATCAAATTGATGTCTCTCCAATTTACAGACAAGGATGTCATGTGGGACAGTGTTGAACACTTTGCACAAGTCCAGGTAGATGACATCAACTGCTCTACCCCTGTCCATCAGTTCTGTAGCCCCATCATAGAAGGCCACCAAATTGGTCAGGCAGGATTTCCCCTTAGTGAAGCCATGCTGGCTGTCACCAAGCACCTTGTTGATTTTCATGTGCCTTAGCATGCCTTCCAGGAGAATCTGCTCCAAGATTTTGCCAGGCACAGAGGTGAGACTGACTGGTCTGTAATTCCCCGGGTCATCCATTTTCCCCTTCTTGAAAATGGGGGTTATATTTCCCTTTTTCCAGTCACCAGGAACTTCACCTGACTGCCATGATTTCTCAAATATGATGGCCAGCAGCTTTGCAGCTTCATTTGCCAGCTCCTTCAGGACCTGCAGATGGATTTCATCAGGACCCATGGACGTGTGCATGTTCAGATTTTTAAGATGGTCTCGAACCAGATCCTCTCCTACAGTGGGCCCGAGGTCTTCATTCTCACAGCCCCTGTGTCTGCCTTCCAAGACTTGGGTGGTTTGGTCAGAGCCTTTGCCAGTGAAGACCGAGGCAAAGAAGTCATTCAGAACCTCAGCCTTCTCCAAATCCTGTGTAACCAGTTCTCCTGAGAGCTTCCTGAGGGGGCCTACATTCTCCCTAGTCTGTTTTTTATTTGCTATGTACCTGTAGAATCCCTTCCTGTTATCCTTAATATCCCTAGCCAAGTTTAATTCTAACTGGGCCTTGCCTTGGCTTTCCTAACCTGGTCCCTAGCCTCCCGGACAACATCCCTGTACTCTTCCCATGCCACCTGTCCTTGCTTCCACTTATTATAAGCTTCTTTTTTTCAACTGAATTTTCCTCAGGAGCTCCTTATCCATCCAAGGAGGTCTCCTGGCCCTCCTACTGCACTTCCTTCTAGTTGGGATGCAACACCTGAGCTTGTAGCAGGTGATCCTTGAATATCAACCAACAGTCTTGGGCCCCTCTGCCCTCTAGGGCTGTATCCCATGGAACCTTCCTAAGCAGGTTCCTGAAGAGGCCAAAGTCTGCTCTTTTGAAGTCCAGGGCAGTGAGCTTGCTGCACGCTCTTCTCACTGTCCTGAGGATCTCAAATTCAAGCATCTCATGATCGCTGCATCCAAGGCTGCCCTGGAGAGTCACGTTTCCAACGAGCCCTTCCCTGTTGGTGAGCACGAGGTCAAGCATGGCACCTCTCCTTGTCGGCTCCTCTATTAATTGCAGAAGGAAGTTGTCTTCTACACAATCGAGGAACCTCCTGGATTGCTTGTGCCGGGCCGTACCGTCCTTCTGACAGATGTCAGGGTGGTTGAAGTCACCCATGAGAACAAGGGCCTGTGAGCATGAAGCTTTTCCTATCTGCAGAATTCAAAACAAAAATGGGAAGATCTTCTGATGTTGATGGCCACTGTAGCAAAATAATGAAACCTTTCTTGAAGACTCTTTTTACATATTGAGTGTGAAAATTGTCAGCTGAAAACATTACCTGCAAAATCAACCTATTTTGTTGAGATAAAATTGATCCCCAGAATATACTGTGAAACTGGTAGCAGTTTTTCTTAGAACATGTTTTATTCAGCTTTCACATGAAAGTGAACATACCTTTTCTTCCTGGTCTTCCCCTAATAAATGCAGACTGATACTTGTTCAGATTTGTTTATGTCATGCTTGTTTCCCTGGGTCTATTTTAGATGAGTCTTAGTTTTAAGCTGGAGATGTTTCTGAGACATAGTGATGTGTGTGACCGATAATGGAAATGATTAAGCACATGGGCAAAACCCAGAAAATGTCTGGCTGGTCTGCTGTGCAGAGTTTAAACTAGGTAGAATGCTCATGACACTGCAAACACCTGAAACTCTTTGTGAGTAAACTATGTGATTCAGGCACAACCTCGTGCTGCCTGAGGTTGGAGTGAAGTCACTTGCTGCAGGGACAGATAGGGTTGAAAGTAATAACTGTCTATGCTTTCCTGAAAGCACATAGGAGAGAAAGAATAATATTGGGTGGTTTTTTTTCATGCAGGTAGGCATTCGGAGAATGAAGACCATAATTCTGCTTCTTTGCAACCTGAGAACCTTTTCTCTTCCAGTATGTTCAGTCCCACTTCTTATTTGGCAGGGTTTATGTGCTAACTTAGCTGAACTATCAGAGAAAATCTTGAGACTAACTATTTTCATCTCTGCTTTTTGAATGCCTCCAAGACAAATAACAGATTCTGGAGGATAGTCCCAGAGGCAGTGGTTGGATCTCCAGTATTTTGCAGGCTTAATAATGGCAACTCAGTGATCTAGTCCTAGGCACAGATCTGGTTCAGGTAGAAAGTATTTTTTTAACTTGTAGCAAATTGGACACTTAGTAAGTGGGAAATTGTTAGTGTAAGAACTGACACATAACCACTGGAATGGTTATATGAGGTGCTTTATTGCAGCGCTGGGAAACCAGGGGCACCCGCCCAAATCTGGCTTCAACCCCGTCACATCGCGTTCACAATTTATGCATAAAAGTTTCGCAATTAATGCATATTCAACATATGTTGCTACATTAACTGATACATACGCATCAAGGATTACTTCATTAGTCCATTATGACATCAGCCTCTTCTGCGCTTGCGCAGCCCCCTCTGGTGTTCGTCCCCATGAAGTAAGGAGTCTTCGTCAGATTAAGTAAGGAGTCTTCCTCCGCTTATTCTTTTCACCTTTCTGCTCTTTGGACAGGCCCCAACCATTATGTGGATGTCAGCATTCTCACTTCCTCACTTGGCTTGTCCTTTTATGTTGCAATGATTTCACAAAGCTACCAATATTGCAGAGATGAAATGTTCTGCTGCTTAAGATACATGGTTTCTATTTCTAGACATAGCTTCCTTGTAAGCAATAAAAAATTATGAATGTCTGTATTATCAAGATGCACAGCTAGACAAAGCTTCCTTTTTCTAAACTACAAGGTCTTAGGCCAGGCATCCTGTGTCCTACTTGTTGTTGTTAGTTTCTACTGCTGAGGCTACCACAGCAAAGTTACAACATTCTTTTAATATACAGAAGTCTACTATTGATTAGAAAACTTTTCAAATATAGTCATTTCTATTGCTCTATATAATCATTTTAACTTAAAATGTCACTCTTTTTCTAACAAAATTGTGTGCTGAAATGAACATAGCTGAGGGTCGTGCTGTAGTTACATATTCCTTACTTTCTTATTAGTAAAAGGCACCACTAGGCAGATGTGTTTGACAGTGTTCCCTGCTGTCTTGTGAGTAAGACTCACTTATTATGATTTCGTGGATTGGTAGTATAAGGCAAGACTTCAGGGATCATCTAGGTAATATTTCAGCAAGACAACTGTGTGCAAGATGATACTTTTGAAGGTGATCTTGAATACATGGACATAGAACTGTGTTTCTACAGAAAGCCAAGTCTTGCTCTTTAACGACTACAAATATTTAGCTAGTCTGCCAGTTGTAAGATGTAATTACTCAGCCACAGGTTAGCTGAGTTAAATCAAAGCATATTAGGTTACACAGAGATACGTTTCTATGTGTGGGTGAGGCAAACCAGAGGAGTCCTTTCTGTAAGCAACATCATAACTTGAGCCAGGTGCTATAAAACCCATTTTCTTCTCAAACAAATCCTGCAATTTAATTTATCAAAGTTTTCTGCCATGTTGCTTCTATAAGCTCTGCTACAGTGAAGCGCAATCAATCTGTATTAGATTTCACTTCCAGGATAAAAACCTTACATGATGTTATTTATACTCTTGAGAATATTTGAAAAGTAACTTGTAAAGATTCCAGTTTGGCTAATTGTCTAGGGCAGCTCATTTAATTAAAGAAGTGAGGGGAAAAAAAGTGAAGAATTGCAATTCAGAAAGCATCTAAGAGAGTGATAAGGTTCCCTGTCCTAGCCAAAATAGTCTGGTGTTACTACAGCTCCTGTGGGTAATTGTAAAAAAAACAAACTAAACCAAACCAAAACAAAAAAGTGGACAAAAACATCAGTGAACTGAAATTACACTTTTTCCCCTCAAAAACTGCAAAGACCATTTCTGAGTTAGAACCAGAAAGTTTTCAGTATTTTATTTGCTTCACCATGATGATCAAAACTCACCTAAACCAATTGCACTTGCTGAAAGTAAACCTCCATGTTCCTGTGGTGTAAATGCTAAAGTACAGCTTAGATTTCGATTCATGGTATGCTTTACGGGCTTCAGTGCTAAAGAGAGGTATGCATGGCCTTTGACAGGACTGTGGGGAAACAGAGCTATTTGTAGTATGGCGACTGTGTTTCTGTCTCCTCTTTTGTCTCCTCTTCTGTAATACTCACATTAGGACTGTGAAGCGTTACAGACATCTCTGCTTAAATTCTTTTGATTCATTACTCTACTTTGTGGAGAAAATGCCTGTAACTCAGAAGCTGAAAGTACACTTGCATAGGAACTGTCCTTGGGTTTTAACAGAAATAGCATAAAAAAGCTGCTCTAATGGTACACAGAAGAAGAATTTTCATCAAACCTTAAATGGAAAACTTGATTTTAAACTGTTGAAATTTTAAGCTGTTGAAAATGGTTTGTGCTGTTCTTTTCCATATTTAAGGAGCACATAAAGCAATGGAGCTTGAAAATGCCTGCTTTCACACTCCGAATCGTGCAGATGCTGCAGATGTATGGTGCTTTGCATTGCCCAGCAGACAGAGTTACTGTGCACAGGTTTCTTTACTCTGGGATGTAATTTGGGATTGTGGGAATCCTTAGTTAACTGTAGTTTGGGAGCAGGAAACAACTACCCATGCAGAACAGATGATAGTCATCTCTTGAAGTCTACTTATTCCTTCTGCACTCCAAAGGTTTTGGTTACCCTCACATGAGCAACCTCTATATTCCTTCCACAAGTGCAACCTATTCTTCTAACCCTGTAAACTCTGGTTCAATTTATCACTTGTCAGCCAAGAAGTTTCCGCCTGACAAATGGTGGCTTATTGTGCCAAGATCTAGACATACATATTTATAAACTAGGATTAGGTGTGGGTTCAGATATCTCTTCCATGTAAATTCAAAGTGAACCAACTTGGTAAGTAGCTGTTAGTAACAATTATTGTTAGTTATTGCTACTAATTATAATTACAAGAAGCATAAATCATAACTCATTATTAAAGTAATACAATAATAATATATCAGTATATTAGTTTCCCAAAGGCTCTGTGGCACCATCTGAATATCTTCTTCTCCAGGAAAGAGATCTGTTTGACAACAGTGAATGACAAAAGCAGGACATAGCTCCTGACCTGAACATCTGTAAGGGTCCTGCTGATACATTATGACAGTGATGCTGATTGTCTTGCAAAAAGAAATGATGATAGCTAGCTTATCTTTTAAGCAGTCAACCTTTGCATGCTGTTCTGTGAAAGGGTGTTATCACAGCTCTTTCATCCTCAGTGGTGGAGCAAAGAAAGCACAGAGCTGCTGGCCTTCCCCTCATGGATATTTACTACCACATGAAAGATAGCTCAAATGTGGCACACAGTCATTCACTCATATGCAGATTTGCTTCTAAATATTAAAACTTTCTTTTCTCCCTTCTCCCTAGCAGCTCAGTGCTGCTGTGGAAGGCCCAGAGGCACTGATAGTTCAAGCAGCAGGCGGTGAGTTGACCACACAATTGCTGCTGCAGCTGCAGGTGAGCTGGAGCAGAGGAGGAAAGGGGAAGCACTTCAGAGCTACCTAAAGGGCTCTGAAAGAGCTACCAGAGGTTCTCAGGGCTGTTTCTGAGGCTTCTTGGTTAGACTGAGCCAGCAGATCTTCCTTACATGGTTGTGTTCGAGGAATCCTAAGAAAGATGTGGCAAGGGAAACAAAAAGGCTGCCTGGAGCTGTTTGTGAAGACTTCCTTTCCAGACAGGGAAAAATAGGACACAATTTATCTGATCTGACCGATTTAGCTATTCTGTAACATGAGATCCAAGGCTAGAAGGAGACCGTATTTCCTAGGATGCTCCCACATCTTTCCGTAATTCTGTGGCAATTGAGCTGAAATGAAAGGCATCCTCCCACATATCTGTTCTGCTTTCCAGAATAAGATGGAAATCTGTACAATTTGTCCAAGGACAGGAATTTATATAGCAGATGCCTAAACTTAATTCCACCCAAAGTGTCATTGGTCTGTCTGAATTCCATGTTGCAGAATTACTGAATGAATTTACCAGCTGTCTCCATGTGTCACCTTTTCTTTTCCCCTGTCTGTTTTTGTTTGTTTGTTTTGCTGTTTTTCCTTCTGGATTTTTTTTTTTTAAGTGTTTTTTTTTTTTGGTGGGGGGGGGGTGGGGGGCGTGGGGGGTGTTTTTGGTTGGTTTTTTTTTTTTTTTGTTTTGTTGTTATAACACAGATGCTTCCTGTTTTAATTGCCCAAACAGGGCTATGGGTAAGAATACTAATTCCTAGCAGTTTGTTCAGCAATACAGCCGTGTGCTGATCCAGCGGAATTACCACAGGCAGGGTTCTGGTGAACAGCAAGACATGAGCCAGCTGGTTGCCCTTGCAGCAAAGCAAGCAAAGTTGCCCCAGGATGCCTCAGCAAGAAAATAGCTAGCAGATGAAGGGATGCATCTTTTCCATGATCCTGAAGAAAACATTCATAACCATCTTATCCTTGAGATGCTTCTCAAGGTATCATAGGAACACTTTATTCACCTGTTAAACACAGTTCTGGATAAGTGAAAAGGAGCAGCTCTGAAATGCTGAAGGGAGATTTTGGCTGAACCATGTGTTTTGACTTTGTGGTTAAAATGTCTCATGACTGCAGTTTAAACGAGCATGTTACTTCAGACTGTGAGAGGTAGCAAATATATATGTTGCTGGCTGACTCAATTCAGCTGATAGGATTAAATTCTGTGGTTGTTAATATAATTAGATAAACCAAAATAATTTATGGTTGGGTTTGTAATCATGTTGATTTAACTTGTTTATGTAGTAAACTGAATTTGGCTGATTGAAAGCCATTGCAACTGTATTAAAAACTGGTACTTCCTTAGGAAGGTTAAATTTGCTCAGTTAAATTACTTCAACTTTTTATGTAGACACTGAGATAAGATGCTTATTTTAACACCTGCTAAGTGTTTTGGCCTTTTAAAGAAACATTAGGGTCCCATCCTCTTACTTTCCTCCACAAAATTAAGGTGACTGTAAATAGAAAAAAACAAATCCCCAAACTAGCCTGCCTTAATGCTGACTTGAGCTAACTTTGCTTGTTTGTCCTCTCAGGGAGGAATGCTCAGCTCTGAGGAAATTGTGAGTAGTATATTAATTTTTTAAAATCTTCTCCTTGAAAGACAAACTCAGTGAAACAGATGAAGATCCCAGTCCACCCCTTGAATTACTGGCATTAGCATTATCCCTAGCCTGAAGTCTCATCTCAGATTGTGACCAAATCTGTTGCTCCAGGTAAAGTTGGAAGGAGCCTCACAATAAATAATGATTAAATTTGAGAAGAAATTCCTGTCTCTTAGGGTGTCAGTTTGTATGCCAAGGCAGAAGTGGGATTATCTTTTCCATAAATAATCCCTGTTCTCTCTCATGTAATTATGTTGGGAATATTTCATATCTATTATAATCTTCAATCTGTCTTGCTGGCCAGCCTCAGGGATATATTGCAACAGCCAGTTCCACAGGTTAATGAAGCGCAGCATGGGGAGATGTTTCTTTCCCTTTGCTTTTAGATTAATTGCTTTCTTTCTTGTTGAAAGTATTCCAGTTCCTGTATGTTGAAACAGGGGAAACAAGAAAATATCATAAATTGCCCTTTTACAGCTGGAAATGTATTGCTTACTGCTAGCCTGTCCTTTCTCCTATCAGCTTTTGCTTGCAAGTAGCCCTTTGGTTCAGAGTAGCTCCTTCTATACTGACAAGGTATGAATTAGTATGTGACAAACAGTTGAAACACGACTTCATTTCCTGTCACTGTTGTTGTTTTCAGTTAAGGGATTACAATCACTGAAATCTGCAATACTCCTTTTGGTCTTGAGTCCAGTAGTTTTCTTTCCTTTACTTGTACAAAATCTTTACCTTTTGTGATTTAGTTGGCTTGCTTTTGTTTTGCTAGGTGCCTGCCCTAAAGTCCAGAGGGTCTCTTACACATGTTTTTCATACTTTCAGGGGCACAGATTCCAGAAGCTTCCCTACTTCTTTCAGGTTATCCACTGCTATCCTGTATCACAGGAGGTGCTGTCCACCCAGGAGAAGTGACACGAGCCCTTCCCAAAATCTTGCAGACAAATCCTGAAAGCAGCTGTGCTCTTAAGAACTCAGGTCTACAGTGATGAAACTGTAATAACAAGTGCAACAAGCACTAGGCCATGGCTAGTGAAGGGGTAAGCAATGTCCCCTTAGCCTGATACAAACACATTGACATTTGGCTTCTTTTAACCCCGTTCTGTGCACACCAGGAGTGCCAGCAGTTCCTTTTCAGCAGCTTACGTAGCATATAGCTTGGTGAACTGCAGCAGTACAGCTTTGCCTGAATCCCAGGCCCTCCACTTAGCAATTGTGTCTCTGTTTCTAGCAACTGGTTTCACGCATGTTTATTGAAGCAGTTAACCTGGCTAGCCATGAATGCTGTTCTCGCACAGTCAGGTTGGGCCCCTCATGGGTCCTACTACCAGCAGGCAGGCTACCAAACCCTGGTGGGTCTATTGACGGTCTTGGTCCAACCCTTCCTGCCAGCACCAAGAAGGGCTGGCAGAATGAGGATGGTGTTACTGAAACTGTCTGTGGAACAGTCCTGGCTCCTTCTATTCACCTTCTGTCCAGGTGGGAAGGAGCAGTAAACTGTTTCAGGTCCCCCTGAAATGGAGTTCAGACTTGACACATCTCTTTGAGAGATCTTGATACTTTCTCACTTTAAGAAATGGTTATTCAGTCTCTTGGAGAGCATAAGGAAAACCGCTTTTACCACATCTACCTCATCCAAAGGGTTGATGGTTATGCTATTCTTAGGGTTGTTGAGATGCCTAAGAGATGGGCTGTTTGTGCTAAGCTGCTGCCAGAAAACTTGTAGTTCTATCTTTCTCCTGTTCATAATAAAAAATTCAGTCACTTCCAAAGACTGTGCAACTGATGGCCAATCATGTCCAGCAGTCCCATGCTTCAAATGAGTGGTTTTTGATTTACAGGAATTAAATGGAGCATGAAGCTTATCAAAGGAAAAAGAGTTCTCTGTAATTGACTATGAAATTGATACAGCAGGCCCTGTAAGCCTGTATTGAACATGAGTCACAGAAATGCAGCCATGTCTCTCTAACTGAACACTTTCAACAACAGTATGCTTGAAACCTCATGTTCAGGTTCCAGATGATCTAATATATTTAAATACATAGTTCCCATTCACATTCATGAGATCTACATGCAGCAAAGGGATCCCGGGCCAAACAGTGTAGTCCTCATGTGCTTTATTATAGATTATTATCAGACCTTGACATCATAACCATATGCTGTGGTTATTTAATTGAAGTCTGATTCTCCTAAGACATGTTGCCTGAAAAAGCAGGTGTTTTCAAGAGAACTGGGAATTCATCTTTTTTTTTGCTGAAAGCTGCCAGCTGCTGAGTTACATGAGCAGAAACTGTACCACAAGCTCTTTTATTCCAACATAAATATCATTAGGAACTGTTGTTCTACTGGAAAGGCAAATCTACACACACATAAATCCACACACAGCCCTGTGCAGACAAACACAGAATAGCAGAAAAAAAAACAATCCCACCAATCTCCACTTAAGGTTCTTTACATGCCAGCTGTCATAGTTGAAATTTCCTTTTTAATAATAGTGGGGTGAAAGGCTGGACAAATTTCATATAAATTGGAGAAATGTTGCTGACATTTCATTCTCTCCTTTGGATAAAGGCTCCTTTCTGTGTCAGCAAGTGCAACAAGACTGTAATTTCCTTGTAGGTGTGTTCAAGTTAGGTCAAAAGCTGGAAAATAGAATTGGGTGCTGCCTCTAGTAAAAAAAAAAAAAAAATAAAAATTGTGATTTTCATCACATAGTGAAGGGACTTGTGTAAAACACCAACACGAGAGATAAATCAGACAATCTAAATGACTTTCTCCATGATGAAAAGTCATCCGAAGGCTTGGATTTCCTTGTTGGTAAAGTGGAATATTTCAGAAGAGGAGAGTCCTTTACATAAAGAATGTTTGGTCTGTTTCTTTGGTCCTATCTTCTTGTCTCCTCTGTATTTGCCATCTGGAATTGTAGCTCTGGCATGGAAAGCTTGAGGACATGGTACGATTTTCCCACTGAGCTATGGCATCTTCAAGAAGGATTCTCTTTGAGGCTGGAGTAGGACAGCAGCGCTGACATGTTAAGACACTTTTGGATGAAACTCCTCAAGGGGAGCATGAGCATAGGGAAATAACAAAATTTTTGCAAGCTCTGCTAAAATGCCTATTTGGTGTGCTCATACCTACTCTTTAACTTCTTCTAAACAAGATGTAAATACTGTTTTCTGCAGCTTTTATTTTTATTCAAGAGAGGGAATCCAGGAGAAAGTTTTTATTTCAGTGTACATGTGGACATTTGGTAATATGAGCCTGGTGTTACTATTTCAGTTCTGTTTCAAAATTCTGGTTGCTAAACTTCCTGAAGTGCAGAGAAAGTTCCAGTGTCTCCAGTTCAAAAGGCAGTGCCAGTACTGTAGCTGGGCACAAATGATTGAGATTTAAGATATCATTGTTTATGCCTACACAGTAATAATAAAAGTATCATTTCTTTACCCATAGCAAATTCAGAAAATTGCTGTTTCTCCCCTTTCTCCATTGCAGGCAGCAAGATCACTCACATTTCAAGACATGTATTTTTCCTTTATGCTCCCCATGCAGCCCTTCTGTCACCCAGGATCTGCATAGAAAGAAGTAAAAACACCTCCAATGCTGCTAACTGCAGATAGCACAGAACATTTGTATTTCCTCTACTTATTTCCTGGGCTTTACCTGGGCAATTGCATTTCAGACACAGACTTTTCTTCTTCTGCTCGTCTTAATCAGGCTTATTTGTTTCAGCAAGATGCTTGCCATCAATTACAAGCAGTTTCACACTGCTCTCTGTTTCTTTCCATCCCAGCTGTAAGCTTTTTAAGATTGTGGGATTTCTTCTTTGTCTTGTTTTGTGTTGGTGTTTGTTTGTTTGTTTTCCCAAAGGGAGCAGGATGATATGTAATACCAAATCCTATGTTCTTATGTTGAGATGTTGCTGATATGGAATCAAGGCACAACGTTTTTCTGGATGTTATATCCTGGGTAGAACAAGGAAATATTGATGCTATCTTTATGTTGCATTTGTAATGTTTGCAAACTAAAGCAGTTACAGTGTATGGCTTCAGCTGGAACCCACACATTAGCTTTAATTTTCCTTTAATTAAGTCTTAATTTCAAAAATTCCCCCCTGCTGCCTTTTCCTGGGGGGACGGGGGAATTGGGGGGTATTAGGCAAATGTTCTTTTTTTTCTATGTGTAAGAGATACCCCATGAAGTTATCTAGGTATTCCAAGGTCTGTCTGGGTATTCCAACTTGTCTTTCACATGACTGATATATTTTTCTCTTGTAAAAGTGGGGAAAAGAGTGAACAGTATCTGATGAGATATTAAGTATCTCAGAGCTAAGTTTCTTCCTGAATGAAAGGTTGCCTTATGTTTGTGATTGTTTGCCTGGTATCTATTTATTAATTTAAAATACATGAATGTTTCAATTCCTTCTTTAGCTGGGGCAGAAAGAGAAATGATGGAATGCCCTTCATTCTTAGACACATCTCTCTTATATTTCACTTCTATCTAAAATCAAGGAGAACTGAGAGGCTGCTTTCAACTACTTTAGCTTCCAAACAGATGATAACAATAGATATGGGCTTATTTTTCATACCATCCCCTGAAGAGACCAGAAACATTAGGAAATTCCTTCTGTGGCTGGGGAAAATCCTCTTTCACTCTTAGAAATTATTGGCTTGGACAATGCATAAAAAAATATAGTGATTAGGCTATCTTTTGAGTCCAGAAAAATATTATTTTCTGAGTGCAACATTAGGACCAATTTTCATTGACAGCTTTGTTATGCAGAACAGACATTACTTCAGAGGACTTCCAGACTGCAGAATTTCACAACAATGCTCAGTCCTGCCAACAATCTTGCCCTACGACAATACCAACATCATCTGGTGAGCTAAGCATGTTAGACTCTCAGAGTGACTAATCCTAGTGCTGCCTGTTTATCATGGTCTTTCACTCACATATGTAAATGGGACAGTACAGGGCTTCTAGTAACTTCATGTTATTTCACAAGACTAGTCTTTGACTTTTCAGCTATGTAAGTAAAAGAGCAGAAGAATTACAGAAGTCGTATCTCTCCACCTTGCCATCTGCATTCTGCAGGATACAAAACAGTAAAGAAAGTATACTGAGAGAGCCTATGGATTAAAAAAGAAATGACAGAAAGATGTTTTTATTTACAACTACTCATTCAGGACAGAAAGATGTTGAACCAAAAAAAAAACCCCAAAACAACAACAACAACAACAACAAAAAACCCAAACAAAACATCCCCAAACAAAATAAATAAATAAAAATGAACAAACCAAACAAACAAATCCCACCTAAATTATTTACTAAAAAAATAAAAAAAAGAAACAACCAAAAAACCCTCAGATCCCTATGCACTCAAGAGGGAGAAACATCAGCTCTCGAGATCTTAGTGTGACCTACCATAGACGTCCAGTGTATATTGTGATACTTTATAAACAGAAGACTATTTAAATGCCATTGGAAAATGATAGCAGGCATGCCAGCTTCTGCAAACAAAGCTGCCTCAAATCTGAGTACCAACAGAGTGATTTGTTTGTAATAAGGCTGAGTGACTGATACACATGTATTCCTCTTGCATTTGCTTGAATACACTGTACAGACTGCCTGCAGTTCTCAGCATTTCTTCATGTGTATGCCTTCCTGAATTTTCTTACCATTTATGTACAGAAATGAAGTGTCAAATGTATATCTGGGCAGGCTCTGTATTTAGATGACTCCCTTCCCTTCTTATTCCTCTCTCCATCTCTGGGTTTCACTTCTCTCTCAATCTGACACTTAGCTGTCCAAGAAGACAAAAAGGTCATGCAATGGTTGCACTTTTATCAGCCTTTTCTCTCTCCCAAGAACTTTGTTTTTTCTCCTAAGAAACCTGAGGAGACACTTGCGTCCAAGAAAAGGTCTTGTCAAGGAGAGAACTTGAGTAACAAGAGTATGTTACTCCTTCTTCTAATCTGAGAAACAGAAGCACTACTTTGGCCCAGAAGACCACTGGTCAGTATTTCTGTTATCTTGCTATGCTTTCATTCCATCATTCTTTTCATTCAGTACCAAAGCTCCAAACCTCTTAGCCATCTTGCCATACCACAGACTCTGTTAGGAAGAGAAGAGTTTAAAGATTGCAGGGAGCTTCTACTTACGGAAAGGAGATTATCTTTTGCCATCAGAAAAAATAGGAAGAACTGGTAAGTTACATGGGAAGAGCCACTTCAAATCTACCTCACCTAAAAAGTAGATGAGGAATTAAAAAATATTTTCTATTAGCTGGCAACGATAGGGAAAACTCCTCATCTTCCTCGGGCAGAAATGAAACCCCATACCCACACAGGATGTTGAGAACAAAGGATTGAATGAGAACTAAAGCTCCCATGCCCTTACTCCAGTAAGGGGTAACAAGACAGGGGCAGCAAGGGAGTTGAAACGATCCCTCATCCCTATGGATGTTTTCTACCTATTGAAGCAAATTGGAATACATGATCTGGAAGACCCAAGTTGACCATGATGCCCTCTAGGTGGTAATTCTCAGTTACAGTGTGCTGAGATGACTGACTTATGCTAAGAACTATGTGCCATATATATGCGCTCATACTTACAAAACATGCAATTCTGATTTTATTTCTCAAAATAAGCACATACTTGATAAATATGACTTAGTGCTCTTTATTCTGTCTTGAAATCTGTATTTGCTCCCCATGTGCTGGGAGAGGAGGGATACCTGGGAAAGGGATGCTTGCATTATCAAAACCATCAACCCAGACCCTAGGTACTGCTTATGCAAGCCCATTCAGCCTTCTTATCCCTGCCCCATCCATTTCAGTATCTCAAGAGACCTTCTTGCCATTGTAATATGCTGTGCGTCCTAAGAGAGGTCTCATCCAGAGAGCAGCACGTGCACCCCAAGAGAGAATTTCAGAAAAAGAAACTCAAATAAAATTATGAGAAATGGAATTTTAGTAAAATAGGAATGAAGTAGTGCACCTGTCTATGTATTTGGATTTGCCTGGTCACATAAAGCCAGTGTCGGCTGCAGGTTCTAGCTGGACCAATAAAAAACTCAAGATTGCTTTATTAAGGTCATTAAATTTGACTGACAGCAGACAACAAGCAGATTAAAAATCTTCTAAAAAACTAGCAATCCAAATGTTAAATTCACAAAATAGCATTAAACATGATAAATCATGAGGAAAAGATCAAGACTTTCACAAAAAGAAAAAAGAAATATCTTCCTAAATCTTTCTTTTATATACAAAGTAACCATGGAAAAGATACATGCAGTACTCATGCCTTTTACCCAGACTCTATTATCTATGGTGAAATACAATCACATTGAGGGCAATAAAAAAGCTTTTGCACCCAAGCCCAGCTATCTGAAATCCGGTCTTGTCCTGCACCATTAGAAAACCATCATGCAGATCCATGTGCTTACAGACATTGTATACATTGCTCTTCATCTTGGTGATGCTAAAAGGACAAACACATACTAATTTCTTGCACTTACCAGCTCCTAGTGGTTTTAGCAACTTCAGCATGTTAAGTCATGGTTTTGAAACCAAAGACACTTGCTAGTTCTTCATGCATTTCAATAACATTCAGAGACTATTGGGACACAAAGAAAGAAGTAGTCTTCTCTTCTTGTGTAGTGAAATCCCAAGCTCGCCTTTGGAAGTTTGTTCCCTTTATTGCAGAAATAATAAAACATTGCCCACACAGAGAGGGAAAGATCTCAGAATATAATATTTCCCTTGTCTGCTAGGCAGGTGACCTTGTCATAGGAGAATATCAAATTAGTCAAAAAGACTTTCCCTTTGGGAACACATGTTGACTGTGCCTGATGACTGCATTACTCCTTAAATGCCTTTTAATAGTACCCAGTACAATCTTCTCCATATTTCTTTCCAGGAACTGATGTTAGACTAACACGTCTGTAGTTCCATGGATCTTTTTTGAAAATTAGAGTAACATTGGCTAGCATCCAGTCAGTAGGGACCTCCGAGACTTCCAAGTCCTTTGGTAGATGGTTGAGAGGGTTCCAGCCATAATATCCCCTAGATCCTTCAGTACGCTGGGATAGATCCCACTGTACACATGGACTTGTAGACATTCAGCTGATACAGCTTGTCCCTTACAATTTCTGTGTCCGCAGAAGGAAAGTCACTGTTCTCACAGTTGTGGTCCTCCTACTCAGTGTACTGAGCAGCCCAAGATCTATCAGTATTATTAAAGACAGAGGCAAAAATACCATTGGATGCCTTTGTTTTTTTCTTCATCCTTAGTATCTGGATAACCATCTCCAACAAGTATCAGTCCAATGTTTTCTTTAGACCTTATCTCGTTATTGCCTTCCAGAGGAGGGCCACAAAAATGATCAGAGGGATGGAACACCTGTCCTACAAGGAAAGGCTGAGAGAGTTGGAGTTGTTAAGCCTAAAGAAAAGAAGACTTTGGGGAGACCTTATTGTGGCCTTTCAGTACTTAAAAGGGGCTTATAAGAAAGACGGGGAGAGACTTTTTAGCAGGGTCTTTTGCAGCAGAAAAAGAGGTAATAGTTTTAAACTTAAAGAGGGGAGATTCAGGCTAGATGTGAGTAAGAAATTCTTTCCAATAAGGGTGGTAAAATACTGGCACAGGTTGCCCAGAGTTGTGGTAGATGTGCTATCCCTGGAGACATTCAAGGCCAGGCTGGATGTAGTTCTGGGCAACCTGATCTAGTCGAAGATGTCTCTGTTCATTGGGTTGGAAGATATCTTCCAACCAAAAACTATTGTATGATTCTATGATTAATGTACTTTTAAAAAGCCTTCCTGTTATCTGGCACAGAGCTGGCCAGTTTCAACACTAATTGAGCTTTGCCTTTCATGTCTTCTTCCTGCATATACGAATCACAGCTCTGTAAACTTCCTGTGAAGCCTGACCTTGCTTCCAGAGATCATAGAATTTCTTTTTCCTCTTGGGCTCCACAAGGAACTCCCTGTTCAGAAGAGCTGGTCTCTTGCCCTGCTTGCTGGACTTACAGTACAGTGGAATTTCCTGCTCCTGCACTTCTAAAAGGGGGACCTTAAAGACTGACCAGCACTCATGGAATCCTAAGTTCTCAAAAGCAGATTCCCAGGGTACTCTGCTAAATAGCAACCTGAATAGTTTAAAGTTTGGTCTCATGAAGTCCAGGGTAACAAATCTCTTGTGCTTTTTTCCTCATTACACTGAAAATTTTAAACTCAAGCATTTCACGACCACTGTGCCCAAGACAGCCACATGCCATCACATCCCCCATGAGTGCTTCTCTATTCACAAAAAGCAAGTCTAGGAAGGCACCTTTCCTAGTTGGCTCACTAACTACCTGTAGTTGTCTCCTACAAAATTCAAGAGTTTCCAAGACCTGCTTACCACAGCAGTATGATATTCCCAGTTAATATCTAGGAAATTGAAATCTCTGATAGGGACAAGGGCTACCAATCCAGAAATTTCTCCTTGCTGCCTATGGAATTGATAATCAGTGCTTATATCCTGCCTGGGTGATAGGTATTAGACACCCACTACAACCATCTCCTTCATTTTCAATTCTCCAATTCTCACCCAGAGGCTCTCAAACACATCATTAACCATAAGGGCTCTAAACTCAAAACTTCTGCCTTACATATAATGTGACATATCCACCTTTCCTGGTCTGTATATCCGTCCTGAACAGCCTGTAGCTCTCCATCCCAGCACTCCAATCATGGGACTCATTCCACCAAATCTCACTAGTTCTAGTGGCATTGTAGCTTCGGCGGCCAACCAACACTTCCAGTACATCCTGTTTTTTTCTCATACTGCACGCACATTTGAAAATATATCTTGTGGAAAGTTGGTGCTCTGCTTCTTCATGATTAAAATTGTGCAGGATTCTCAAAAAGAACTGCTCTTAATACTAGTATCATTGTCATAGATTTGCTAGACCTGACACCTATCTCAGGTTTCTCACACTAGAGCTGACACTAATCTCAAGCTTCCCACAACACAGTTTTATTCCAGGAAGTGCTTGGAAAAACAAGCAACTGGATGCTGATTTTATGTCTCTTAGGCACAAGCGTTGCTTTGCCTGTAAAATGTACACCTGATATCATAGTCTAAACTGCTTGCTTATTTAAGGTATGTGACAATCTACTCAGCTGCTTGGGTTTTGTGCATATGTTTTTGCAGCCTGAACTGAACTGTCAGGACAGTCTTTGCCAATACACTTGTTTTCCCTTCCCAGCCTACTAACGCTGAAGAAGATAAATTGCCTTTGTATTCACCAGGTTAGCTAATCTGACCTCAGCGGTCTAAGAAAGAAAAATTCCAAATTTCAGGATTATTTCCAGTAAAAAGTACCCGTTCTTCATATACTAAAATGAAAAAGACAGCTGAAGAGTGCTGGTACAAAAATCAGCAGAAGCCTGCAGGACAGCCAGCAGTTTCCTTGAAAGTAAGCAAAAATCCTGCTGTCTTTAGCAGCAGTGTTAATCAGTCATGCCTAGCAGTAGTAACTGAATTTGCACTGTAGAGCTAAGAGAACGGAATTTGTATCTGCAGTGGCAAGTATCAAAGTTCTGGTCAGCCAGGCCAGTTAGTTATATTTAGGTTTCTACAGAGAAAGTGTTTTACCCATATCTGTGCTTCAGCCAAGCTTACCCAATAATAAGCTGCTGCTGAAAGGGGTGCTAATCACTTCACCTCAGCTTCTTGATCTGCTCTCTTCTTCAAAACAAGTGATCTTGCTCTTGCAGAGTTAGTGAGTGAAGTAGGAACCTTCATTTCTTTTAAAACACAGGCGTTATTTCCCACAGACTGGCTACTGGAACCGACTCCCATCTAGCTGTACAACCCTAACTGTGGTGTCCATTCAAAGGTGATGCCACCAAAAGAGATTAATAAAGTCTATCTGTATACCAGGGATGGTTCGTGCCATGATAGCAGCATGAGTCCTTTCACAGACTCAGGGTCATGTCCGGAAAATGTAGAGGACAGGAGAATGAATTAGTGCTCTTGGTAATATATTGAAGTCGGTAGTTTATCAGTTCATATGATAACCCAAGGCTATATCGCATACTGGGGTTCCCCAAGCCTGTTTTGTCTGTGTGTCTATGGATATCACCTCCTGCTCAGGAGGGCTCTCATGTCTGTTCTCTCTGATTGCAGATGTACCCTTACCATGCCAGACCAAAAGGAATGGCAAGCCTTGAGGTATGTGTCTTCCTATTCTAGTGATTACTCTCTTAAGTAATAAGGTGACAGTTGCCAATGAAAAAATGTAAGTGTCGTAGGAGATAATAATCCCCCTATTGAGGCTTGTCAGCTCTCTTTTTTCACATATCATGTGGTCCTTAAAATGCAGAGCAAAACGTCAGAAGTGGGGCTGGTCAGAACTGTGACAATTATTCTGACACTTCAAAACTTGAAATGTTTGTAAAGTTTTGTTTCTGTCTTCTGCTGTTTTCATATTACATCTACTCACATTAGCCCCAAACAGTCCTTCATGTTAGAACATCCTACTTTCTTCTGGCTGAATTACCTGGCAATCCTTTAGACAAAATCTAATGCCTCTAGCTAGCTCAAGAAAATAGAATTAGTTCTTGCCTACTAGGTCTTGCTGTGGTCTGTATACTTCCTTAAGGCAGTATCAACAACACAACACAGTAACATAGTCCAGTACATAGAGCCAAGTCATGCAAGGGTATAAGAAGGAAAAAAAAATGTCAGCAGAACCAAACCTGGCATTTAAACTTTTCAATAAGTTAATCCAGAAAGAAATTGTTCTTGAGGGTAGCTGAGTCTTGCTATCTTCCCCATTTGCTCAGTTAAAGTGCAAGTAGCTAATGATTGCCACAGAAATATGCAGAATGGTTGCCAATAATGCTCTGTTTTGAAGATGTCCCAGTCTTAACAGATGGCAACTGTGTGAAGCGGGGTGGTAGATTTATCCTTAATTTCCTTGCAGCAGTTCTTTTGGCTGCAGTTTTTGTATCAATGTCAACTCCAGCTTCCATTAGTGGAAGCATATGTGCTGTAGACCCGTCATGGTGTATTCCTAAACAAAAGCAAGTTTTTAGTAGCATTCCCAGTCACTTCAGTGGGAGCTTATCAAGGTCAGCCAGGCCACTCATACAGCAACCATACAAGCAGGGAGCTCCTAATTGCCACAAAATGCAAAATAGACAAAAAGTATACACTCTGTCTGACTCTAATGTCACATACCTAAAAGAACAGATCAAGCTGTTGCAAAAGTCTCAGGATATTTTAGACTGGTTTACTCAGAAGACAAACACCATGAATAACTGACAAGTATTTTTGTTTAGGCCACAATCCATGAATTACTTGGCTTTATTTTTGTCTCAAACAAGACTACTTGTACACAAATCTCAAGCTTCGTTAACAAACCTTTCAGGCAAAGCTTTCCTTACACAACTCCTCTGTTTGTTTCCCGCCAGCAAGAGAAATATTTTCTCCTTCTTGTTAAGGCAAACATTCCCTCTTACTGAGAGTCTTGCAATGTGACAAGCCTGCATAATCCACTGTATGAGAAGACCCCCAATGCTATTTGCATGATGTTGAGCAGTGTAAGATGATAATTCAGGCAGAGGTATTTGGAAAATTCCAGAGAGTAGGTTTTGTTTTTCAAGCAGAGTAGGTTTGCAGTGAGCCAATACCAGATGAAAGCATTAACATTTAGATGAATAGTGAGGGTGCTACAGTAATGAAATGAGGGTAAGGTATGAAAGCTACAAACAGCCTGTAAGAATTTTTGTTTCTCAGAAGATAACACAATATGGAAGACAGAATACAAACATGCTTGCACAGGTAATTACTGCTTTATTTGCAAATAATGTATTATTTGCCGTATGTCCATATTCATAAAAAAAAAACAGCCTTGAAATTAGAAACTCAAAGTACTATTTTGAGTTTTATTTTCTTATGTGTTTGCAATAGCATATAGATTAAAAAAAAAGAAATTTTTGTCTGTGCATGTGCTAGTTTTTAATTTTAGTAAGGCTTAGCAGAATGGATAGCAATCCTTACTTGCTGCTGTACCTGGTGGTAGGCATTGAAAACAGATCACCATGCAAAATAACACCTTACGTCTTGATAGAGTCATGCATATAATGTCTTTCAGTATTCAGAAAAAACAAAACCCAAAGCAGTTCCTGTGTTTTACAAAGCAGGCCTTAGGAAAGCAAGACCTTTAATAAAAATCTGCTCATGTGTTTAAGGACCTGAACCATGATTCAGATGGTTGAAACTCCAACTTGACCTCAAGCTTCCTCTGCCAACTTGACCGGAACATTTAGTGTCACTTCAGTTCCCTCTGAAAAATAGATCATCTCTGTCTTGGTAACTGGTGTTAAGAGAGATAATTTTCCTGACTTTTTCCATGAGGTGTTCTGATAATATCATGTTGAAAGATGCAGAGTATTAGTTGGAAATGAACGTTACACTTTCATCTATTCTCACAGCATGATGTTGTTATTGAAAATATACAAAGAACAATATGGTTTGAAAGATGAGGTAGTGAAAGTACTTTCTTCATATGGATATGTTTGCTAGCCAGGCCAAATACATTCCACTTATCCAGTATGTCATTCAACATTTCTTTTGTTGCCTGTCAGCCTATTCTCTCTCTGTTCAGCAAGTCTTAGTCTTTCTCACATATGTACACTAGCTGCTTTTTTTCCTAAAATAATGCAGTTACTTGAACCAGAATATTCAGGGCATTTGAGTCTCAAGGTGAGTATAGATTTTAATGAATAGTTTTCTTAGGTACTGTGACACAATTATGTTTATACCAAAGTTGTGGCAGCTTTTGGTTAGACTAAGCTGTCATATTCTCTGTTAGAACTAGGGATCAGCTAAGGAGATTTCATTTTTTTTCTTTTTTTTTTTTTGCAAAAACAGTAGGTTAGAAAAGCATCCATCTATGTAAACAATCTTTCTGTACAGGCAAGCTGTAGGTTGTCGTCAAATGCATAAATGCTGTTTTCAGCTGCATCTAAACGACTGCTGTAGGCAGACACATCTTTGCTATGTCTGCTATTGTTGATGGTAAGGCACAAAACCAACTCTGTCCAGAGAGCTGAACAGTGACATGCAGCACACACACAGCTCTGAGCAAATGCGTTTAAATGGCTTTGGCCTGCAGCCAGCAGAGCACACAAGTGAAGCAGATATGACCATCTATATTTATCTGTGCCCCCAGAAGTAGAGTACTGGTCATTCTTTACAGCGTCTATGGCATTGAATGCTTACTAACGCAAAAGAAGGTATTCTTTCATTTTTGCTCTTCATGTACCAAACTGCATATCAATTAGTTCAGTAAGGTGAAGCACAACAGCCCCTGCAATAGCCAGTTATTTATTTCCCTGTCTGATTCTCCAATTCTTTATGCTTTCACTCAGCTGCATCAGCTTAATTCACCAAATACTCTCTTTTGTTTTATCTAACTTTAACCTCAGCAGTTTCTTGTGTCTTATGCAGCAAGCCAAGTTAGTTCATTTCAATTTTCCTCATTCTCGGACAACTATAATTTCAGTCAGATGTTGCTGCAAGTAAACTTCAGCCTGAATTGAAAGGCCGATGTATTCAAAGCCATGGCACAGATCTTTATGTACCCCTTATCCAATAATGTTTTAAAATATTTTTCAAAATTTCTGCCAGAATGTCTTTTTCATGCAGATTCCTCCTAAAACCATAATTTTGTTCAGTGGTGTAACACTTGGCTTGTCTGACTCATGTCCTAATACTGTTTTATCAAGGTGTCCCTGCAAAACTTGACACAGGGAGCTCTCAAGAAATGTAGGTGAGTCATACCTGTGTCTGTTCTGTTAGAAGAGACATCTAGCTCTAAGAGGTCATGAGGTAAAACAGCCTGGACTTTCTGAATGTAAATTTCAGTGAAACCATTCTGTGCATTCAGAATCTTCTTTCAATCACTAGCAAGGACTTAGTGATCTTTGCAACACATATTTGTGTAGAGGTTACTGCAAGCTCAAGTTGGATCACAAATGTTCTCATTGTAAGAATTCCTAACCGTATGGAAGCAGGAGGTAAGGGACAAATGTAAATAAGAATTAAAGTTTTGCAGTCTGGTCATGGAAGAAGCAAGTATCATAACTCAGAAACTTAGTATCTTTCCAAGTGGGTATTGTCTTGGAAAAAGATAGTGAAAAATTAATAATAATGACTTTAAAAATAACACTCAGATAGCAATTTTATGCCTCAAGCCTGGAGTCCACAGTTGAGGGCCGTCTCCGATTTCAAAAACCAGGTGTTCACTGAAAACAAGCGATAGCAGGCAGTGGTGTTACATGCCAAGACCACAGGGTAAAGACTCTCTGGCTGGCCTTTGCACACCTGCGTCTGAAGGGTTGTCACTACAGTACCATCTTCCATGTCATAAATGGTTGTGGAAGTTAACTAGTCTTCTGTGTAGGCTTGCCAATAGCAGTTGACAGCACACAATGAGAAGCTGAGGAAATAACAGTCTTTTCAGAGTGGGTACACTAGCCTCTAGTGCCATGCTTCCCGTTTTTGTTGGCATGTACAGTGGATTAGGAAGAGCCTCTTAAAACCCAGCCTTTCAGGAAGATGCCAATACTGAAGATCACTCAGTAGCCCCAAGACAAACGCCTCTGTCGCATGGAAGTGTCACTGAGGTGAAGGGAGGTTCTTCACTTCGTGCATGTCCATTTTCCAGATGGCATGCTGGTGGGCCAAAGTGAGCCTGTGACATATTCTGAAAGCAATTTGCCAAGCATCCCTATGCATCCAGCAAGCTGGAGCAGAGGAATTCTCTCAATAGTGAGACTGGGAAAGGCTGAGGACTGATATTTGTAGAGATACTAAGAGGAGAAGGTGGAAGGAGGAAGGGGAAGAAGAATGTAACCCTACCTAGCAAAGGGAAAGTCCAGGGTGAGTAATTTGCTAGCAAGTGTGGCAACTGAAGCACAGACTCCAGTTGTGCAACCGAAACCATTTATTGAGCAAACTTACAGGCTTTATATAGACCCCTGCCTAGCGGTTAGTAATTGTTAGTATCGGTTAGTTTCTTTTCGGTACTTTTCACAACATCATACGTTTTTCCCAGCCAATGACATTACTGATCAGGCACCTTTTCAATCAGTCACATTATTGTCCACACGCCTTTGCTCGGTCAATGTATTTGTACCCAGATGTATAAGCACATTTTTCTGTTACCACTTTCTGCTACATTACTACTTTCCATTTTCCTTGAATACACATTCTTTTGTCCCCTCAGCCCACATTGGAGACTTTCAATAGCTCCTGGGAAGATCTTATCTTTGTCTTCAGTAACTTCTTTGTTTCAATATCTACAGTTCTCAGAGATTATCTCGGTGTTCTAGCTTCTACTCCTCTTGACTCCCCTGGTTTGCAGCTGATGAGGGTCGGGATGTTTGTGCTCTCATCCAGGTTTGCTGGCCAGCTTCTTGCGCAACATTCCCCACAAGTAAGTAAAGCAAAGGCAGTAAAGAGAGGAGGGATAAAGAGGGGGCACCAGGATAGGTGGTGGACAGATAGGCCCAGTTTTCCCACCCCGATCAAACCTTTCTCACCTGCAGAAAAGGTTGTAAAAGTTCTCATCATGGCTGAAAGTGTCAGAACAAGGCTCAGCTGCATTTGCCCCTGGATTATGTGAGACTAGGTAACAGTAGATATGCAGAAACCATGCTGGCTGTGTATCCGTTAGTTACTGAGTTGTTTCATAGGTCCAGACCATAGTAAAAAAGTGTTTTAGCAAGCTTCATGATTACATAAGGACTTAGCACTTCTGCAGCTTTTCAAAATCTATTTGAACTTCAAGCATTTCTAAACGAAGCACATTGGATCAGTTGAAAAATGTGTAATATGAACCTCCTGGGTATTACTTCTCATCTAACATTTTTTAGAACACTAAGGCAGTCTTACAGCAGTCTGGCTATCCTACCCATTCACCACAAGGGACTTCTTTCATCCTTGCGTTACGGGTGTACAAATTTAGATTAGCTATTAGGAAGAAACTCTTTTCTGTGAGGGTGTGAGGCACTGGCAGAGGCTGCCCAGAGAAGCTGTAGCTGTCCCATCCCTGACAGTGTTCAAGGCCAGGCTGGATGGGGCTCTGAGCAACCTGGTCTAGAGGAAGGTGTCCCTGCCTTAAAGATTATTTTTTAGGTCCCTTCCAATTCAAATCATTCTATGATTGTGTGAATATGGAGATTTATTGTGCTTCCATTTCCTAGTCACTCAGTCCTGCAAGGTCGTCAGTGCACACTGCTTTTTGAAGTTAAGATTTATTGAAAGTACATGCTTTGTTAGAGCACTGCCTTGATCAAGAATGTGCAACAAATTGCAACAAATTTTGGGAAGGTGATGAGGAGTCTGGAATTTCTTTTGGATCATTTATTGCACTGAAGGCTGCCCAGAGAGCAGCTAAGTGAAAGCAAAGCCCATCAAAGCAGTTCTTTACTGACAGCAGAAAAGTTCATATTTGAGAGATAAGGAAAACAGACAACAGTGAGAGGCTTTTCAGAAAGAACCGAGTAGCAGAAGAGGAGCATGGAGCTTAAAAAGCATTCATAAAGGGATATAACAATGAATGCGTCATGTTGTTAGTGCTCCTGCCAAAGTGTGCTATAAAATAAGACAGCTTATTATGGCAGCTCTAAATTTACAGGCAGCACTTTGCACAAGTCAGTGCACTAATAAGCTTCTTACCGTCTTCTATAAGACACACTCTCTGTGATCTACTTCACCATTGCTCCTTGATGATATTAAGCACTTTCTTCCATTTTCCTTGCCACTTGTTGCCTTGGATTTGCATGGCAGAAGAGCTTTCAAAGTACCTGTTGGAACATACCACAATGCCTGGTAATGCTGCAGCTTGCTGTAATCTTAGCTGCTGGATTTGCGCAGCAAGCTGCTAGATCTGTAAATTTGTCTTGTTATAGCACAACCTCCCTCTCCCCACCCCAGACTCTGTTTTACATTTACTGGACAGATTTTCATCCTTCTCCTCTCCCAGATATGGGGCCTCACTCCCCACCAGCTGCACTGCACATTTAGGGGAGTGTTATCTCTAGTGGAATGGCTGGACAGTAGGTCAAGCACAGGCTCATGAGCACTTGAGATTTATGAGCCCACACTTCAGGGAACCACAATAGCTGCAAGCAGTTGAACCTACTCTGCTGGTCTCCCAGCACAATCATCCAACCACACCTTTTGTTGGACAGCACTAACACTCAGCTGTAGGCAAAGATAGAACACCACCATGTATATTTCTCTGTCCTGTTTTTCCGAGTACTCCTGACTTTTCTGTGTCCATGAGACACGCTAAACGAGAAGTTTAGTATGTCATCTTCCCCAGGTTATGAACAAAAAATTGAGGGGACTCACTTATCCTTCACTAAAAGTCAGAGTTGGTATCATAAAGATAGTTGTGAGTGCAAAGGAGTGAGTCCTTCTGCTGTCTTCCTTGTCCAAGTATGCAAGGTTAATCCAACTGCTTCCAGCTGGGTCAGAAAAGAGATTTCTTCAAGAGCAAAATTCCAGAGACTTCTGCAGTTCTTTTGGTGCCTTCTAGCAAGGAACATCTGCTAGAACCATCTGGACATCATGAGTTCAACCAATTTCCTCTTTTAAAGGTAAACCTGGCTGTTAGAAGTGCAGCAGATCCCATTTCTGTTTCTAGCTGACATTGCTTGCATTTTCCTATAGACCATAATCTGTGATAGCAATTTTGTTTGCCTTCACCTCTCATCTCCTATTCTCCCCTCTTTCAGGGAGATTTTAAACAGCAGAATTTGTAAAAATATATTGGAAAAGTGAGCCCAAGAAAAGCCTTCAATCTCTACCACTCATTTGTATTACAAAGCATCCCCACCACCAAAGGCATGGAATAAAGAAATTATCATGTATCTTTTCTTTAATAATTGGAGCCCTCCTTCCAAAGGGACTTCCTATCTGTGGAACTCTATTGCTTGAATTTCATGGCATCTGAGCAGCTTACAACTCTTATTGCATTACAATGCTCTCAAGGGATTGGAAGGTCATGGAGGAATATCTGGAGACTATTCTTAGTGAAAGATTTGGATGTATCCTTTAACATCTATGTTGCAGAGACCTCCCAGGGATTTAGTGGAACTTGAAGCTAACACTGGAGAAAAGCTTGGGCCATATTCAAAACACTCACAATCGGTGTCCCATTTATCCATCATGTCTACCTTTCTCCTGTGATAATGCAGGAAGGTGGGATTTGGCAGCCATCAAGAGCAAAGGATCTGTATTACTCTGCATTGGTTTGGGTTTAGGTAGTATATATGGCACTGGTTTTAAGCATCATCATCTAACTGGGCTCAGTAGGACCCTGTGGACTCCTGTTACTTTCAAGGGCTGGGATATGTGACTGAGAGAGCTGAACTAGCAGGAACATAACTGCAGCTGTGTCATGGAATGTCAATTTTATTCTAAGTTAAATACAAAAAAAACCAATTCAGTTTGCCTTATACTGATGCAATATCTTGATGTTCATTCAGTGTTAAGCACTTCTAGAAGTGATACAACTTAAATGATCTAACTTTGATTTTCTACACAGGAGTCTGTGGCAGACCAGGCAATTAAAAAGGGCCAATACCTGCACTGCTTGTCTCCAAAACTTTAATAGGTCTCTGATGTAGGAATTGAATGCACTTAGAAAGATGTTCAGCATCCTTGACTGAAACCTTGCCTGCCTTCACAACTCTGAGACAGAACCAATTACTGCTTCACGGGAACTCTGCCCTGAGTCAGGCAGACCTAGTACTTTTGACTGTAGCAGTGGGAGTCTCAATACTTTGTCAGAAAGGCCTTTACAAAACTTCCATGTACAATTTTTAATACACACCACAAAACTCTGGTTTAAGGTGTTTTAGAAATTGTTGAGCCTGACAAAGTTTGGCTCCCCAGACCTCATGTGATTCTTGTGCCTTGAGGAGAGAAGTTTGCAGATCCATGCAGACTAATTGGCCTTAGTCACTAGCTCAAAGAGGTAAGCAGAAAGGTAGACAGGGGAGAAAGGTAGGCAAATTTCCTTACCTGTAAACAAAGACTGTGGAAACAGCATGAAAAGACAGTAAATGTCTAAGTCAGACTTTCAACACTGGAAACAAAACCTCACTGTCCAAAGCGAAGAGTGGTGACAAAACAAGATGGTTAAACACATTCTGCTGACCTCTCCACATCTACCCTTTCATCTTTTGTTCACTTTCAGCAGCATTGTGTTAGACAGGAGTTTAACTTCCAGCTAAGAAATGTGATGGAGCAGCACACCACAGGAAAGTGGTTTTGCTACTGCTTAGTTTCAATGTAATAATGTGTTGTCATAAAAACTACACTCTGCCTTAGTCACTCTAGTATGCTCCTGGTTGTTTTCTTTAGCTAGATAACAGTGTGCTGCATCTTATGTTGCTTCAGAAGACTGGGGAGGTAAACTGTTCTGGGATGCTGTATATTTAAATAGTGGGCTATTGCATACAATGCGGTACTGCTACCTAAAATGCTAGCCTTTCTGTGACGTGTGCCAGATAGCTCAGCTTGCCTTTGGGAAAGGTGAAGAAGGGCTCTCTTCTTCTGCCCTTGCAGCATCTGTATCTGTCCTGTGCTGGGAGCAGAAATGCTGAGTAGACACCTCTCCCTAGTGCAGTCCCATGCCATTTTTTTGGCCATTACACACCCCATATGTGACTGTGTGGGAATTGTATTGTGTATGATGTGTGAGAAAGCCATGCACCTGCATTGCTATCCCATTCACTTCAGGGCTGTGTCTGTCCCCAGATTTTTGACACACTGCAAAGGTTTGCATTTGTGAGGGCCTTAGGTGGACGAAGATCTCCTTCTTCAATTCCAGGCAGGCAGGGTGAGGCATTCCTCCCTGTGAAGAGTGAGGCAGCTGTGGACATGTGTGTAGATGTATCATGGCCCATTTTAGAGTTTAAAAATAAAATAATTCAACAGCTGTTAGAGTACAAACTTTTGTAAGAAGCTGTCTGAAATATGAGTTGAAATACCTCCAACACTCCTCCCCATGTAGGTTTAAAACCAAGTGTGTCTCCTCCCTGCTGGAATGCAGCTGTATAGGCCAAAGGCTTGGTCTAGAAGACATAAAGAAATCTTTACATGTGGAGTCTATGGAACTGGGGATGACACCTCTTGGTCTATACAAGTGCCTGAGACTGGGGAGGCTGGGGGGAAGACTTACAACTTAAATTAGTTCTCCTGGTCTGGCTCTAAACAGCTAGCTTGGACATTGCTGATTGTGTAAATGCAGCTGCCTGGAGCTGGTACATGCAGGCTGCACCTACCTTGGTTATTTCTAAAACTTGTAATTGTATGCAGGATAGGGCACTTTTCCTCTTGTAGATGTCCAGGCACCTTGGCAGTTCTCCTAGGTAGTTTCACTTAGCTGGAACATGACAGCACACAGATGTACAGGCACATAATGTCTGTGGTGTTTATCACAGCACACTGGTCCTGTGGGAACTTCACCCTAAAGCAAGATGGTAAGATGGAATAGTAAAGGGCTACTGAGAGTGGCCTTCAGGCTTAAGCCTCACCTGTGACATGATGTTGCTGGTGCTGCAGGTGTTCTATCCTTTCTGTGAGGAGATGACTGTGTTGGGAGTGAGTTTGCCCCCATCAGGTTCTGTGAGCCTCTGCTTTCTTTCTTGCTGCTGGTTCCAGCCCAGATATAGTTCAAATGCAAAGTGCCTGGGGCAATCTAATGGAGAAACTCTGTGGACCATTTCGTAATGATCAGTCTTTTCCAAATGGGGAAAAAAAGAGACTTTCTTGTTAGGTCAGACCTGACAATGCACAATATGGAGAGTGAAAAAGTGTCTTTTGGAGAATAGGCTCAGACCCACACTTTATTGACACAGTACAGACGCACTAGGACATTGCCAGCACATGGTGCAGTGGGCATTTGCACATCTGGGGCAAGGTAGAATTCCTACTGTTATCTAGGTCTCCTGGCCACTTAAAGAAAGAGCTGAGAAGGCTGCAGAAATTATTCTTTCATGAAAGAATTATTGTAGTCTCTTAATTTGGCTTCTGACATGATACGTGTCACACAGTACTATGCAGCAATCTTTTATTGGCAGGAGCTTCCTTTGCTGACTTGAGAAGGCTTCAAAGAAGACGTCTCTGGCAAATGTCAGCCATTGAAGGCAATGTTTGCTGGAAAGCTTGTTTCACATTTGCTGCAATTTCTCTAGATAAGCTTTGTGAAATGAGATCAGACCCAGTGTTTCTTCATCTACAAGCAAGAGATGGGACTGGCTGGATCAAAGTGACACATGATTAACAAGGTTTTGTTAGTCAGGTGTTTGCAGAGAACTGAGAGCGGGCTTGGGTAGGCAGCAGGTGACAATGCATCAGCTTTGTGCTCTTCCCAGGTGTGCCACTGAGAACTGGCTACATCTCCCATGCCTCCTTGGCATGTACTGGGCAGTGCCAGTGAGTCAGCATCTCTACTTAGCCTGCTCATGTCTTTCTTAAACATGGATACCATTGGGATGTTTCGATTTTTATTTGTTGTTTACTATCATCTCACCAATAGTAAGACAAAGTTCAAAACCTCCCAGATCTGTTGTAAAATTCTTGATCTCCTAACCAGTTATTAAATGTTCATCACAATGGGTCTATTCCCCCAAATATTAAGAAAATTCATCCCGGAGAGTTTTTTACTAAAACCAAATGCTGTCCCTTCTTCGGTTATATTTAGTTTCCATCTTCCTTAGGTTTTTCATCATTCAGAAAGAAGCTGACAAAAATGTGATTTTATTCTATGGAAACAAAACAAGAATCTTTCTTTCTGACAAGAAAGGTATTGCGAAAATGTATCTCACAGTGGGATGAAAAAAAAACATTGATTAGGATTTTCTGATGATACAGCAATTGCAGCTGTTTCTTTATTGAATGTGAATTGTCCTTTTCATTACAGTTACTTTTTTCTTAGCTATGTCAGCTCCAAAACACCTGGATTTGGAATAAAAAGTGAGGAGGTAAAGACATTTTCTGGTTTGGTTTTTTTCCTCCCTTCATTATTTTGAGGCAGTTTTTAGGCTGTATTTCTGACAATTTTCCACAGACATCAGCAAGCTTTGAATCAGATATACAGACACAAAAAGCATTCAGATGCAAACAAATACTGCATATATATTGTCATATCTTTTGATATAAATGCTGTCACAGTGTGATATAGTGGGTAATAACCACCGTCAAAGTGGTTATTGACATATCTCACGCGTCAAATTAGAAAGCAAAATGAAATAAGGAAAGTACTTTTCATATTCTGCACACCTTTCTGTGTTTTGATTGAATTTGCCATGGTCAAATAAGATCATATTTAATTCCCTCAGCACAGTTTCATTTGTCCTGGGTTGGTAGAATCATAGCACAGTTGGGGTTGGAAGGGACCTTTAAAGATCATCTAGTCAAACTCCCCAGCGTGTCTAAATACACAGGGTCCCTTTTTAGTATATAGCATCCTGTTTGAATTCTTGTATTACACCTTTAATACTGAGATCATGGATGCACAATTACAGTCTTATTTGTTGCATTACTCAATAGCCTCCTTTTTGCGTTTCTGTTACTGTATGAGCCTTGTCTTCATATAGCTTCCTGTCCTGCACATAAACTTTTTCATCTCCCATACATTATTTTACCCAGGTGCTGCTCTTCCTCTAGAAGCCAAGAATTTAAGATTTTTCCCCAAGTACAAAGTAGTTTTGTCTGAGGAAAGTGCAAACCTCCAAAACCACTTTTCCCATGATGCAGTACAGTGAACAGGCTCTGTCATAAGAAGCTGACTGTGTTTCTAGTTTGGAAAGTTTATGAATTTTCTGTTGCTAAAGCAAAGTGGTAAGTTTACCTTTAAGATTTATACTCTTCTACCCCTGAATTTTACAACCCTAAAATCTCTGAATCAAAACCTTGTGTCTGCATCTTGAAGCTACTTGATCTGACCTGCCTTGCTAAGAGGACTTTGCAATTTGGGCAGCATCCACATCGATAATCCTACATAAAATAATGGTGCACTGTTTTATTTATATTTAGGTAGACAGTCATAAATTTACCAGATTTACCTTTAACTACGTGTGCTTGTTAAAGCACATGCTTTCCAGCTGCCTGCCCAAACTCACTGCAAGGTCTAGGAACGATTTTCTTGCCATAACTCCTGTGATTTCAGGCTGAGTATTTGTACTAGTAACTGAGAAACATCATCTACAAAATCGACAAGAGATGTGAGGCAATAGCTAACCCTGCGCTTTCTGGCTATAAACGTTGCTTGTTGAGGCAGACCCCAACTATTTGCCCACGCACAAGTTCACCATGGGTCTTTCGTATTTTTGGCATAGCAGCTCTGTGGGGTATTCCTCCTTTATGTAAGAATAAACTGCTCTCACTTAGGCAGCTTTAGAGTTCAGAGATTCATCTTGCTATGTGATCTACTAGTATGATCTAGTCTGGCTTTGCAGACTGTTGCTATTCCAATCTAGTAACCTAGACTGGAATAAGAGACTTGTTGAAAAACAAGACCTGAGACAAACACCTAGATAAGGCCAACATAGGCTGCACTGTTTTTCTGGCCTGCAGTGCAAATCCCAGAGTAGGCTGCTTTTAAGAATTCTTTGTGATGTTTGTTTTTAGGAGCGTGATCTGGGACTTTAGTCATAAATGGACCTCTTGTTATCTGACCCACTAGCTTGGAGGCAGTATGATGCATGAGCATTCATTTCAAAAGTAGCTTATTTTTAACAGAAGTTCTTCCTGACAAGTTTGCTGTTGTTCACCAGAAAACTTCTATTGGGAATACACTGTAGTCTAGAGGTGGAATTCTTTGCCAAGGGCAAAATAAGTGTCAGAGATATCCGAACACTTGGTTTCAGAAGGTGTGCTTCAGGTCTCTCCTAATTCCCCCTAATTCACCTAATTCTCCTAATTCACCCCCTAATTCCCAGGAGAAGCTACAGCCTGCCTAGGTGGCAAGGAAGGAGATTTCAGCAGTCAGAAGAGGAGTTGCCTGGCTGGAAAGACAGGAAATCTTTTCCTGATGGCCAATGGGAAAGCACGCTGTCCTACAGAGACAATAACATCAGCCACAAGCAAAGCAGCTTTCCTCCCAAAAACAATTCATCAGGCCCTCATTTAAAACCCAAAGAACAAAAGGAAATCATACACCTTCCAAGGGATAATGTTGGTTGGTCACCCAATTCCTGGATGCAGGCAGTCTGCCAACCAAGCAGCAAAGGATCCTTGATAAACACCAGGAGCCGTCCATCTGAGGCAGAAACTCATCTGTGTGACTGGGAGAACCTAGACACTAGGCCTTTGTACTTTGAAAGATTACAGCTTCCTTGTCCAGCTCAGCATGAGCCAACCAGCAGAACACCACGTTTCATAGTGAGGCAGGCACCATGATAGAAGACCATACTGCATTCATTGAGCTCCTCACTTAGTCAACATCCAGAGGGATAACCTTATGCTCAGAAGGAAAATGCACTTTGTCCAAGAGGCAATGCATAGGACAATGTTCCCTTCCTGTGCAGAAAATCCTCTAATCCTCCTGATTTGAGTCAGAGGCAGGAGAAGCTTTTTTGTGAAAATGGCTGTGTTAGTTCAGTTGGACTTGACTCCTCTGTGCAGACACCATGGATGATGAGGTAGTTCTTATCATACCCTGAGCATAGCCCAGCCAACCTGTACGAAAATTCACAATATGTCCCTATTACTATCCATCTAGGGTTATTTCCAACACAAAAGAGACCGCACATCAAACCAACAGGAGAATGTTCTGTATGATGAGTTCCATGGGCCCCAGAGGATCATTTTCCACCCTAAGGCATGCTCATTCCTAAACCTTTGGAAAATAATCTGTATTATTCTAATGGGCCCCCACTGGGAAACTCTTTGGATGAGGAAACAGATTCTCTCACAACTCAAATCTGTTCTCAGTAAAGCAAATTGTAATATTCTGTGGGGCCATCCCAGGAGAAGGGCAACAGTTTGTTCACTGTGAGAAAAAAATATCCTCCATCCCAGAGGATACCCAATGGGGTTCAGAGGCAGCCCAGTGTACAATGAACATTTAAACTCCCCATGCAGAGTTGACCCATTTCAGGTCTGAGTTCATCTGATCACTCTTTCCCCAGGCTCATTTGCTGTGTGGGGAATGACAGTAGTGCAGGATTGCCTGATTTCTCCCCAGGTTCAAACTCTCCACATATGAACAAAAACATCCTGAAGGCAGTCACTCTAAGCATGTCAGATGTGTTGTCTACCCAGCCTTCAGTCTAGCCAGAGGTGCTTGAACAAAACTCCAGGCCAGGTAAGGGTGGAGAGCTTTGGTGTCTTTGGTGAAGAAGCAACTAATCATGGCAGCAGCATGCCATGCTCAAAAAGAGGCCTGAAACCTGACCACATCCAACTAGATATGCCCATTGTGGGAACAATAGAAGCAGAGATGGTGGCCACATCACCCAGTGTTCTGGAAAAATTGAATGAGCTAACCAATTCAGGGAGAAAGCTTCTCCTGAGAAACAGGCTGAGGAAGCACTCACACTGGCCAAAGAAGGGCATGAGCCAGATGCAATCAGAAGTGCAAATCAGATTAATGAAATTGATCTGGTGGGACAGCAGGCAGCCCAAAGCTTCAGGAGAACAGGGTGATTCAGCAGGTGTCTGAGGCAGCACCTGTCCAGCACTTGAGCACCATCTGGTGACAAGAAGAAAGGACAGGTTTCTGCCGATCTGGTATCATCTGCTGAGAATGTTTTTTTCTCTGTGACTGGGATGCTGCTAAGGTGTCCAGAAGTCTGAGCACTGATACTACCATCATGGCTCTCTAGCAGGAGATGCGTCAAATAATCCAGGGGAAAGCAGCTCAGACTGTGTACTGCTGCAAAACAGTAGTAATGCATGTCTTTAATTATCAAGCAAAGAGAAGATAGCCTAAGAAGCTAAATTGGCATACATGTAAGTTATTCTGCAATTCTTAGTATCATTAGAAATGGATGAGGATAGATGCTCTGCAGAAGAAAGGGCATCTGCCCAAAAGGTATGTGGGTCCACACCTATACTAGTCTGATAGCTTTTGACATGAGCAAATTCTCACTTTGTATAACATTTCCCTCCCCTTCCAAATACATTGGGGCAGCTATTCTTTTAAAGCATCAATACCAGCTTTGTGTAAAGGACATGCCTACCTGGAATCACACGGTATGAGGCAGAAGTTTGCTGTCATGCTAGAATGTGCTCAGCCCTTTCTTTCTTAAGTTTTACCAAAACAAAAAAAAATATCATTCAGGGAAGCATATCATTCAGGTGGATGCCGAACAGATTTATTAAGCTATACACAGGACTTTTTCTCATTCCTTAGCTTTCTATTTAGCTTGGGAAACTCACACCCTGGAAGAGGGCCTCTGAGCACAGCATTTCTATACACAAGACTGGTCAGACCAGTCCATGGGAGGTCAATATCTGGCTGACTGGCAGTGGTTTACGCAGGTCAGTCACAGTCAGAAAAGTGTGGTGGGAACGAAGCTGGTAACTAGAAGTTGTGTTTTTTTCCCTTAACTGAAGTCTAGACCATTTGTTCCAGGCTCAGCAGTGAGGCAAAACTCACGTCTGCCCAGAGATGTTCTACTGTCCCTCATCTTACACAAAGAAAGCTCCCTTCTGACCTCTAGTCCCTTCTATCAATAGCACCTCTTTCAGACAAGATACCACATTGCCTCTGTCAGTGGTCAAAAGTTTGAGGCATGAATCCCTGACCTCGTATTACCAGAAACAAAAGTTACTGCTATGAAGTTAGTACATGTAAAAGCTATTGACTTGCTTCTGTGACCAAACCTCCAAGCTGGATTCATATGTGGCTGGGAAGTTGACTGTCTAATTGGTCTATTAGGGTGCAAATGTAACTACTTAGAAAGAAGCATGACATACGATAGCCCATACCTCCAAACATTGAGCAGCACAACAGCATGCAGCATTGGAGAAAAGCACATATATATTTTTCGTGGAGAGATTTTATTGTTAGATGTCAGGTTGACTCTGTGAATTTGGCATTGCAAAAAGGTCTTTGCCTAACCTTTGACCTCAGTTTAGATTTTTTGGGTGAAAGAGTGAAACAAAACCTCTGAAGACCTGCTGCATTAGAATTCAGAGCTCAGTTTTACAGCTTGGCATACTAGTACCACTTGTGTATTTCGCATAGCTGCAAACAATGCTGTTCATTGTGCATGGATGTATTAGAGATTTGGCTGGTTTGTACTGTAACTACCAACACCAACAATCCAAAACACAGGCAGTTTAAATTTTTCTCCCTGCTGCCACATCTATTAATATTTCTCTAGTGCAAACCTCTTTATTCTTAGATCAGTGTTGCAGTCAGGAATTCTGCAAAACAGTTATCTTTCTCATTAACCAGTACTTACCTTTGCTTTCATTAAGAGATGCACTGATTCAGTTTCTTCTCCTGGACAGAAGGGCCAGAGCCACTTTAGACAGCCCCACTGCAGCACAGTCAGAGATCAATGGAACCCATGCTGCATTTGAATGAATTTCCTCATTACAGCCTGTTCTTGCCACATGCCCCTGTGGATTTGGAAGGGTGGCATGATGGAGGATGGAAAGTAGACCCCATATAGAGCACCAGTAATGTGCAGGTCAGTGGATGCTTGACTACTGGTTTTCTGTCTTTCTTAACATAGTATGGGCTTCAACATAAGTGCAGCAGGAGAAGCATCTTCCAAGTCTGCCAGAACAGTTAAGTAGAGCTTTCACCATTGAACACTACACCCCCACCTGCCACATGCAATTTAACACAACACTGGAGGCTTTAGGACTCTGATAAGTGGTTTGTTCCTGTCCTGCTTTTAACCAGCATGGAGTTAAATTTCCTCCTAGTAACTATGCAGTGCTGTGTTTTTTACTCTAGTCTGAAAACAGTGCTGGCAACACATAGATGTTTTTAATTGCTACTGAGCAGTGCTTACTTTGATCAAGGACTTTTCAGTCTCATGCTCTGCAAGTGAGGAGGGGCACGGGAAGTCAAGAGGAAACAAAGACAGGACACCTGACCCAAACTAGCCAAAGGGGTATTCCATACCACAGCACATCATGCCCAGTGTATAAACTGGGGGCAGTTGGCCAGGAGCCACCAATTGCTGCTCAGGTCGGGTTGGGTATCAGCTGGTGGGTGGTGAGCAATGCTATTGTGCATCACTTTTGTTGTTCCATTGTTTTGTTTTACATCTCTCTCTTTTTGTTATTTTCCATTTCATTGTTATAATTAGTTATATTAGTGTTCTATTAAACCTTATTTTAATTATTAAACTGTCCTTACCTCAACTCATGGGTTTTACCTTTTTTCCCAATTCTCCTCCCCAACCCAAGGTGGGACAGAGCAGGTGTGAGATATCAGCTGCATGGTACTTAGCTGCCAGCAGCCAGTCCCAGATATGGACAGCCAAACTCTGACTTGCCTTGCAAGTTCTACTGGAAATTTCTCATGTTTATGCCGCATTTGAGTCCTGCTTAGCCCTTCTGCTGAACCTTAGTGAAGGACTTGGTGTGACCCTCATCCACAAGTGTAGAGATGGAGACAGATTTGTCAATTATCATTGGTTGGATAATTGAACAGAAAGAAGGAAAAGCCTCAGAATTAAGAATATCCTGTATCAGTAGGAGGAAGCAATGCTTTATACCATGATGAGCCACAGCTCTGTAAGCTGTTTTTCTGCAGAAAGGAACAGATTGGACTGTGAGTCACTCTGAAAATAGCACAGTCCTTTTATAATCTCAGAGCAACAGGTCTTCCACATATGAGTTATGACGTTACTGAAGGTATGTGCACAGAAAGTGCTTCGTTTCCCTTCTGCCATTCACCCACTCCCCTGGAAATCAGATAGCACAATAAACTAATGCAGTGGATAAAGATAAATTGGTTTCTATTTAGGGGCTAAATGGCACTCATATTCCAAAGCTGGCTGGCAAAATACAAGAAATGAAACAAGCCCAAATTCCTTTCTTACATCCCTGTGGGTGATTGCCTGCTGCTATTGCTCTCTTTCCCCCAGCCATATTGCTTGCTGAGGTGGAACTATGGCTGAATATGCAGAGCAGAGATCCTGGCAGCTTCTTTACTGGACATGGAAACCTCACTAATAAATATCATACCATCTTGTTTTACATCAAAAAGCATTAATCCTGGGGATGATTTCAGCATGTACCAGACAAAACTCTGAAGTTCCTGTGCCTGTTCCTTTTCTCACAGATTTGATATATAGCTATTTTTGGGTGCTGTGAGTTAACTGACCAAATTAGTGACAGTAGTTACAAAGCAACTTACTCTACATGAAGGCAGATCAAAAGTCTGAGCTGTAGAAGGGCCATTCCCCAAACAGCAAGACTCAACTGCATTTGGGAGTAATGAAACAGAGCTACAACTCAAATCTGAGAAATCTATAGACAAGGATCCCTCTGTGGGAGACTAAAGTATCATTTTAGAGGGCAAGAGTTAGGAATAACCACGTTGTAGTTTTAAGACCTGTTTTCCTGTGAACTGTATTTTGTTCTGGGTAAAAGGACAGTTAGTTCTAGCAGAGCCAGTTAGTAAGGGAAGTAGAAGCACAGATACTGCCAGTCCTCTGAAAGTGCTCCAGCCCAGGGCCTTATCTAGGAGTTGGAGAACAGCATGGCTTAATTTCCAGGAGAAGATGCCTTGAGCTGGAGCAGAACAGGAAGAGCACTTAGACTGTTTATAACTAGACATATATTTATTTTCCTTTGCACCCTTTTCAGTTTGCCAGCTCTCCCTTGTCCCAAGGCCCAGGCTGTCAGAGATGCTGCACAGAAAGATAAAATGTTCATTGGTTGTTGTGGAAGCACTGACTGCCTTTCCAGGTCTGGAAGTTCTTGGGTTTCAAAGCACAGTAGGGAGAACTGTGCATGCACTTTAAAGGTAAAACCGTATGAGAGAAGCTGTAGAACCTAAATATACCATAATTAGGAAGAAAAAGGAAGAAAAAAAAAAAAAGAGAAAAGAATTAAGAAAACTCTGCTTTTATATCTACTGTTTCTGGCCTCAGGACTACAATCAACCTGACCAGAGACTCATCCTCTCTCTCCCTCTGAAATCAAAAGAACAGACACAGCAGCTGATAGGGTCAGAGATGTCTGTGTCTCCAGCAGACAGAAATTCATACCTATCCTAAAGAATGCATGCACTGTTTCCTAAGCTGCCTTGTTGGTAGAATGCCATTCAATTTTACAAATGGCAAACAGACATTTACAACTCACCCAAAGTTTTGGAACCTGCAGCCAACTCCTCCCGTTGCCAGCCAGTCCAAACACATATTTTGTATTTGGCAATTCTTTGCCATTTTTGCCTTTCCAAAGGCCAAGAGGAAGCAAGCTCTGCTGTATGGCAAAATGTCTGGATCTCAGAAATTCAGACTAAACACCTTGTTGTAAACATCTGTATATCAAAAAAAGGAAGAGAAGATTTCAAATATTCACTTTTACAAATCCAAAGTATGGATAAGACCTATATGAATAGGGAAATGCAAGATTTGTACACTGTGTTCCTCCAGAGACAGGAGGAAGCCTGTTGTTAATCACAGCTGATCACCCATTTATGTCCCACGTTTTTGACAAACTCAGCAGAACACATCAAATATTCCTTTACTACAAATACAAACTCAAACCAGGACTTACTGCAAAGTGCATTGTGGAGACCACTGTATCTGTAGCAGAATGGTTCAGTACAATACGTGCCCTTGTGAGGTAAGACCAGTTTTCCTTCGGTGTGCCCTCCTAACTTATCTGTAGTTAGAAGGTTAAGATGGACCTACAGCAGTCTTTGCTCTGGAAAGAGAATGCCACAAAGGAATACCTGCATTTTATATGCAGACTGCTGTTTAAGTGAGCCTATGAGACTACAGAAAATGTGGCTTTAGAATGATTTTAATACCAGAGAAGGATGAGTAAGGAGTGTCTTGGGAATAGAGCCATTAATTAAAAAATGAGGGGGGAAAAGGTCTTGGTTTTCATTAGCAATGTTAAATGCAATATATGTTTCTTACTGAAAATGATGATGTACACAACTGTATTGAGTGACCAGTAACCAACTGGAGTACAATAACTTTTGGGCCTGCTGTCTGTGCAGGGAGGAATTCTTTACATTGCAATATTATCACTCTTCATCTGTTTCAGGGTCTCTTTCTTTGGAGCTAAAAGCCCAGACTGATGTTTAAGATTATAATAATAATACTAATTAAAAAAAAAAAATACAGGTTGTTTTTTTTTCTCCTTCTTGGCTATTTCTCCATATTTTTGGGTCTGGAGGACTTTTCAAATCTGCCCATATCAGGAAAACATAACTTTGGCTCTTCATTTAATCTCATGTCAAATGGTATCACTGCAGTATGCGATCAGCCCAGGCTGCAGATGAGTTTGAAGCCATACAACAAAATGCTTTTCCTCAGTGGCTGGACACTAGTATAATATAAATCAGGCTGCAGGTAAACAGCATTATTCTTTTCAAGTCATGCTTGATCAGTTCATTTGACTATCAGCTGTATGACTGCTGGGGTTGGCAGATGCTGCTTTGAGCAGTAAGTCATCCCACTTGGCTTACTCCAAGTTTTATCATAACTTTTTGCTGACAACAGACACTTCCAAGCCAAGCAGTTCTGTTTTGTCCAAAGTGCTTGTGTTTATATACTTTTGAATCCTGAGCAACTGCGGTGGGTTTTTTTGCATGTTAATGAAAACAAAGATTGTACTTGAAAGGATCCTTTGGGCAGGAAAGGGAACAGTTCAGTTTTACTGAGCTTTTGACACAGATGTGGCTGTTAGGCCCTTTTGACAAAGCCAGCTATATATGAAAGGGGAGACATTTGATGAAATGAGTGTTACATAGCCACAGTGTGACCCTCCTTTTGAAAGAGCTGTTGTACTGTCACAAATCTGCTGTGAATGGAAAAGAATCCTTTCAGGTGCTATTCCTAAAACTCTGAAGAATGTTAAATTGACTGCTTCTGGACTGTGTGGTTATGTTTTAAGGCTCTATCTGCAGAATAGCAGAATATTGAAAGCAAGTCTATACCAAAATTACATCTGGCCAAAATTGCTCTAAGGAATACACATGCTGCTTCTAATCAGCAGCTCCACCAAGGTGTTTTTTTTTGGTTTTTTTTTGGGGGGGGGGGGGGGGGGGGGGGGGGGGGGTGGCCGGGAGGGAGGGGGAAGGTGAGGGGCAGAAATGGTGCCCTGACACTGCTGTGTCCTGCAGTAGATACCGATTCAGTTCTGTCTGCACAGCATAGTGTAAACTGAAGCACCTGATTTCCGTATGGGAAAAGCTGATGCTTCATTCTGAGCGACTCAGCTGACGTGTTTTCACAGCTTCTTGGTTCTTCGTTGCTTGTTCAGCTTCCTGTATCTAAGTGTATGTACACTGAGACTCCTTATTGTCTGACCTTGCGAGCTGGTACTTTTAAAAATGGACTTCTGAGGTGTAGATAGAAGAATGTTTAAAGCACTCTTGTAAGCAAAATTCAGGATTTAGACAAACTTTTCCGAGATCTACCGCAAAGGAGCAGCGCCTGAAAACGTCCGGACTAGCCTAAACGGGAAGGGACACACTGCCCTCTAGCAGCTGTCCTCTGCGCAGAGCAGCTCGATTGCTGGAACATAGCTGATGAGCTGCTAGAAAGTTGCCTGGAGCTTTATGTTGGCACTACCGTACTGCTGTACTCAGGTGAGGAGTACGACCTACTCGAATTTAATCTCAGTCCTGAAGAAAAATTATAAATTTTTATAAAAAATTATTTTTATAATTAAAAAAATATGTAAAATAACAAGAGAAAAGGGCAAGAACTGAACATGTGTTATCAAATCATACAAATGTGCTAAGGAGATCCTAGTGCAAGCAAGTAGAAACCACCACCATTAACACGCATGATGACATTGCAATTTCTATGGGTTGACATGCATTAGGAAACCCCTGCTCAGCCCCTGATGAACAATGCTCTCATTCTGTGCCCTGCAAAGAGCATCCAGGCTGAGTCTCCACATGGATCTCCCTGAAGCACATGTGACACCCCCAGACTGCAGCAGCTCTGCTGAGACCAGACCACCCCTAAGGCACTGACACCTTTCTCTAGGGGAACTGAAGCAGAGAGGCTTGTGCTTCTGCTCTTCTGTGGACCTGGGTTTCATTTGGTCTCCTGCCCCTGGGATTGATAATAATATTGAGACTTTTTCTGCACATTTATTGCCTTTATTTTCTTCTGTTACATATAAATTAGGCTGGGGGGTGGAGGGGGGACGGATGGGATTGCTCTCGGCATCCTGAGCCCCAGCTGACAGCCCAGGTGTGGTTTGGCCAGCCCTCAAGACACCCTCCAGTATTACTGATGGCAAGATGGCTTCTTGGGAGGCTGGGAGGGGCTCTCAGGTCTGCTGGTCTTCCTCTTTGGGGCTCGCCGGGCCTCCGCAGGGGATGGCTGGCTACCCTGGCTGGCAGTGGAGGGCCCAGGCACAGACTCCTCAGGCCCCTCTTGCGGCAAGCGCAGCTCCCTGATGCCAGGAACAGGGGCAGAGGGGGGGCTGCCGGGACCCCCATGAAGGGCGGCCGAGGAGGTACTGAGGAGTTCTGCCTCCGATCTGGAGGAGGGCGGGTTGCGGGCTAGAGACACCTCTCTGGAGGCAGCAGGGCCAGAGCCAGCCGGGGGACTGCCCTCCCCCGCCTCAGCATCGCTATCATCCAGACCCAGCCGTTGTCGGACCTCCCCGCTGCACTGCTCCACGACGATGTCAATCAGCCGGCGCACGAAATCCCTGGTGTATTCACCCAGGGCACCCTGCAGCGCCTGCGTCAGGGGCTCCTCATCCAGGCCATAGTACTCCAGGCAGAACAGGACGAACATCCGTGCTGCTTCTGACTCCCAGAGGCGACCCTGGAATATTACACACAGCCACTCTCGCAGCCGAGGCATCAGGGGCCGGAGCAGAGATGGGTCATGCTGGAAGAAGTATGCCCAAATGTGGGGACAGAGGCCAGCCACAGGATGTCTGGGCATGAGGACCGCAGCTTGTGGCTGTGATGCTGCAGAGTGCTGGGGGCTGTGGGCAGCTGGCTGCCCAGGAGCTCCTGCTCTCTGATGGTCGCTGCCTGATGGCTCTTCACCATCTGATGGTGGTGAGATGACATGCTCGTGAAAGTTGTCATCCCCCTGCCCTGAGTGCATGATGCAGGTCATCCTCCTTCTGCAGAGGGGGCACTCAGGGCTGTTCTCAGACCACTGCAGAATGCAGATGTAACAGAATTGGTGGAGGCATGGTAGCACATAGCTTGCCCCCTCCTCTGAGCTGTCCAGGCATATTGGACAGCGGGTCTCCAATGTCTGTGCTGTGCTCCCCATGGGCTATGGTGGACTGGGGAGGAGCTGGGGATGCCACGTTTTTCCCTCTTGTTGCTACTGCAGCATCAGGTGTCACTCTAAAAAAGGAAGAGAGAACACAATCATTGGCTGGCTCAGGAAGGGGGAGAGAAATCCCCAGGTCCCTCTAAGAAGGAAATGCACCCAGCTCACCACCCCAGAGTGAGGTTTCCCCATCCAGCTCATTTCTACTCCTGCGAGTGCTCCTCTGAGGCATGGCACTGAGAGCTGCACTGAACAATTCCCCATGCACAGCACCAGCACCAAGGCCTCACTCAGCACTCCAAACTTCACCAACTATTCAGCTGGAGTGTGGGCATGACCTGTCTGGGTGAAATGAGCAGCAAGAGATGCATGGTCACAATCTGGGGACATCACCATAGGCCATACTCACCTGTGGCACTCAGATGTCCAGTGTTATTGCAGCATCACTGCCCACTCCATCACTTCATTTCTTCTCTTATGCTTGACTGGCAACAGTGTTTCATAACCAGTCACAGAAGCTTCAGCTATGTCTTCCCAGGTGGTGTGATTTAAGCCCAGTTGGTAACCCAGAACCATGCAGCCCCTCTTCCCTTCTTCTTTCCCTCTCCCCTGCACTCGGTATGGGATGGGGAGGAGGATCAAAGGAATGTAAATCCCACAGGTTGAAATAAGAACAGTCCAACAACTAAAGTATAATACAAGACTACTACTACTACTACTACTAAGGGAAATAACAAAGGGAGAGAATATGAAAGTAAAAGGGAAAAGAGAAAGAGAACAATATAATTGCTCACCACCTGCCAACTGATTCCAACCAGAGCAGCAATCTGGGCCTTCCAGGTCACTCCCCCTGGTTTATGTACTGGGCATGACGTGCTGTGGTATGGAATACCCCTTTGGCTAGTTTGGGTCAGGTGTCCTGCCTCTGCTTCCTCCTGGCTTGTTGTGCCCCCCCTCACTGGCAGAGCACGACAGACTAAAAAAGTCCTTGATCAGGGCAAGCACTGTTCAGCAACAACCAAAAACATTGGTGTGTTATCAGCAGTGTTCTCAGACTAAAGCCAAAACACAGCACTGCACCAGCTACTAGGAAGGAGAAAAATGACTGCTACTGCTGAACCCAGGAGAGCACCAACCCCTTATTCCATACCATTCATGTCATGCCCAGATTCCACATTTTCCACCATACCACCACTTTTTGTCTCTTTCATATATGTATATACATACATATATGCACACACAAAGAGATATCATTCCTTGGTCCACGGACCGTCCCTAGAAAGTTTGCTGAATTAGTTCAGTCCATGATGTCAGACTTCATCTGTCACGACAGCCTTTCAGGGCAGGAAAGACAGTGTGCAGTGCTGGGTTGTTGCCTGCTGACAGCACCGCTGAACTCATCTGGTCACTGCTGAGCTTGTCTGGTCTCATCAAAGTTCATTCTTTGTTGCGGGGGTCACTGGGGGGAAGTCAGGTCAGTCAATGGTGACCTAAGGACAGTACTGGGAGACTCCTGCTGCTGCTGCTGCCTGCTTTTTCCACGACTTTATTCTCTGGTAGTGATAATGACAGCACACACCTTCTTTTCCAAGCCCAGAGTAGCGGAGATGGGCATTTAGCTGATGGGCTATGAAAGTGTTATATAGCAGGCAGCAGCATATAATTGAGTTCATTGGCTGTTTTTCCCCAGAATCAAATCCCCTTGAGGTACACACTGGACTTTCTCATCTTCCCACATTACCTACCAGGCATATCCGTGTCCCTGAGCAAAAACAATCCCAGGAGTGGGTTTGCCTTTACCTGAAGCAGGAATAACCCAGACTGCCTTCCCCAGCACATTCTTTATGTGCACCACAGGAACTTTATCCCCTTTTACAGTATGTAAAAGTTCTGACTGGGCTGGGCCAGCCCTGTTGGCAGATCCTCTGGTGTTGACCAACCAGGTGGCCTTGGTAAGTGTGTATCCCAATGCCTGAAACTTCCCCCACCCGTTGCTCTCAGTGTAGTTTTTAACAGCCCATTGTACTGCTCGATTTTCCCAGAGGCTGGTGCATGGTAGGGGATGTGATATACTCACTCAATGCCATGCTCTTTGGCCCAAGTGTCTACAAGGTTGTTCTGGAAATGAGTCCCATTGTCTGACTCAATTCTCTCTGGGGCGCAGTGTTGCCACAATATTTGTTTCTCAAGGCCCAGGATAGTGTTCGAGCAGTGGCATGGGACACAGCGTATGTTTCCAGCCACCCGGTGGTTGCTTCCTCCATGGTAAGCACATGGCGCTTGCCTTGGCGGGTTGGTGGCAGTGTGATACAGTCAATCTGCCAGGCCTCCCCATATTTGTACTTCAGCCATCATCCTCCATACCAAAGAGGCTTTAACAGCTTGGCTTGCTTAATTGCAGCATATTTCACATTCGTGAATAACCTGGGCAATAGTGTCCATTGTTAAGTCCACCTCTTGATCATGAGCCCATCTATATGTTGCATCTCTGCCTTGATGGCCTGAGGTGCCATGGGCACACCAGGCTAAAAATAATTCACCCTTGTTGTGGTTTAAACAAAGTCAGCCACAAAGCACGCACTCGCTCTCTCAATTCCCCCCCCCCCCCCCCGTTTTTTGGCCTCCCCCTGCTCCTGGAGGGATGGGAAGGAGAACCAAAAAGAATCCGACTCCCACGGGTTGAGATAAGTTTAGTAACTAAGGTGTAACACAAATCACTACTGCTACAACCAATAACAGTAATGGTAAAGGAAATAACAAGGGTAGAGAATACAACATCTCATCACCAGCCGACCGATAACTTGCCCCCCCAGCCTGACCAAGCACCGACCCATACCTCCTCCAACCCTGCCATCTTCTAGCCCTTCCGGGTAACTCTCCATTACCTCCTGGGCATGACGTGCTGTGGTATCGGTCCCCATAGAGGAGCCAAGCCCTGTGGCTGAGCCCAGCCCCACTGCGGCCAAGAGCATTCCCCGGAAGCCGCCTGCCGAGCCCCAGGAGGATGCAGGAGACCACGCAGCATTTCCCAGCAAGGCAGAGGAGGAAGAGCTGGACTCAGGAAAAGAGAAGCTGGTGGTGGGAGAGCCGGCAAGCACAGCAGCTACACCAGCCCCAGTGACAAGTACAGCAGCATCAACTGAGAGGTCTGAAGGTTTTGAATGGCCTTTGGGTATCCTTGGGACCTGCCTGCTGGTTGTGATGGGGATCAGCATGTTGGCACACACACAGACTGTGTTTTACCCACCACCATTTTGTCTGATCTCAAAAGTTAAGCAGAGTTGGATTTGGGTCTTGTCTGGGGTTAGACGACAATATAGGAGGACCAGGAGATTTTCCCCAAGGCTGGAGAGTCATGAGTGGCAGGGTGTGTGGGACAGTATGGGCAAGTATCTAGTCCACTGGGCCCCTCCAGTGCTTTGGAAGCGTCGGAGATGGAAGGCAGCTGTATGGAGTCCCCAGCAACAACCTGCAGAAACTGCTGAAGGGGACAGTGAATTATTTTGAGCCTGGTGGGCCCATGGCACTTCAGGCCAACAGAGCAGAGATGCAACATAGAGATGGACTCATGATCGAGGGGTGGACTTAGCAATGGACACTATTGCCCAGGTTTTTCATGAACGTGAACACTGCACACAGTCTCTCCTGGTCTGAAAGACTGTTACGAGAGATGGAGCCTGGCATCATGGACCAGATGGACGCAGCAGCTTTATAGGGACTGGTCCATGCACTAAGAGTGATGATATATTGAAAATGTGGGATCTAAGCATGACGTGAATGGTATGGAATAAGGGGTGGATACTGTCCTGGGTTCAGAAGTAGCAGTCATTTTTCACCTTGGTAGCTGGTGCAGTGCAGTGTTTTGACTTTCAGCCTGGGAACAGAGCTGATAACAATGATGCTTTGATTTGGCCAAGGACTTTGTGAGCCTCGTGCTCTGCCAGGGAGGAGCGGAAGCCGAGAGGAAGCAGAGACAGGACACCTGACCCAAACTGACCAGAGAAGTATTCCATACCACAGCATGTCATGCCCAGGATGTAACGGAGAGTTACCTGGAAGGGCTAGAGGACTGCAGGGTTGGAGGAGGTATCAGTCAGTGCTTGGTCGGGCTGCGGGGGGTGAGTTATCAGTCAGCTGGTGCTGAGGTATTGTATTCTCTTCCCTTGTTATTTCCTTTATCATTATTATTATTGGTGGTAGCAGTAAGTGATTTGTGTTATACCTTAGTTACTAAAACTGTTCTTATCTCAACCCGTGGGAGTTGCATTCTTTTCGATTCTCCTCTCCATCCCTCCGGGAGTAGGGGGAGAGAAAGAAGGTGGGGAGTGAGTGAATGAGCTGTCTGGCTGGGTTTAAACCACGACAACCCTTATGTTACCAATCTAAGTCCATCTGAGCCACTTCAATCTTAGCAGCTTTATTGACCTGTTGGTTGTTCTGGTGTTCCCCAGTGGCCCGACTCTTGGCTACATGGGCATCTACATGGTGTACCTTCACCACCAGGTCCTGCACCTGGGCAGCGATATCTTGTCACAACGAAGCAGCCCAGACGGGTTTACCTCTGTGTTGCCAGTTGCTCTACTTCCATTGCTGGAGCCACAGGCATTTGCCACCATCCTTGAGTCAGTATAAAGTACTGGCCACTTTTCTCGTTCAGCAATGTCCAGGGCCAGCTGGATGGCTTTCACCTCGGCAAACTGACTCAATTCACCCTCTCCTTCAGCAGCTTCTGCAACTTGTCGCAGGGGGCTCCATGCCTTTGCCTTCTATCTCTGATGCTTTCCCATAAGTAAACAAGGCATACTGCTTCTCACTTTCTGACAGTTTATTGTATGGTGGGTCCTCTTCAGCACGCATCACCTCCTCCTCTGGTGACATTCCAAAATCTTTTCTGGCCAACCCATGATGATATCTAGGGCTCCTGAATGACTGGGATTTCCTATTTGAGATCGTTGTGTGATCAGTACAACCCACTTATTCCATGTAACGTTGGTTCCATGATGTGTAGAGGATACCCTGCCTTTGAACATGCAGCCGAGAACGGGCAACGGGGGTGCCAGGAGGAGCTGTGCTTCAGTGCCTGTAACTTCTGCAACAGCTCAAACTCCTTCATAGGCTGCCAGTATCTCTTTTTTAGTGGGAGTATAACTGACCTCAGATCCTCTGTATCCCCAGCTCCAGAAGCTGAAGGGTCGACCTTGGGTCTCCCCTGGAGCTTTCTGCCAGAGGCTCCAGGTAGGACCGTTCTCCCCAGCTGCAGTGTAGAGCACATTTGTTACATCTGGCCTGGTCTGGACTGGTCCAAGGGCTACTTCATGAACTCTCGTTTAATTTGCTCAAAGGCTTGTTGTTGCTCAGGGCCCCGTTTGAAATCATTCCTCTTCTGGGCCATGTGACAGCACACCCCATTTGTTTTACTAGTTTTTCCATATTTCTCACTTGTTCAGGGGTGAAGTTCCAAAGCACTGGAGGAGCCAATTGACCCAGATGCTTGCCCATATGATGCCACACACCCACTCATGACTGACCAGCATTTGGGAAGATATCTTGGTGGTATTCTTAGGTAGTTTCTTAACCTTAAATAAAACCTGAACTACATTCAAAAAAATAATGGCTCCCAGGAAAAGGAGCAAGCTTGTTTCAAGGGTATTCAAAGGATGTCAAAAATCTTTAAAATTCCCCAAATCTACTGCAAACAGCCTGGCGGGGGAATGGAAGGTGTGGGAGGATGTCTTCTCCGTAGGTTGACTCTCCAGGGAGGGCAAAAAAGAGGTGTAATTGTTAATTATTCTCATTATATGCCTTCCAAAGTATAGAAGTGATAACCACACTGAGAACACATACCAGATCAAATAATTTTATTGTATTACAAGCCATTATCATAAAGTACAGTGAAACAAGAACCTTAGCCCAGGTCACAAAGCTGATAAACACTAAAACAGCAAATAGTAGATGCAAGTAAGTTGCGACATACTGAAACTCTGAGAACAAGTGCAACAACTGCAAGAGCAAATAAATCAACATTATGATGAGTGATTATTAATCCAAACCAATAAATGCTTATCACAAATATGATTAGACACACTCTGGTCATACCTGTCTTTATCACAAACCTTTGTGTCCCATGTTGGGTGCCAAAAAGAACTGTTGTGGTTTAAGCCCAGCCTGTAACTCAGAACCATGCAGCCGCTCGCTCACTCCTCATTTTCCACCCTAGTTTCAGCAGGAGGGGTAGGAGAACTGAAAGAATTTAAATCCCATGGGTTGACATAAGAATAGCCCCATAACTAAAGTATAATATAAAACTGCTACTAATAATGATAATGATAAGGGAAATAACAAGAGGAGAGAATATAAAGCTAGAAAGGGAAAGGAAAAAACAATAAACAGCAGTAATACACAATACAATTGCTCATCAACCTCCAGCCGATACCCAGCTCGACCCAAACAGTGATCTGGGCCTTCCAGGTAACTCCCCCCTATTTATATACTGCGCATGATGTGCTGTGGTATGGAATACCCCTTTGGCTAGTTTGGGTCAGGTGTCCTGTCTTTGCTTCCTCCTGGCTTCCTGTGCCCTTCTTCAACTGGCAGAGTACAAGACTGAAAAGTCCTTGATTGAAGAAAGCGCTGCTCAGCAATAACTAAAAGAATTGGTGTATTATCAGCATTGTTTTCAGACTAAAGCCAAAACACAGACCTGTACCAGCTACTAGGAGGAAGAAAAATAATTGTGACAGCTGAACCCAGGAAACCAGGGCCCTGTCAGGTCACCCTGGCCATGGAAGACATCCCCAGGCACAGGCAGCAGAAGGGTTCATTTAATAACACCTTGTGTCTGCCTGGGTGCCTGCAGAACAAAGTTCCACAGTCTCTCTCCATGCCCCTGCAGTGCTGGCCAGCCCTCTGGGCTCCCCTGCTTCCTCCCACTGAACATCAAAGGCAGCCCTTGGCTCACTTTCAGGAATTTGCTCCTTCTTGAGCTGTCAAACCTATGCCACCAACCTCAAGCTCTGACATCCATTTGCTGAAAGTGGTTGCACCCCTCACACCCCCATGGAGAGCCTATAGGAGGTAACCACTTCTCCAGAAGGTATTTTCTGTGTTCAGTTCGTGATGGCCTTTGGGCCAAGGAGAGGCTGGATGGGGTCCAGTCTTCCCCAGATAAAGTCTGCAGGGTGATGGGGGGACACAGTGCCAAACAGCCCCAACACTGCTGCCTGCCATGAACCATCAGAGCAAGCTTTGAGAAGAAAGTGGAGCATTTTTTTCTGTCACACCACAGCTTGGAGTGGGGGCTCCTGAGTGGAAATATGATCTGTAAATTCTTGCTATGCAACCCTGCATGGATGTCTGCATCACTTCTGCAGCACAGCTGTCTCACTGGTCGTTGATTATCATGAAGTAAGAGGTCTGCAAGGCTTTGACTCCAAGAATTCAAAGGAGTTCTACTTGCCACACCTTAAAGTAGATAAATCCCTCTCTGTTTCAGGCACTGTAACATGGCAATTTCACCATGCTGTTCCCTTTCCCTCATCCTCACCATCGTTATGGATACCTTGTCACCTCCTACGGAGTGCTAAGCTATCTTTGTATCACTTACAGTGAAGATAACATAGGAATAGAAAAAGGATTGCGGTTTGAATAGGCTGTGGAAATAACCCATCGTATTCTCATTTTCCCTGTAGTGCCTCAGAGCCTGATGCTGCACCAAGATGGCCTCTCTTTGACTGAGCTTGGCAAGGGAGAAGAGCGAATGCAGAACTGCTTGTCTCTCTGTGATCTCAAGAGATATAGGTGAGGAAGAAAGTGTAGTCAAGACCCTAAACCGTACATGAAATAAACTTCTCAGTTTTTCAAAGCAGTGGACGGGCTAACCCTGGAAAACTGCCCTCTGGGATAAAGGAACACAGCTATCTAAAACTGCTTTACATAAGGGGACAATAACAGTTGATTCTCATGTGCTAGAAATCAGGTAAGGAATGTAGGAGACCAGCACGGCTGAATAAGGCCCTCCTGCCGAATTGAACCACAAGAGACAAATGCACAGGAATTGGAAGTGGGGACATACAACCTGGGAGGAATACAGGCACACTGCAAGGGACCATGGGGATGAAATCAGAAGGGCACAGTTGGAGCTGAATTCAGTAAAGGATGTGAGGAATAATGATGTGGGCTTCTTTTGTGCTTTGTGCCTTCCTGTTGACTGAGATGAAGGATCTTTTGCCAACTGACATGGAGAAGGCTGAGGTACTCCAGAACATTTTTGTCCCAGTTTTCACTGACAGTTGTTCTTCCCACATCTCTTAAGTCTCTGAACCTCAAATCAGGGGCTGGGGGAAAAAAGTTCCTCCCATAATAGGAAATGGTGAGGGAGCAGTGTCTTCCTGACCACCAAAGTGCTGGGGGTCCTGGAGCAGAACTTCTTCCCAAAGATGAAGTTCAAAATTCCCAAAACCTTCAAAACTGGGATAAATAAAGTTGACATGGATGACTTCTAGCAGACTCTGTAGAAGTCACTGCCAGACCTTGCAGTCCAGACTGAAAGTAGTCTGAGCATTGGAGGTAGAGAAGAAAGTACAGTTGCCATAAAGTTTTTTTTAGCCTTAACTTTAAGCTAAGGTACTACAGGAGAACATCCTATGTAAGTGGTATTTTGTATTGAAGATCTCTTGGAGGACTGCCAGAGTGAAACAGGGTTTGACATGAATGAAAATTAGGCTTGCTGGGCTGCCACATATGAAGAAAATAGACAACTATGAAGAAAATGGACCGCTTGGGAACTCCTGCCATTTTACACCAGCTGGGTAATTTGAAATGAAACCTCATAGGATGCTCTTGGGATTAACTTTCTGGTTTAGAGTTTTCTCTTTTTAAGTGTTACCAAATTTTTCCTTCTTTCAGTAAGAAATAAAGCTTAGGTCACCTACCCTCATCTGTAACTATTTCCAGGATAGTATCTTCTGATCTTGGATACTTGCCACTACAGCACTGTCCTGAGGACTAGGCTTTAGACTACTAGTACATTACAGTCAGGGGCCTGAATACATGAACAGCCTTTAGTTCCCATGCTTAGCCTACAGCTGTCCTTTTCTGCAACCCTCCCATCTTTTACAGGGGAGGTGGCTATCTCTGTTGGTCCCTGACAGTGTAAACTGGCAAGGATTAACTTGCCTGTAATGTGCTTAGGACCAGGGCATGTGTTGAAAGACCTCTGAAGGCAGACTAAGCAATTGGTCTGCTTGGAGAAAGCACAAAAGCCAGAGGTTTCCAGGAAAGTTAAAGCCTTGTAGTAGTAATTAGGAAGCAATATATTTAAACTGCAGTGAAGAAGAGTTGTGTCACCCTGGGGAAAACTTGAGCAGGCTGGTTGGGTATTGTAGACGACAATAGCCTGTAAACTAACCTTGGAAAGAACAGATCCTGCTGAGCTGTGGGGCAAATCTGTAAGCTAATGTTTTTTGGGACCAAGGTCATATTTAGGAGATGTCCTCAGCATCTCGTACTCACTAGTCACTACCCATGAGCTGTTAAGAACATGAATACTGCTAAGTCTCCCCTGATCTGTCTATACAGTACCATGACAGGATTTCCCTTTGAAGTAGAAATAGCAGCTAATCCCTCATTATTTTTCCCTCATTATACACCTTTTTTTCACACATTTTCCTGTTTGATCGTGTCCAAATATAAACACTGCCACTGATCTTCTTATCATTGATACAACTGTGAAGATTTGGGCTGAATTTGCAGAACTGTTTTTCTAAACCATGACATTCAAAAGGGGTCTAGCTGTATGGAGTACATACAGGAGCAAACACTAATAAAGTTCCTTAAATGAAAGAGATTTTCAAAGACGAAACCGTGCCGTAAGCCACTTAATCTTATGTATTCACAGGACCAAGTTCGAATTCTTCCTCTAAAGATATTTCTGATACTTTCTTCTTAGACTAATTCATTGTTTCTCAAGCTGTGTTTGACTGCATGTAGCTGTACATCCACAGGAGGGGGCACTTGAATAAAATTTTAAGCAGTTTGCTGCGTATCTGTTTTCACGCAGTATTTTGTGCACAGAGCTGTATGCAGGAGATGGGGAAGAGCTAAAGCATGATGAAGGTGCATAGAAAGAGAGTAGCCCATCAATTCATGAAGTAGTTTTCAGAGCTCTTTAAATAGGTAGATTTTGCACTGCTTCAGTCACACTTTGCTTCGAATCAACTAATGCGATGCACACAGAAAGTGTTATCCGTTAGAATAAACACTGAGTCATTTTATTCATTAGGCTGCAACTTTTGTTTTCTGCTTCAGAGGTCAATATGGTATTTTACAATGAATCCTTTGTTTCTTGAGTAACTTTCGCACATAAGCATCTAAAATCAGAAATCTTATTTTCTGAAGTCTGAAATAGACCAAAGTGCAAATTGCTAGCAGTTCAACTGCCTGTAAAGTTCTTAGTCTAATGCAGAGAAAAATGAATCACACTATCATATCAGCTTTGCATAAAAGGGGTTTATTTCCAATATCTGCCTGGAGTACAACAATGCTTCTTGAGGAAAGCAATAAATAAGGGAAAACATACTTCCACATGTATCACCAGTAGGCTGCATTTCAGCTACACTGATGTCTCAGACCTTCCTGAGGGACCAAGGCTTGGCTAAACATTAGTAGAGTAGATGTCTAGTCCTGCTAGACTGTGTTTCTTGTCCTTTGTCCCTCTCTAGGGCCTCTCTGGTCTTTTACAACTGACCATTGTGTGACACGCTGGCAGAACTGATTTATAGTACCTGGGGACTCGAAGATTTTAGAATCTGAAGTTATGAAAGAAACAGGCAGAATCTTAAATGCCAGCAGGACTGAGACCTACCTCCACCAGTATACTCAACAGCAGGTTGTTATACACTTTCCCTTGCTGGCAGATGTTTCTCTCAATGTCTTCCAAGGGCCCTACAACAGTTAGAAACTGTCGCTTGAAAACAGCTCTTTTAACAAGAGTGCTCATGTATGGCAGGGACTCAGAACAGGAAAGAGAGGAAGTGGTGAGGTCCATTATTAAATTCATCTTATTAATCCTATTCCTGCGGATGACATATACATAATCAATTAGGTTAATTATCTTGTTGCTGCTTCCAATGTTATGAACTCCATGTAGGAGAGCAGACATGTGGCTGGATTGCTTGTTTTGTACACCCGCATCCCACCCCCCTTTCATCTTTTCTTAATGACAGCATGAGTTGGATTTCCAAACCCTCCCACCACTGGCCTAATTGTGCTGACAGCTGCAATCAAATTCTTATTTGTCTAACCGCTAACACTTCTACTGGAGAAATGCTGACCTACTGCAGACAGAGCAGACTTGAAGCAGTTCATACTCCCCGAAGAATACCACTCTAAGAGATTACTGTAAGAAAATACCGTGACTCTTGGTCTGAGATACTGGTGACTTATGTGGCAGCTATGAGGGAGTAACCAGGACCTGACCTTCCTGAGGCTAAGTGGGTTGGTTGAACGTAACCCTCATTGTTTAAAGTAATGCCAAATGCCATTCTGTTGATGTCTTTAATTTCTAACAAGACATTTCATCCTGCTTCAAAGCCCTTGACTATTTGAGAACTCTTCAAGGTCAGCTACAAGAACACCATCCCACTTCAAATTAATCATATTGCTCTTCTCAGAGAAGGCATATGCAAAACTGTGGCTGCTTGTTATTTATGTGACAAAGCTAGGACCATTTTCTTTGATTCTTTTTCTTTCCCAAGACAGCTGCTTGGCTCCACTGACAGCAATGCAATTTTAAATTCCTGAGACTCCAATTAAAAACTAGATCCATTTCCAAAGCACTATTAAAGACACACCAGAGGATAAGGATTTGAATTTATTGTCATGAAAACAAAACTTGTCTCCTTACTTGTGGCAGAACAGTGAGGAGACAGTGTCCCACAGTCGAAGCTTTCTGTCTAGCAGGGTAAAAGACTGCCCCTCCACCAAAAAGCTATTTCCCTCATAGTATGTCTAGACTACAGGAGCTAGTACTGGTGACACATGCATATGATTAGTACTGGTGATCTAATGAAACAGCTGACAAACTTTCTGTGTTCACTCTGCCTTGTGTCCAGGTCACTTGTTTTCTGTGATATTTGATGTTCCCAAGTGTGTGGCATCTCTCTCCATATCACACAGCCAAATACGAAAAATTGCTGCTTGCTGTTTTTAGTAGTACCTGAGAAGTGGACCTGGTAGTACTTTCATCTTATGACTACTCATTACTGGCATCTGGCCAGAAAAGGAGAGGCTGTGGTGAGCTGTAGCTATTCGGTAATAAGCTCTGCCTTAGCTCTGCCCAAGCCTGCTCTGCCAAAGCCTCGAGAACTGGCTCCACTCCTTTTCTCTTGATGGTGATTACAGTGGATTCCGGGTGAGCTCAGAATAATTACATTAAATCTCCAGTTGTCTGGCAGCATTCATCTTATCCCTCCCTTTTCTGAATTGTGTGTGGGTAGACATGAAACCAGGTCTTCACCAAAGGACTGGGAAACATCTGTCTCTATGGGTACCAACAAAATGTCATTCTATAACAGCAGCTGATGCACCACTGGTTGCCAAAGAAGATTTGCAGCAAGTCTGGGGGTCATACTAAGATGTTTGCAAATCTCAGTACACAGCTGGGCTCAAAGAGGACAAAACATGATTCTGACATTGAATTCAAGCAAAGACACTAACATAATGAGACCAATAGCCCTCATGATGCATGGTGCTCAGGTCAGTCAGGGACATGATCTGGCTGCAAGCAAATGTAGTTTGATCAACCTATAATCACTGGCACAGGGTACTTTGAACCAGTTTAAAATCCAATCTTTGGGAACTGCTAGACGTATTCAGGGATGAAAAATCCAAGGACAATCAGATTTAAATCCATAACATCCAGGAACTGAGATTCAGCTCAAGAAAGGCTGCCAACTGCTTGCTGTGTTCTTCTGGTCTTCCCCTACATGTTGCTATCAGACAGGACATGGGGCTTTGGTCTTGGTAAGTACAGCTGCCAGCTTTTACTTCTTTCTCTGCAAATGCTTCTGAGCAGTCCTTAGGCAGCTGAGGCCAAGGTCTCTGCTGCACTCACTCTCCTTAGTTCATGCCTGTTTGAACCAAGAGACAGGACAATTGATTTACTTTTTGTCTTCACCTTGGTAGCAAAGGCAAAGATACACAGAGAAGCTGTATCTGAAATGTGTTTTTCTTCTTAGGAGATTGCAGTATCTCTGCAGTCCTGACACTGCCACATTCCACATGAAAAGAACAGAGGGATTTCAACCCTAGCAAAAGGTTCAGCACCTTTCTCTGTTCTTTCCTCCACTCCATCTCCCCTATTTTGTTGGATTCTCCCTTAAACCCAGAAGTGATGGCATTGAAACAGTAAGGAAGACCCTGGAGAGAAATGGTATTTCTTATAATGGATAGAGGAAAGCAGAATCCAGCAGTTCTGTAATGAAAATTGAGCAGACTAATATGAGGAGCCTCTTAAAGATTTAATTTTGCTCTTTACCACAGATTGTGTGTTGATTACCCAGAAGAAAGGAGCAATCAATACTTAATGGTGTAGAAAATCCTTCCCTTCTTTTTGGTTCCTCAAGAGCTGTAAGGCATTCTGACTCAGATCTTCCATTGTCCTTTTTTCTGGGGCGCAGCCAACTGTAAGAATTAGCAAAGTTCGAAAAACCAAGGGTATTTTTTTTTCCATTGCAACAATCTGACCTGTGTGAATAAAACAAAAAATTTGTAAGAAAATTCAACACCCCCAGTGCTCCTACTACTTGCTAATATACACAAGACCAGAAAAACCTATAATTTGTATGCAATAGGTAGATGATTTGTTCAAGCTTGACTTTAAAGGAGAGGTCCTAAGTCACTGAAGCTTTACCTGTTATTTGCTTGACTGGATTCTGGTACAAGCAAACCAAAAATAAAGAGAAGGCTCTAGAAGACAGCTGTATCAAACTGACTTAGAAGACAGATTTTGCCTCCTTTCAGCAGTACACTTGTAAATTTTACTGCTAATTTCTTCCCATCTGAAATGTTGGATTAGGAATGCTGATGACACTGATACCCAGGACAGTCTAGTTGCTGTATGTAAAATGGCACAAAACCACAGGAATCAGGGAACAGCTGCTACAGTCACATGATGGGCAGCTGCATTTTCAACTAGTTTGACACTTCAGACCAAAGAAGGTAGAGACAAATCTGTTATGGCACTCTCAGTGACCCTAAACTTGCACAAGTCACTGGGATATTTCAGATGAGGATGTTCCTCAGACCACTGCAGTCCTGCAGGCTCCCCAGGAAGTGCTAGCCTGGCATCAGTGCACATTCATCCTGATTCCCACCCAGCAATGCATTTTTAATGCTAAGGCGTAAAACTACTGACTGAAACCATTAAACCATGTGAAGGATGACTCTTACCATGTCTGCTCTTACAGGCAAGGATGGGTTGGGACGAAGTGCCTCAGGAGATTCCTGAATGAACTCCACCAGTTTCCCTTAATTTCCTTCAGGGAGGTAATTCACAAAAAAGGTAGGGTCTGAAATGATAAATAGGAGGATTCTTCTTACTATGCATTTGGTTGCGACTGGGATGCTGGGGTCTCTTTTTGGAAGTATCTAGAATACAAAATTTCCATGTCATAAAAAATCCCAACCAGTGGAAAGTTTAAAATTACTTATTTTTAAAACTCTCAGCAGCAAGATCTTTTTGCAGCTCCCAGCACTTTTATAAAATGATTGCTTCTTCTATTTAGGGAAGGCAGGTAGGGAGGAGGGAGCAAAGAGGTTGTGGACAGCTGCCATACCTCTTTCCATGTGCAAAAGTCTGGGAATTATTGAAGATAAAATGGTTTTGTTCCAAACTGTCTGCATACTCAAAAGTAAAATGTTAATTTCTTCCTTACTGAAAACCTTAATACCAATATATAGACCTGATACTATTTCCATGGAGACCACTGCAGTATTTTAGAGCTCTGGTGTTGTGGGCAGAAGAATACACTATTTGATTAGCTAATACTTGAGAAGACAGACATGAATCCTCCCTATATATTTTGGAAACTCACATAACCTTAAGGTAGGGCAACTACAACAATAGAATAACAACTCCTGGCCCCCAGTAACTGCTTCCTTATGGTGAAAGTGGCACAAATGTCCACAAATGGGTACATCAATCTTTGTGTGATCATTGTGATGGTCTTTACCAGTGCCTTCCCCTCTGCAATAAGGACTAATCTATCTGAAACTACTGTGAAAGGGGACAACCTGACACTGTCAACTCTGTGCAGGTTTGTTCCTCTAGGACCCATGCCAGCCAGAGCAGAGGGCAGTGCTGTGCTCACACAGACAATATTTGAAGTAATGAAGAAAGCAGGCAGAGGCAAGCCATTTTTCTGGTCTCCTTGTCTATTTTTAGGCTGTGAAATCAATCACTATAGGGAGCAGGAGATGTGTGTAATACCATTGTGTCAGTTGCTCCCACCGATCACATGCTTACAAATGTGTGCTTTGAACCAGTAATGGGTCTACTCCTTCCCAATTTTTCTCTCCCTCCTTCTCCCTGGTTTATATCCTGGAGATTGAGTTCTGCCAGTCCTTGGAGTAATTTCCAACTGAAGAGCAGTGTTTGTAGAGGCAGGCATGATCTTGTGTAGAGGATGAAGATCCTAAAGGACTGAGGACAACCTGAAGCCCTGGAATCTTTCCTCGCTCTGCAGTGGTACCTGAGCCATGTAAAAGTTGCCAAAGCTGTCAGAGCTGCCCTCTTCCTCCTTCAGGACCAGTGCAGCTAACTCTTGTTTCAAGAGTAGAACAGCTGCATGAAGCAGAGCAAGGCCTCTCCCTTCCCAAAGCCTTCTACATCTATGTCCAGAAGTCATGACTGCCATTTGCACAGTGCTCATTGTAAGGGAAGTTTCAGGGCTCGGATATGAACTGTATTTAAAAGTAGGGTGGTTTCCCATGCCCCACATCCCATCATGGGTGTAGATGTGCTGGCAAGAGTTAAGATCTAAGTTCCTCCTGATGAAGGGGTTGCCTAAAGGTTTTGGCAGTTTGTCAGTGACAATAGATAATGGTCGTGGTGAAACACACAAAAATAGAGCAGTACCATTTGGTATGGGTTGTGAGAACATGACCTTGAAAATAGGGGAGTTAACACTGCTGTTAGCAAAAGGGAGTCTTATACCAGTTGCAAGACACATGAGATAATGGTTCATGGTGGCTCCTCCCCTAAAATCCCCTAAAAGTCCTGCAGTCCACTTTGGAAATCCTCGAACAGAGACCCTTTTGTGCGAATCGCGCAGTCTTAGCAAATAGCCATAACTAGCCCCTCCTTCCAATGTAGGCTGGCCCCATACTTTGGAAAGAGTGTGCCCTTTCACTAGCATAAAAGCCCGAGTCTCATGCAATGCGGAAAGGCAGACCATTGTATCACCCAGGTCAATGTTGCCTCTGCGGAGATACCTGCTAAGGTTGAGCCTGCAACCTTGCACTGTGATGATGTCTCTCAGAGCTGGTTTCCTGATCAGCATCGCATGGTCTTTGGGATTGGTAAGATAAACACTCACCAGAAATATCCATCAGTGTCTCTTTTACCCTTTGCCGGCTCTTCCTCCCTATCTTTTCCCATAGTAATAGACTAGTTGTTTTTTATCCACTGTGTCTCGCCTCTCTCTCAACCTGGAATCCTTGAACTCTGGAACAGGCAGGCTCTATCAGTCTAAGTGACCAGGAACATCATTGCTATTAATGACAAAATAAACAGACAAATACAGTCTTATTCCAGTGGTAATTTGAACATGGAAGTACTGAGGCATGTGTCTTATAACTGACAATTCTCACCTGTTTTGCAGTAGTCACAGCAATGCTTGAACAGTGTTACAAACAGAGGTGTCAGCTCTTTTAAACATTAATTTCCTGCAGCCTTCTCTAACAGATGTATAGTGTGCTCATTTAATGACAAACATTTATATTAACCAGTGACATTAATTAGTGAAACAAATCTGGTTTGAGCTCTATGTAGTTTATAGTTCTGACCAGATGATGTCTGCCTTTTATTGTTCTGTGCTTCACAAAGCATCAAGGAGTATGCTATAAAAATGTCATGCTCTGCAAAAAGGTCTGTCTGAAGCTATCAGATAATTTGATAGGCACCCACAACTAGAATTACAGTGTGTGTGTAAATTGGCACAGCTTCTGTGTAAACTGAGGAAAGGTTGTTAACCCCAATGGAGTTTGTACTTAGCCCAAGCTGACTGTTTCTGATAATACTCAGCTGGCTGCATTTCACTGGTAGACTGTCCAGGCTTACAGTACTAACCATATTCCTCCAACATGGCTTCTTAATCCAGATCCTGCAGGATAATTTATTCAAATATCTTCTCAATGCTGTCAAGAGAGCAAAGAGAAGCACATGAAAAAGCAGTCTCCCTGGCTGCTCTGTCTCAGGAATTAATGACACTGTAGATGCAGGGTGAATTGTTGAGCCAGAAGTTAATAAGAATTACAGATAACAAGTACCTTCTGTAGGTACTGGTAGAATGTTAGTCTCTTACCTGGGAGGGAAATACAAAAAGTACCCACTTTCCACAGTGTGATGCTGCAAACTCTGGTGATGAGATGAGCCTGAATCTGACACAGCACCAGAATTTTAAAGACATTTAAAACCCTAGACTGAGGAAGCTGAAATGAAAATGCAGTTTTCTTTATGTGCTGTCACCTGTATATAAAGAAGAGAGGCACCTGCCTCTCTTCCTTTTGGTGTAACGAGTCTGTGCCGGAGACTGCACTTTGAGGACAGAGTAGTTGGTAATCCTTTATATACATATCCTGTCTGGAAAGCACTGTGTCAGTGCCTGAAGGATATACCTGGGCTTGACAGACATGTCTGGGGTGGAAATCCTGATTCCTTTTGGAAGCTATTGCTTATTTCAAAACACCACTGACCTAGTCAAATTCACTCAGCCAGTACCTAGAAACACTGATGTCAGCTGCAGTTGTGTCCCTTGATATCTCTGCTGAATTAGAACTGCTTTATTACTTAGCTGATTCCTACGTGGAGGTGTTAGAGCATGACAGGCTCCCACATGAATGTTGACACTCTGTAGGCAGAGGTAAAGGACAGCTTATACTACCCAGCTTTTATAATTCCAGAAGTGAGTTCATTCTTGTGAACACCCGCAAAATGGTAGGAAGGCACTGGCAGAAGTCCATTGGGTATGGGAAAAAAGATGGTGTTTTGGAGATCCTATGAAATATAACTCACAGAGAAGGACAGGTAAGAGATGACACATGGCAAAAGAAAGAGCAAGAAGTTGCAAGGATTAGCGGGAAAATCTCAGGGACAGCCTTCTGTGGGAAAATCCTAAGTGTCAACCAAGCGACTTTGTCTTTGTTTAGGGTATTCTTGAGCAATTAAGTTACAAGATTAAACAAAATTTACTGCAGCTGATCGGTGTTGAGAAGTAAAGTAGCTGTTATGAACACAGTAACAGCATGTTAAAAGGTACATTCTTATGCTAATCAGGTATCAAGCTAGGTCTAAAACTCGATTACCCCTAATTCTCTGCAGTTCAAGGAAGCAGGGTGTTTATCTGAATTGCTGGGACTGGAAGACTAAGACATGTTAATTATCTGAGATATTTCTCTTGAAAATATGCACAGGCATATCTGCTATCAAGAAATAGGTTCAGTTCTATTTAATTTTCAGGGCTGAGATTTGACCCAGCATAATCTGTTGTCTCTGAGAATTCCCATTTCTCAGTCAGTTATATTAATTAAGCATTATAACTCATATTATGCATTTATGGCCATGTTTGTGAGCCCTGCACCAAATATAAGCACTGTATATGGACCTAGTTTTCTCTAGTCCTTGTAATTGCAAGGCAACCTGAAGAACTTCAAGGAAGATCATGAGTATCTAGCTAAAGATAAGATACACAAAAGAACTCAGACAAAAGGATTTTTATTCCTCTGAAAGACTCACAGAACCATAAATTTCCTGTTCCTTGAGAAAAGCATGAGGATTACAAAAGCTGTTATTTTCTACACCCTATATTAGTGCTACTCGTCAGTCACAGGGCAAAGTCTTTCTGTATCTCAGTCTCAGCCTGGCATTTGTGCACATTTGGCCTTTCTCTAAGCAGATGCATGAGAAGATTGGAGTCTTTGCACACTTGAATAAGGGCAAAGACAGTTGCAAAGGCTGTGCTCTCTGCTGTGAAAACTGCAAAGCTGAAGGTCTGTCAAGGCTGAGGGAAACCCATTCTTCTTCAGTTTCCACTTCTTAGCCACTGCCCATTTAACTTCCTTGCCATATTCTTCCTTGAAAGCTGTACTTGTGTTAGGGTTTAAGTCACTGTTACTGCTTTAGTGTCTTGGTTATGAATCTATGAGGACCAGTTTGCCTGGCAGAGCTTCTTACAGACACCGTTACTCTTGTTGTCCCCCAACAGCAGGCTGCTATGAGAGCTGAAGGTCAGAGCACACCACCACACAGGTTAACACTTGGCATGATGATCGCCAGACAGTACTTGTTAGAGAGCCAAAGGCTGCATGCCCATGAAACAGATCCATCTCCGAACATCTTTCTGCTCTGGTCATTCAGGTGATGATGGCATGTTGGTAGAGCTAAGATGTAGTCCTGCTGTCTTCTGGGGCTCCACTTCCACACATGCATGATATTTGCTGCGTGCCAGGACAATCCAGTACGCTCTATACAATGTACAAAGCTTGGTACCTAGCTAGTTAGCAGGTAACGATTCCCTGTTTCTCTCCTGCTGTTTTCTCCTCTGCTTCTTTTTTTTTTCAGAGCTGTCTCTTTTCTGCCAAGGCAGTTACATGCTGATTGGCTAAGTGGAAGCAAAGGAAAACAAGCTGTCACTCACATTTCACTTGTCCTCTCTACCCTGCCTCCTCCAGTGCCAAACAAGAGATAAATTGACTCTTAATTCCCCAAGGCTCATTTACAATAGCTTACAGCATCTAATGGATTTTAACACCTTCAGAAAGGCAGCCTTTACGCCAAATGTCTATAAAATAAATAACTTCATTGTGCATTTAGTGGTGGAGATAGTGTTAGATGTCTGAAGTAAAGAGGAAAAAAAGAGCTTTTAAAGAGTAGTTTGCATTTCTTGTTGTCAAGAGCATTACACATCTCGTGGACTTATTTGCCATATACCTGAGCGAAGTGCTAGCAGGTCGTAATTATGAACTACATGGAGGATACACTAGCAACTCATCACTCCATTTGCTCTGATGATGCTTCTGGTTTGCTTAGCAGCACTTTTACTCTTCCTCTTCTGAACCCGAACTGACTAGCAGTGTCAGGGGAGAATGAGGCATTCTAGCTTTGTGAAGTAGTTTGTTAATAGCTACAGTGACAGAAACATCGAAAGACTACAGATAGGGAATCTTTGCTGACTGGGGAATGAGCTTATTCTCTGTCTAGCTCTTGGGCTCATAAAAATGCTACTGGGCAATTTTTGTGTCTGAACTGGGTCTTGAGCATTCACAATTTCTCAGGAACAGGCCACCTCAGTACTAGATTATAGTTGAAAAGAGGGGTGTTTTTAAATCTGATCCCATGAGTAACACAACTAGTAGGCTTGAAAGGAGGGCTTGGGAAAATGGAAAAATGACAGTATCAGGGTGATCATTCTATTGCAAAAAAGAGCTATTCTGGTCAGCTGTTAGAAGCCTCCTTTGGGAAGGAATATTTAGAAGCCATCAGGTTCTCAGTTGGAAAGACCTTCTGAAAGCACAACAAAAGCAATTCTACTGTTTATGGCAACGGGAACACTGGGTTGCTTTTGTTGTTGACTTTACAAATCTGAAGCCAGGGCCTACTGGCTGCCATATTTACAAGCTGAATCCATACCTTTGATGTTTGTACAAGTGTCTGGACAAGTTCACCAATGTCCAAAATATTTCCCACTTCTTGGTGTGGAGTAGGCTGTGTTCCTTCTAAAGGAGAAATAAAAAACCAACACAGTCCTGTTAAGAGTAGCAAAGCCTTGGTATGAATCACATAATGACAGTCAGGCCTTTGCCTGCTATTTACCTAAGCAATTCTGTAACCCTGTTTACCATACTGAGAAACTGAAGACTTCGTTGCTGTACTTGGGTTTGAACATGTAACTGTCATTCAGCAACTGGAAACTGCATAAAGATTTTGGAAACAAACTGATGGCATTAAATTTCAAAGTATAAATGTCTCAAGTTCATTAATTGATGGGATCATTTTGATGCTTGTTCTGATTGTGAATACAATTTGCTTTGCCATCAAAACAAGTAATCTCTAAATCTAATCGAATCTTCATGTTGCTCTTTGTCGTGGTTTAAACCCAGTCAGCCACACAGTTTCTACTCCCCCCCTCTTTCCTTCCTTCCCCCCTCCCCCCCCTCCCCCCCGAGGGAGGGGGAGGAGAATTCAAAGAATGTAACTCCCACAGGCTGAGATAGGAACAGTCCAGTAACTAAGGTATAACACAAATCACTACTGCTACCACCAATGTTAATAATAATGATAAGGGAAACAACAAGGGAAGAGAATATGATGCCACTCGCCGAATCGAGCCCGACCAAGAAGAGAGTGCCTTTCCGGCTAACTCCCAGTTACCTCCCGGGCACAACATGCTGTGGTATGGAATACCTCTTTGGTCAGTTTGGGTCAGGTGTCCTGTCTCTGCTTCCTCCTGGCTTCCCCTCCTCACTGGCAGAGCACGAGGCTCAAAGTCCTATGGCCAGTCTAAACATTTGAGCAGTAATTAAAAACATTGGTGTTATCAGCTCTGCTCCCAGGCTGAAAGTCAAAAACAGCACTGCACCAGCTGCTAAGAAGGAGAAAAAAATGACTGCTACTGCTAAACTCAGGACGCTCTTACATCTCCAGTTTTCAAGAGGAGAACTGTGTGGGTGTTAGGCCAAGCAAGGTAATAATGGTCAGAACTCTCCTATGATGAGCATGCCACTGTTATTCCAGCCAGATGATAAAAATGTTGTTTCAATGTTGTAGCAGCTTTTTTTTCTTGCAGTGGGGGCTGCCTCATGGCCCCCATGTCATCAGTCTTGAGCACATTTTGCACCAGTTGACACACAAGGCATTGTAGGGCAAATAGGCAGGAAGAGCTGCATGCTGTATATTTTGCCCCATAGCTTATGTGAGTGCTTACTTGTGGAAGTTGGTTTATTGTGTATAGAGGCACACAGCTGCTGTTGTTATTAGAAGGAGTGATTCTCTCAGTATGGGCCAGCTCAGGAATGGAGGATGTTCTCAATACTTTCTTTATTGAACCTTTGAAATTGCTCAGACTTTCAGATTATCAGTCTAATCATGATTCTTTGTGTCCAGTCACAGGAAGCTGTGAATTATTTACACAATAGGATTGCCTGCTTTGGGAATAAAAGATGTGAAGACTGGCAGATCTGGAATATGAATGAAAAGGCATCTGGTTGCTTTGCATGGGGGCTTATTCTCATGGCCCAGAAGTGTAGGCAGCAAAAGAACAGCTGTTCAAGAGGTGGAAATGACTCATGTTTCTGCTAAAATTGCTATGCAGAGCCCTCTTGATTGCCACAGCTGAGGTTAAGTTAAAGCCCCCCTAAACACCCAGGTCTGTTGCAGCAGCATAACAACAGTGAACTCACGAGCCGTGTATGTGTGCATGTTCATCAAGAATGGGAGGAGCCTTCCCTGACAGGGCTGCAATGCCTGCCCCCACATCAGGAAGCTGCCCATCAGAAAATGCTGTCCAGAAGGAGCCTCCGACCATTGCCATTATCACAAAATCAGAAACAGCCTTCCCTTGAACCCCCACTCCATTCAGCCCTGCAGGTTGTACTCAGGGAGTGCTGCAACTTGATAGAAGGCAGAAGGAATGCAAGCAGCATTTCCTTTACTGTATGGATTGAAATTGGGTGACTCACCTCTATGATGGTGAAAGTGTTTTGTGACATTTAGCGACAGTTCAGTTACATGAGTTTGAATAATTCCTTTGGAAAGCATAATTTCAAATAAGTAGTGCCATCTTCAATGGCTACAATTGGTGATGTATCTGGGGAATATGCGCTTGAGCATTTGTTGTAGCTGATACCTGCTGCTATAGTAAAAACTATTTTGAAATTTCATTGAAAAATATGGGAATATTTAATCGATATGACCACAAGTAAACTGCTTAAGCAAAAGTATATATAATTGTATTTAAAAACATGTCTCTGTAAGTATACGTGACAACACTGCCTTGCTAGCAAGGTAGTGGTTGTGCCATGTGTTTATCTCAGCTCTGCTTCTTACATTCAGTGTGTAAAATGCCTGTTCTTCATTCTAATGTGGGCAATCAGTATTGCAAGGCTTAGATTTTCTAAGGAAAGAAATTGTAATTAACTTCTCAAATCAGTTAACTAAGACTATTTCATTGTCTTTTTCTATCTCAAAGTTGATTTCTCAATGGGCTGGTATTACCTCAGTGCTTAGTCTTCTATGGGTTCAGGAGAAGAAAGACTGAAGGTGAAATACACTGGTTCTTGTTGGAGAACCTTGGTAAAGAAGGATTATGTGCTGGTCTGAGCAGTCCCTGGCCTTTTTTGGAGAACTGTGGCATTAACACACCAGCCATTGCTATTTTTTCTAGGGCTGTTGCCTGCTCTATAGGCTTCAAAATCAGACTTGTAGCAGGAATAATGTGACACGCAGTCATCAGAAGATAATACAGCTGAATGTATACAGAAATACTCCTTCCTAAATGATCATACGGCTTGCTGGAGTATATTTTGCTTGGTCAATGAAGAGTGAGGAGAATTTGCTTTTAAAAAGTAAGGAATGCCAAAAGACACAACAATTGAAAAGACACAGGAAAGAAATTTACCCCGCAGGATGTTAAGAGGGGCTTAGCATTACAATGATGTAGCTGTGGGTTTCTGGAAGAGTTCCATAAAGTGCAAACTGTTTTCAGGAACAGCTTTCTTGCTGGTCCTTCTCTTCCCAAGGATTTTGGAAAAGGTGATGCAGTAGTAGTCCTTATAAACAAGCAGTGATGAGGGTCCCTATTTTAATGACATCTTTGTAGACCCTTCAAAGAACCACGGAGGTATACTGAAGAAACAGCCTCTTTTTGTAAGGACTCCAGCTCTATGGGCATAGAGGAAAGCAGAGCTAGGACTATTGCAATGAATAATTTGACTGCAGTGGTATGGCCTGTGTAGGAAAATAAACATTTCCTGTAAATCTGCTCTTAACACAACATATATGATGTTACAAGAACTGACTGTGCAATTCCTAATGCATTTGTCTGTAACTTAATTGATCCTGCAAGGTGTTAGCTTTTCAGGGAGCCCAGTTTTAGCAATGTGTTACACTGAGTTTCAGAGTGTATCTTTTTTGTGTTAGGTAAACAAATAACTGACCAGAAAATTTCTTCAGCGTAGTTCTTGATGGGTTTAAAGTTAACCCCTTCTGTAATGTGCTGACCATGGGGGATTTCTGCCTCACAAACCACTGGTAAAACAGAAGCAAGCCATTTGTGTTACCATACAACTAACACTAAAAAAACCCACCATCTGACTTCTCTAAAATAATGAAGGCAGTCCTACAGGAAAGCTGCAGGTCTAAGCAGGAAATATCCTGCAAGGGCATAACACTGGTTTCTCAAAAGAGAAGCAATTTTTATTTTAGGGGAAATATTTTATGAGCCTTTTGCTAAATTCGGCAGCTTCTGTTGTGTTCAACAAACAGCATGATGCACTAAAAGATGAATAAGGAAAATTATCATGTTGGCTGCCTACACTCTGGCATCTGACAGTTGCTATTTAAATAATCCCTTAATTCTTCAGCGAAGAAGATAGCACTCTCTTAAATTCCCCACTGTACTGAAGGCATTGTCCCTTCTCCTTGTTTGTAAGCAATGTGGCTAGAGCTCCTGACGCACATAAAAGTTTTTGCATCATCTCGGTTTATGCATATGTGTCAATAACCTGGCCAAGTTTTGTCTGGGCTTTGAGTTCTTATACTCAAAGACCAAGGACAGGACCTGAGGGTGACAGAGGTGCACCGCTGGTCCCCCAGAACTCCTGGAAGTGCTGCTTCTTTGAATTTTTTACTTCTACTTAAGGTTCAGTGATCTTGTTTTGCATGATGTTGCCCAAGTCCTGTGAGCATTTTACAGGGTTTACTAAGATGGTTCCCAAAGCACAGGCGCTGAATCTATTTTGAAGAATAGGATCTTCCATTTGGGTACAGTCCCAAAATTAGCAGTCACATCTGAGCCTAACTTTCAGGTACAATGAAGGCTGCTCAGCCCTCTTCACATCAGTGCAGTGAGGGTGGTTAGTATCCTTTTATGTGAACTAAACTTGAGGCCATCTATGATTTTGATACTCATATCTGCCCAAATAGGTTCAAGAGGTGAAGCAGAAGACAGGTAAAATTATGGGAGTAACTAATCTTGATATTTCTTACTCTTCTCAATCAGTGGGTGCTACTCAGGTGACTCAGAGTAGTCAGTCATTAAGTCAGGAAAGCTTTGTCTTACAAGATTGGTTGAGAATGGAAACCTGTTCTCAGAAAAGCTCATTTGTTACATGCAGCGAAGCCATGCTTTAAAACAAATTGGCCTGAAACTTTCTGGCCTGGGCAGTGCACTGCAGTAAATAACACACAGGGTAACATGTTGGCTACTCTCTGCTTTTCTCTTCAGGCAAATTTTGGCAGTTGCACGGAGCCACGGCGATCGAATCAACTAAGGCTGTATCGGGCTCAGGCGAGACACAGCCCAGAGCTTCACGGAGAAAGACATTGCTCCCTTTCACTACATGCAGCACAGAGCAGTTGTGTAGTGTGCACCTTGGATTCCTTTCCATGAACAGACTGGGGGGTCTGTGCATGGTGTCTGGCAAACCTTGCGACTTTTCCAAATAAAAGTAGGATCTTAATACGTTGTTTCAAAATGTTTCAAAACGGAAGGCAGGGAAGTGAGTCAGGGAAGGCTTTTCAAAACGCCTTTGCGAGGCTGGTGAGCTACTGATGATTTATTAATAGAGAAACCCGCTTGCCAAGAACACAGAGGAGAGTGAATAGTGCCAGTTCTGTATTTTACCCTTGCAAAGTCAACTTCTAAATCCAGCAAGTTACCCTATTACCAGTCAAGCTGTCTTCTGCCTCCACTGGCCCATTTATCTAGCTCCCTTTGCCTGAAATCTGTGTAGTCTGCACCTGACTGTCCTGTGACGCATTACCTCTGCTTTCTATTCTGTAAGAGGAGATGGAAAGTCAGACTGATGCTAGAAGAACACAAGCTTTGGAAACAAAAGCAAGAAGAGTGCAGTGGCTCATCTGCAGGTTGTCATGGCCTGGCATTTTTCTGAGCCAGGTGTATGGAACCATCAGTAAAGCAGGACCATGGGCCTAGCTCTGTATTCATTTCACCCATATTTGCATCATAAATCTAATCGTTGAAACAGATTTTTTATATTTGAAGGTAGGTCTTTATCTTAATTGATAATGGCTAATATTGCAACTACTGAAAATTATACTCAGTCTATGGCATATTTTCAGAGGATGTGATTTGCCATCAGAGTGACCTGACATGGCTTAATTTAAGGATGTATGCATTCACATATGTAAATAAAATGCTGCTTCTGATAGGTCTCATATTTGACTTCAAATATCACTTAATATGAAAAGATAACTATTTAGCTACATCCTGAGCCTAGATGGAAAGCTCACTCACCTTTTGAGTGCTCAGACAGCCCTTTGAGAGGTCTCTTTTGCTAGCTGACATAAACCTATCCCAGTATGCAAATTCCTTGTCTGTGTCATCTTTATCATTATTTCTGTGCACCTCAGAGTGGTGAACACCTCCCAGATGAGAATTTAACTGCTCATGATGAGGTCTGGGACTTGCAACCTTCACTCTTGCAACATGTGAAGCTGCATCCCCAGAGACGGCCTTGGGACTGTTCCTGTTTTACATGGGCAGGGTACATTTTTCAAAGTGTTAAACATTGGAAAGTGTCCTTTTAACTCCTTTATGCCAAGAAAGCATTTAATGTATGTGGAAACCTGTACTCCACACATCTTTCTACTTCAGCGTTTGTGTAGTAGTTTCATTAGGTATTAGGAAACTGTTTCTGTTAGATGGCAAATCTGTCTGTGTGATCTCTGTGTTTATACAGTTCCTTACTTTCCTGTCTCATTCCCTAAAACTCTTATTTGCCTTGTCATTTCACTTTAGCTGTATGTGTGCTGGAATGCAGATAAACATGAGCTAGATTGAGAGCAGCATGAGCAGGGAGCTCTGTGGGTGGGCCAATGTGTCTGTACAGGGCTTTGCCCTTGAAAAAATGCAGGGTTAGCAGAGCCCCTGTGCTGAACCTGTGACATTTTCTGTTGCATTTACACACTAGCAAACTGGCCAGATCCCCAGGAAGCCTGTTTGAAGTAAAAAGAATCCCGAACTGTAAAATAGAAAGCTTGAAGATCCTGTGAGAGAGAAAAATGAAATAGGCTGGGTAGAACTGTCCCTGCCCTAGGGCTCTCCAGGCAAACTTTTGCTTCTGTTAATCTTTGTGCAGTGTTTTCACTGGCAGAAGCTTGCTGGTCACTGAGATCTTTGTGTCACTTGTGAATCTTCATAGTTGCTCTCCAAAATTGCATAGTTGAAGGCTCAGATTTTGTGATGCTAAAATCATGCTTATAGACACACCTGGAGATATTATTTTCAAATGTAACACAGCAAAATGTTTTGGCCAAGAGCATATGTCAAACAAGAAGAGTCCTAGAGACCAGAGTTTGATCACTGTCTTTGACACACCCGAAGGAAAGCCAAGCCCACCAGTTCATGTGAAAATGGAGTCATTCAGAGCTATAAAGGCAATGCTGTTTGCCTAGATTACTGTCAGAGATTGCTCATCTATCTCAGTCAAGCTGAATTTTGTCCTCCATCTGTTTTTCAGAGTTCATAACTTTCTGGTTTTCCTCCTCTTCTCCACATCACTGTGGCACATTCAGAGACACTTGGAGAAGTACTAGGAACTCTAGGTCTGAGTCTAAACACAGCAGAATAAAAAATGGACTGTAAAAGCCACTCTTCAAGGGCTCTTAGAAGGAGGTGTTAAGCAGCTTCAAAGTCTGGTGTTCCAGACTATTTCTGGTGATGAGGCAAAACCAGCTGGTGTACCAGCTAGGCCATTTCACTCAGAGATGAGGAAAACTCTGCAAAACAATGATGTATGTGTGGGAGGCTGCAAAGAAACAAAAAGGCAGCAAAATGCTGTAGTAGAATAGGGACTTGCTCCAATGTTTTGTCTTCCAGAAATCTCCACACAGTAAATCCTGACTCCAGGAATTAAGCACAGAAAGTTCCTAAGGACAGCAGTGTGGAAGACCCCAGTGGGCAAGCTGCTCTGGGGTAGAAAAGGGGCAAATTTCAGGTAAGGTTAAGAACAGGTTACCTGCACCCCACAACAAACCTCAGCCCTCACACTCAGGTCTCTTAAAGAATTACTGTGTTTTAAAAATTTTCAATGTTGTGTGAGTCTAAACTACAAATTACATGTGATGAGCTCTGTGAGTTGTAGGAGAAAAAAGCTGTTAACTGATTTCAGCACTTCCTTCCATGGACTCTTTTGAATTCGTGGACCAGGCTTATTTGCTGACATTGTAAAGTTCGACTTCTTGAAGTTCAAACTGTTAATCTCCTGGGTAAAAGGCTGGTTTGGGGTTCTTCACAGCCTCTACTTTCTGAGACAGAAGTGAGCTGGCAGAGAACAAAGCCTGTCTATAATCAGAAAGGCTGTAGTGACTGAGTTAGACCTTTCCATAAATCATACTTCATGGAGGGAAACATTCCTTTAAAGCTGAAAGTATTGGGGGACTGGAAGGATTCAGGAAGGCTGGACTGGAAACAACGTTTTGTCTTCCAAACACTGTCTGAACTTCAATTCTCTTCATCACAATCCCTGCTGTAAATCAGTGAACAAACTTCTATCAGGTGAGTGTTTGCTTGCACTAAAATGATTAAAGCTCTGACTAAATATGCTTACAAATCAAATCAGCCTGTCTTAGTTTTTCACCTCTTAACAGGGAAACTCAACTTGTGGCACCACTCTCCAAGGATCTGTCTGCTTCCAGTGTGAAAACAGAGCTACAGCTTTGGGATCAAACCCACTGAACCCATTCATCATGTTTTGAGAGCCATGTGCATTCACTGTAACTAGGATTTTAGATTCCAAGTCATCCAGAGCAATGCATCCGTGTGCTCAAGACAGTGGCTCACATGCTGTGGTGGCTCTGAGTTGTTTGTAATTTACCTGGTAGCTGTGGCTCTTGAGACAAACAATAAATCTAATGACTTGTTGCAAGGATCTGGCCACATCAAAATGTGATTAAGTGGCTTTGCTAAGGCGTCTGCTAGGGAGCTAATTTAAATCAATGGTAATTGATAATATTATTTCACTGTGACAATATTAGTGATAATTCTTAAATGCAAAGAGGGAAAGTTGCTTTGGAATGATTAGGGTCCCTGTATAGTATCTATTAAGGTGGCCACAAGTAGCTAGGGAAAATCTTGGAAGATGGTTGTTCACCAGGACTCACACACAGTGTGAGGTCTCTGCCATGTCAGAGAGCTCTGGTATGGAGGCATGGGTCATCTTCCTGTATCAGCTGCTGTATAAGACGGGGCATCACAGATAGAATCTTATAAGAATTTTACACAGGTGAAGGCATACTATAAATCAATGAGTGGAACTGAAATGCGCATGTGGGTGACACGAAGCGAAGATCTATAAGGTGAGTGAATTTTTACAGGAGTCCATGGTTTGAATTAAACTTTTCAGAGCCAAACAAAAGGAAAACAGAAGCAGAACTTGTGATTGCTGGCTGGCAATTTAATTTTGTAAGGACATCTAGGCAGGAAACTTGTCATGGAATCAAATGAGGTCTCTACCTTTTCCAAGTGTTTGGGGTTCTGTGTGACAAATCTGGAGGCTGGGATTTGGGACAGGGAGGTTTTGGTTTGGGCTGAACTCAGAAGTCATATTTCCTTGACCCAGAGTCTGGAAATACTTTTAGCCCTGTCTCAAAATGCTTTCTCTTGTGAACAGCAACTCACAGCCTCCCTTTTACCTCCCAGTTTGTAGCAAGAGGTATGAAAAGTACAGTTCATTCAGATCTACAGTGTACAGTGTTTGTTTTGGTTACTTTTGCTGTTTTTACACTTTATGAATAGCCAGGGGAAAGCATTACCAATCATCTCCTACCTGGTCTGCCAGAACTGTAGCCTTCTGGGACAGAGACCTTGTATAGATTTGCACTAATCATCAGACCTGCTTCCTCTTCTGCAGCCAGTGTATTTTCTTCTTCGGATTGTTGGTTCATATAGGAAATTAGGCTGGTGTTAACACTTGATTTTGTTAGATATAATGATACCAGAAGTAGGTAGTTGGAGAGAACCCTTTCAGTAGGGGGACCATCAAATCTGGGAACATCTTGGTTTCCCTTCTAACTTCAGTGGGCCGCATCTGTTACTTTTTGTAGCAAATTTCTGTGAACATCAGTGACATGCTCGGAAGTAGGTGGAGGCGTTGATTATTCCTGTGAAACACAGTTTCAGGACCAGAAGTTCTGGGTTCATTTCCACATACACGTGGTACTCACTTCACTTTCTATCAACCCTACTTGCGATTACATGAAGATGCTGGTAGATAATGCTTTATCTCTACTTTTCTTCCTTCAGAAAAATTACTCTGGCCAGTTTCCCTGAATGCTGTCTTATCCACAACTGTGGTACCTCTGCCACTGATTCTTGTCATGGCGAATGGGGTGCAGTGAGCATTGGGCAGGTTTGTCCAGCTAGCCAACCTCTGTTCCTAGTCCAGGTTATATAATGCTTTCAAGGACTGTTCATTCAACTGTGCCATTCAATAAGGGGCAGAGTCAGCATATTCCGAGCTTGGAGTAAAGCTGGAAAGCAGGAGTTAAGACCTGTCTTCCTGACAGTAACCTATTCCATGAACTGTTACTACATAGGAGCCCAGTACATAGCAAGTCCAGATAACTAGGGCTAGAGCACAACCTCATGGCCGTGCAAAGCATCATAATGATACTTTAATGTTGCTGAGCACTGCAAGGGCCATAAAACAAGGGGGAGTGGTTCAAGGGTAGGGGAATATGCCTGGATGCTGTGAGTCCACAAATGAGGGATTTACTTGGGTTGAATATCAACCCAAGGTTGATTAACCAGAGCTCCTGTGCTGACACAGCTCTGTAGCTGGTCTGGTCATACAGCTGTTAGAAGAGCTCCTGTTAAGAGTTAAACTTGCCTTGAACCGAGTGGCTTCCAGTTATAATAACCTATCGTGCACAAGCAGAAATGAAATTGATAAAGCAGAACACCAACTAGCTGAACAAAATTCAACCAGTGGAACTTAATATCATAACTGAGTCTTAATGACATGACCTTATTAAAAAGACAAGGTGCCTGAAATTAGCCTGATGTTTGAGCTTTACTCACCACTTACTGCCTGATTATAAAATCCTGACCTTGCTTACTTTTGTTCTGAAAACTTGGTATCAGGCTGTAAGGCTTAACAGCATCACAGCTTCACGTGTTATCATGATGGGCTCAGGTAGGAGTCCTGCCCTGTCCTGTATACTCTTTTCTTCTGACTCAGGGCATAATCTGTTTCTCTCACTTTTACCCCAAGATGGGATCACTAGGAGTGGCTTTTTGCAGGATCCTGAGAAAGGAACTGGAAGAGATCTCCATAATGAGACAGAAAAACGCTTGTAGGTAGTACTGAGCTTTAAGTTCTCTGTTCAGTGCAGGATGAAAGCAAGTTGTCAGAGGTTATTACACTTCTCCAGGTATTAATGCTTGGAGATCTGTATTGCTATATGCTTGCTTTGTGTTTACCTTGTTGCTGTTAAAATGCATCTGTATAACTGTGTCATCTATCAACAGTTAGTTAGCCTAAATCAAAACACAAATCTGAAAAAACAACTACTGTAGACAAAAAGGGAACATTCAGGCCTTGATAATGTTACAGTGCGACCTTTTCTTACCTTTTCTAATACAAAACAAAGTCCTAGTGAAGTGTGTGTATGCTTTTGGGGGTACTTCCCCTAGCATATTAAGGCTACAACCTGGTTTATTATTGTTTGGTAAAATACTCAGAACAGTGTGCCAGCTAACTCTTGCACCTAATCTCTGTGTGATAATAAGGATTTTTGGTTTATATTTTTGTGATTACTTCTATGAGACAAGGTGACTCTGAAATCTTCAGCAAAATAATGTGCATGGAGCTCCCTTTGAAGCTGCAGCCCCATTGTGCTAAGCCTTTGTGGTGCCAAGAAGCATAGACACAGCAAAGCTGTAATCTCAATGTCAAACTTCTAATGATGACTGAGACAGAAACAAAATGTTGGATCTCCAGCATGGCGGCTTGTGCCCAGTCTTCCTCAGTTTTGTAACATCAGTCAGCACAGAAAAGTGCGGAATACATGCTGAGTAAAAAGACTACTCTGGGATAAAGTTGCTCCTGGGTTTAGCCTTGGTCTCACATGATGCTTAAGGAAAGAAAATAAAACAGACACTGGAATTCATGCTCTGAATGAAAGCAAAGCAAGCAAGAGTCAGGCTGTTGAAAGGTTGCAAAAAGATAATTCTTTTTGGTGGTCCAGATGCATATAAATGTTTCTGAGCAAAATAGTTGAGACTTCTCAGCAAAACATGGGCAAGGTGTTTCTTGCTTGTACACTGCACCATTTTTAGGTCATATGTCAGTTTTGGTGAAAAGACAAAGTCATTGAAAGATAGCTTTAAAAATCAACTGAAAGATCACAAAGGTTTCCCCCATGCCTAAGATAGCGTACAATCCATGTTTGCTCTTTGCAGCAAAACAATGCATAGTTAATGAATGCCTTTAAGTCATTCTGCCAGAGCTCCTCTAGCTTAAAATCGATCCTGCTTCCTCCATGATTTTTTATTTTTTTTTCCCTCAGTGAGGTTGAGACTGATGTGCTGCAAGGGAGCATCAGGCTTCACTATCGCTGCTACACTTTTACGTCCTACAGTCCCTCTGTTCTGGGAAGAGACTACCTGTTGTGGGAGCTCATGGGGTTCATGATGCACCCAGTCTTACCCTCCTTAAAGGCAAAGAGTTGGAAAATACACTCCACTGAAGCCATTGGAGTTCTGCTGCTCCAGTGATATACTGGAGACCAAATTACTGGTTTGAATATAAAGATGATTAAGAATGGTCTGCACGGATTCACCAAGAGGAAGTCATGCTTGCCCAACTTGATCATCTTCCACAATAAGATGACTGATTTGGTAGACAATGGGAGTACAGTCAATGTTTTCTTCCTTGACTTCAGTAAGGTTTAAGACAGTCTCCTACAGCATCTTCAAAGAGAAGCTGATGAATTATGTGCTAGATGAGCAAGCCTCTTCCAGTCTGTGGTGGTTTGAAAACTGGCTGAATGGCCAGGCTCAGATGATAGTGATCAGCAGCACAAAATCTAGTTAGAAGCCAGTAACTAGCGCTACATCCTAGGGGGATAACATCTCCTATAATCTTTCCATTTTCACATGATCTGTGTGCTGGGGCAAAATGTGCTCTCAGCTAATGGTACAAACCTGGGAGGTGTGACTGATACATCAGAGGGTTGTGCTGCCATGCAGGGGGTCTCTGACAGGCTGGAGAAATGGGCTGGCAGGAACCTCATGAAGTTCTACAAGGTAAAGTGCAAAGTCCTGCACCTGAGGAGGAACAACCCCAGGCACCAGAACACAGCAGGGGCCAGCCAGCTGGAAAGCAGCTTGACAGAAAAGGACCTGGGGTGTTCTGGTGGACACCAAGTTGATCTTGAGCTACCCTTGCAGCAAAGAAGGCTAAAGGAGAGGCTGTGGATTCTCCTTCTTTGAAGATATTCAAACCCCATCTAGATATCTTCCTGGACCACATGGTTTTGGTGGTCCTGCCTGAGCACGGGGGCTGGAACAGATAAACTCAAGAGATCCCTTTCAACATCAACCATTCAGTGATTTTGTGAATGTAGTTATATTTTATGTTAGCATGTCAAAAAGGTTATGCAAGCAGCCTATTGTTTCTCTGATAGGCTTTTGGATAATGTATGTTGCCTGTATTTTACTGACGGTGCAGAATTCTTTGAGTCAATTTGTGCTGTAAAGTACATATATAAATGTATTTTTGTTTTACAGCAAAATCTTTAGACAAAATGTAAAACTGCAACATGTCTCCTATTAGCTGTTAATTAACAAATGTACCATTGATAAAATTTCTTCTTAATATCTACTATAGACCTCTAAACGTAATTCCCTTTACACTTTGGTGAAATGTCAGTTTGATGCTTTAGTCTAGTTAATCTTCAGTCACAGACAATTGAAGATTTTGTAACTCAAGCCACATGTTCTCTTTGCTGTTTTAAGTCCAAGAATAGGAATATTCATGCAGCAATGAAACAATTACTCATGCCTGAAGCAAGACATTTAGAGTGTAATTCTTAAGTCCTCTTTTACCACTCAAAGAGAGGGTGGTGGGGAGAGACAGAATTGGACTTTAATGACCAAAGCTGGGGAAGTAAAATGGAATTATTTTTCCTTTCAGAATTCACATAATATGACTCAAGAGACCGTTTGCACAGGTTTAAATACTGTTCCAAGGGGACATGACACTTTCACCGTGCCACACATAATCCAAAACCATGTTTTTGGAGGACTGTTTGCAGACTGAGCTGCTAGGCACATGACATAAGGTGCCTGTGATTTTCACTCAGCATCAACCTGCGGTATTCATTAACCTGGAGCAACTTCAGAAGAGACCCTTCATAGGCATCCTCTTTATTCCTCTTTATTATGTAAACATAATGCACTTAATGAAGGTTTGATTCCAGGGAAATTCATTCAGAGCAGAGCAGCTTGGAGGAGAAGATATGAGTGTGTGGATCTGTAACAAGTGCAAGACATTTGCTTACTGTCTGTATTCAGCAAGCAGCTGCAGATTCCTTGTGGCACAAAAAGTGCTCTATTTATACCCACCAACAATGTTAGCAAATTCTGGAGTTTGCTGGAGCATTCTAGCAATATGAAAACAAAGTTGTTTTTTCAGTGGCAGAAGGAAGATGCGAAAATGGGAGCTTTCACTGACTCATCACAATCAGAGGGGTTATTACAAAACTAGATTGCTCTTCCAAACTACTATTTCCACACAAACAACTCATTTGCAATTGTGGAGATGAGTGTCTTAACAGAAATAGACCCTTCTATTATTAAAAAGGTGCCTTTTTCCTTTTCTGTAGATTTTATTTTAACAAAATGAACATGAATTATTCTATCTCCTCATTGAAATTTAAAACAACTACTATTATATATTAGTTTTCTCCTTATATATACTTTTTAAAGATATATTTTATTTTAGTACCAAACAGCTGTAATCAATGACCTGCTCTTCTGCCTTCACATCTTTTGTTTTTACATTCAGTGAAACTTGTCTGTTTGGGGTCGGTAACATTTTGTGTCATTCCTCCTGTGATATCTTATGCCAAATTGGCATACTCTTAACACTTCCAGTAGTGGCAATTTCCTGCTGTACAGATGCATAGAGAGTAGATGCTGTGCATCAGGCCAGCAGCCAGGGTTTAGGGCTGCTATCTGATCCCAGAGACCCCTAAACCCTGTTCACTTATTTTCTTAACTCTAACCTCGGCCTGCATAACCCACTTTTGTTCTCCTTTGTGAGGAGATGCAGCCTGATGTATGTGTTGAAACGTTTGGAAGGAATGTCTGCTTTATCAATAATACTGCTTCGTGGGCAGGGGAATCCATAAATTTTTCCTTTTAGGAAAGTGTTCAAAGAACTGCATGTTTTCAGTGGTGGCTCTCTGGCCCTGTGGGTACAGATTGGGACTGCGCTGCAGATCCCCCTCTCTGAGCTACTATGGATTTATTTGGTCCGAGAGAGAAACTCAGCTCCATCCAGGGAAGACAAGAGCTCCCACTGCAGACAGGTAGACGGTTACCACAGAAAGATGGGCACTGCACAGTAAGGTATAGTCTGAAGGTTAATTGCACTCCTTGCCCATGGACTTTGTTTTTTTGTCTTATGAATGAGAGATGCCATCGATTTTGAGAACATGGTTATTGATGAAGTTACTGGGACATTTTGCATCTGTTCCTGCAATAAAGGAACCTGTTCATTAGGAACATGCAGAAATGAGGGGAATTCTTCAGCAGTAGCCTTTGAACAAGATGTCAGTGAGTTTAAGTATATCGGGAGACTCTTTTATTCCATTAAAGAGCTAAGTTCCACTTAGCACAAGGTGAAAAGATGCATTTTTAAGGTTAGGCTTCATAAATCAAATCCTGGACTTATTTGTAAACTGGCTTGAAGCTCATTTTCTAGATAAAGCAATAGCAATATAATTTAGGGGAAAGTATTTCCCCACACGCACACACCAGTTTATTTGCACTTCAAAGCAATGATTCAGACTCAGTTCAGCCTTAACTATTATGTCCTAACTAACTTGTTCATGATGCAAAACATGTTTGAATATGCCATATGCTTTGCCATGTTGAGGGCTGGCTGTTTAACCTCAATTCTCCTGACTAGTTTTCTCTGTCAAAGCATATGATGGACCTGTTTCCATTCCATTCCATTCCATTCCATTCCATTCCATTCCATGCCTATATGTTTTCCTCAAAGATTTTCCATGGAAGGTCCTCACAAGCACTATAAAATCCAGATAGATTATATCCATCCAGTCTTCACGTTTCTATTATGTGTCACGAGTTTCCTATATGAAAATGATGTTGGCTTTTGTTTCAGGCCATTTTGCACTAAATCATAGAATCATAGACTCACAGAATGGTTTGGGTTGTAAAGGACCTGAAGATCATCTAGTTCCAACCGCTGTCATGGGCAGGGGTGCCTTACCCTAGACCGTGGCACCCAAGAGTCTGTCCAGCCTAGCATTGAACACTGCCAGGGATGGAGCATTTATCACTTCTTTGGGCAACCGGTTCCAGTGCCTCACAACTCTCACCGTAAAGAAAGAACTTCTTCCTTATACCCAATCTGATGAAGGGTGCCTCTCCAACATCACTGTAGGCCCCCTTCAGATACTGATTTTATCCTGAGAGGTTGTGATAGAAATGAGCTTCAACAAGGCAGAAGCTCACCTTTTTTCTGTAGAAATTAAAAAAGGACTGTTTTCTGAGAGCATGGAAACATTTCCAGCAGTGGATTTTGGTTTTTTGTTTTGTTTTGTGTTTTTCTTTTTTTTCCTGTTAACCAATATATTCAATATATTTAATCAATTTCATGTCTTCTGGAAGTTTACATGAGAAGTACAAATTAAGAGCTCTTTTGAAATAATTTTGTTCTGAGATTGTTTTACAGAAATGGAATATTAAAAAATTAATTTTATTTACAAATCATCCTCAGTTCTGCTCCTGGAAGCTGCTTTATTTAGACCTACAGAGCCGGGTGGGAAATCAAAGTTGAAAGAGAAGTCTAAGTTCTGGCTAACTCAGTAGAAAAGTGAAAATAGCTGATGCCTTCTGTGCAGAAGCATACCTAGAAACCCCTAGCCAGACCTAGCTATGGGAAAGGAGGATGTGGCTGTGAACACAGATAGCATCTCTCTTGGAGTCTCTCTTAGTTTTCTGAAAGATAAGTATGTAGACACAGGCTATGGAGCCCCTTATCATTATTCATCATGTTGGCCAAATGTGCAAGAGAGTTAAAAAATAGTAGGCTGAGTTAGTGAAGCTGTTAGACCTACTTATCAAAGAGGAATAGGTTTTGGGTTTAGGGTAAATCTTAGGTCATAAACCACTGGTAGCTGGAATGAGGGGAATATCACTCCATGGTAGTTTCTAATTTCATCCAAAGCATCTGCTACTGGATGCTGGAAAGCAGATACTAGGCAGATTATTGTCTGTCCAGTAAATCATGTATCATGTTACTCAAGGAAACTGATGACAGATTATTTGCAAGGGATGAAGTAGGATAGGAAGAGACCTTTACTGCTTTTAAACCCTTGAAGAATAGGTCCAAGCCTACAAAAATTCTTTTTAATGAACAATTCTTATCATGTGCCACTGTGCTGTTTCCCACACTAAGTCCATGCATTACTGAATTGAGGGTTCTGTTTTACATTTTATTTACAGAACACAGTATTACAAGCAAAGGCATGCTGAGCATTGATAATGAAGGGACAATCTTTTTAATGCTGCCAAGGGCAGGTTTCACGGAAAGAGGAAAAATCTAACAAAAAAAAAAAAACCAAGATCCTAAACTTGGAGAGAATTCACAGACTTCAAGACCTGCAGAAGCTTCCCTGCTCATATTTAGACTCTTTTATAAGTACCCTGGGGTTACAGCACAGCAGATTTTGAAAATGAAATTCATAAATATTTTCTGTGTTTTAGTCGGTTTTCTCAATAAGGGTATCGCAAGCCACAAAATGTATCCCAAGTCAGGCAGTCTTAAATTACAAAATCAACTCTATGCTCTATCAGGAACTAAAATCTTGACAAAAATTAGATGTTCCCACTGGTTGATGTATGACATTTAATTGTCAGCTTGTTGTTCACTGCAAATATTCCTGAAGAGGATATCTCTGAACTGAGACACGCGTGCATGCAAGGCAGGCTATGCGGAAAATTGCTGCTTTGGGAAATGGACTGAAGAAATGCAGGTTTTTTTCCCGTAAGATACTGTTTCAAACTTGAATTTAGTTGCACAGAAAAACTCATACTCATTTTCTGTTCAGCACCAGATGTCAGCAAAGCTTTAGGTAGCTGGCTTACAGTCAAGCTTTTTACAATATATTTAGCATATCACATGCGACACCAAATGTACACTTGCATGATAACCACTTGGTACTAAGCGGTTAAGAATTGCTGTTTTTTGTCCCTTCCTGGATGTGTTCCTGCATCCCATGTCTGAGCAGCTCAATGCTTTGTGGTGCATACTTCCATTCTCCTGCTCTGTTTCCATAGGGGACTGCTCAGCCATAACTGTTAATTGCTCCCACCAAAGAACCAATATCACTTCCCCCTACCTGGATCTACACTGTAGGTTAGGCAAGAGAAGAGAGAATTTCACAGTTTTTCTTTTTTCCCCTGTATGTTCTCATTCTCAACATCTGCAAGAAAATGTTGCAACACTTCAGAGACTCAGCTCTACAGTTGCTTAAATGCAAATAATGGAAGAAATTTTGAAGCCTTGGTCAGCAAGAATTCCCAGTTGCTGCATTAGTATCAGTGAAAAATAGGCCAATTTTGCAGTGTCTTCATGTTCAATAGTATGAATAGAATTGTACGATAGTTTAGGTTGGAAAGAGCCTTTAAAGGTCATCTAGTCCAACCCCTCTTCAATGAGAGAAGCATCTTCAACTAGATTAGGATTCTCAAGAGACCCATCCAACTTGACCTTGAATGCTTCCAGGGATGGAGCATCTACCGCTTCTCTGGGCAGTGTGTTTCAGTGTTTCACCACCCTCATTGTAAAAACTTTCTTCCTTATATCTAGTCTAAATCTACTCTTTTTGTTTAAAACCACTAGCCTTTGTCTTATCACAACAGGACCTGCTAAACAGTCTGTCACCATCTTTCTTCTAATCCTCCTTTAAGTATTGAAAGGCTACACTAAAGTCTCCTCAGAGCCTTCTCTTTTCCAGTTTCCCCAACCAGCTCAGCCTGTCTTTAAAGGGGAGGTGTTCCACCCCTGTTTCTGTGGCCCTACAATCTTTCCCTGGAGCTCCTCATTTTGTTAAACTGGTGATGTTTATGTTCATTATCTCAAATACATATACATGTATTAAAGTAAAGTGCTGGGTCCTGCACTTGGGCCACAACAACCTCATGCAACACTATAGGCTTGGGGAAGAGTGACTGAAAATCTCCTTAGAGGAGAAGGACCTCGTGGTGCTGATTGATGGAGCTGAACATGAGCCAGCTTGTGCCCAGGCAGCCAAGAAGGCCAACGGCATCCTGGCCTGTATCAGCAACAGTGTGGCCAGATGAAGGAAGTAATCCTCCCTTTGTACTCACACTGGTGAGAGTGCACCTCGAATAACATGTTTAGTTTTGGGCCCTTCACTACAAATAAGACATTGACATGGGTGTCCAAAGAAAAGCCGTGAAGCTAGTGAAGGATCTAGAGAGCAAGTCTAATGAGGAGCAGTGGAGGGAACTGTTTTTTTTTGGAGAAAAAGAGGCTCGAGGGGGACCTTCTCTCTCTCTCCAACTACCTGAAACGTGGTTGTAGTGAGGTGGGAGTCAGTCTCTTCTTCCAAGTAACAAATGATAGGACAAGAGGTAATGGCCTCAAGCTGCACAAGGGGAGGTATAGACTGGATATTAGGAAAAAAATTCTTCACAGAGAGGGTAGGGTGATCAAGCACTGGAACAGGCTGCCCAGGGAAGTGATTGAGCCACAATCTCTGGAGGTATTTAAAAGACATGTAGACTATGGTACTTAGGAACATAGTTTAGTAGTGGACTTGGTAGTATTAGGTTAATGGTTGGATTTGATGATCTTAAAGGTCTTTTCCAACCTGAATGATTTTATGGTTTTATCTTCTCTTATCCAAGGGCTTAACCTACATAACAATTTTTTTTCCATGACCATGGGCGCTAATAAGCTATCTTTCAGATAAACATATTATTATTTTGGTAAAAGAGGTAGGAAAGGAACCTTCTAAAGCCTTTCACTAAAACAAGCCCCAGAGTTGCTAGAGGTCAGTGAACACAGATGAAACAAAGCTGAACATCCTCAGGAAGCCAGGCTAAAGATGAGGGAAATTGTTCAGCTGTTGCAGTTCTAATTAGAAGGTTTCAAAATAACTTGATATACTGGTGGATATGAAAGTGTGGTGGGAAGAAGTCCACAGAGATGGTATAGGTGGTGGATGGGATGGGTACTGAAGTTTTCACATTTAATACTAAGTTACTGGTTCTGGTTATTGTTGGTGGAATGTGAGAGATCATGGTATAGAGTCACAGTCCAATGGCTTTGTTGTAGGGAGAGGAGGAGGAACCTAGGCAGAGAAATCATGTTCCTGCACAATCATTTCAGGCTTTGTGACATAAGCTTTTACAGTCACTAATGACAGCAGAGAAACTTCCTTTCTTTCTAATGACAGTCTCTACAAATAATAATTTAGGGTTATTTGGCACATCAACTGACAATGGCATTTTTTGACATCTGTGCAATACAGAATATATGAAAATTATGTGAACTTTTAATTCCTGAAGCTATTTAATGTAAGGGACTGAGGTTTTGAAAAGTCAGATCTGCAATGCACTGTTTGTATTTTTAAAAATTGATTTTTTTTTAAAGAAAGAAATTCATGTAAGCCAAAAATCTTCCACCTCATTCAGATAAGATTCTTTTTTCCTCTCTCTCCAACAAAAGTTGGAAAAACCCAACTCTTTCACCACTCAGAAAACTATACTGTTTGTGTCCAATGTTCTGCTTTGCTATATGATCTGGCCATTTTCTCCATTAGTACTGCTGGATACATTGATCATCCAGTATCTAAAAAGGTTAATCATCCCTTTTTCAAAGGAACTGCCTAAAACAAGTGTCCCACCTAAATATCACTCAAGATTTTAAGTTAGTCTTAAAACGTTGGACAGGAAAAAGATCTTCCCCTGTTCAGAAAAGTTTTGGCCCTGCAGTTTTCCTGAGAAACAAGCATTTGTGACCAAGTCTTGCCTGTCTGTCTGTGGTTGTTCTTAATGATGAATTGCTGCCCTTTTTTGAAAAGGGACAATTTGGTGTTTCTTGGTGTTTGAGAGCTGCACTCAGGTCTGGGGCTCCCAATACAAGAAGGACGTGGACCTGCTTGAGCAAGTCCAGAGGAGGTCGCAAAGATGGTCAGTGGGCTGGAGCACTTCTCACATAAAGACAGGCTGAGAATGTTGGGGTTGTTCAGCCTGGAGAACAGAATGCTTCAGGGATAACTTGGAGCAGCTTCCAGTACCTAAAGAGGGCCTGCAGAAAATTTGGAGAAAGACTTTTCACAAGAGCATCTAGTGAGAGGACAAGCAGGAATGGCTTTAAGCTGACAGAGGTGACATTTAGATTAGACAGTAGGAATAAATTCTTTACTATATGAGTGTGGTGAGACACTGGCACAGGTTGCCCTGAGAGGCTGTGGATGCCCAATTCCTGGAAGTGTTAAAGGCTAGGTTGGATGGGGCCTTGAGCAGCCAGCTCTAGTGGAAGGTGTCCCTGCCTGTGGCAGTGGGGGTTGGGACTGGTTGATCTTTAAGGTCCCTTCCAACCCAAACTATTCAATGATTCTATGTTTCGAAAATGGACTTGACAACCAACACTCTGCTTTTGCATCCAGGTAGCTTCCTTGAAAACTGAAAGCTTCTCACTAGTGCTTTTCAAACCCAGGTAACGAATTTTGTCACAGGAGAAAGACTCAGACTCGGTTACACAGGGAAATGAATGTATAATTCTTTGTATGCATTTCAACCAAGTGAACAAAATGTCAATTTAAAAATCATTATAAATCTAATACAGAGGACCTGTATTCGGATAATCAGAAAAAAACAGGTTTGAACTAGTTATGTGGTTTCTGGGGAAGGAAGGTAACAGTCCTATGTTTTGAGACGTGCTTTGTAAAAAAATTAAGTTTCAAACAATATGTCTTTCAAAAGTATCTTAAGACCTGTTTCGAAGAACAACATCTTTTGGGCCCTCTTTTATCTGTTTGGACTAGAGCAGTGCCAGGAGATCCAATGTACATCTTTTGTGAGTCCTTTGCTTTCTTCAGCTATTTTCCTGCTATACGTCTGTGAGTCTGTGAGGTTTGTGGGAGAGAGAAATGTCACACACAGTCTTTACCTTCCAGATATTCTTAAGCTATCATGTCTGTTGCTTGGGCAATTGCAGTGGTAGCTCTTGTAGCGTCAGCCTTACCTGGAACTAACTGAAGTGTCCTAGTACAAAGAGGCAACCCTCCTTCTGCTTTCTTTACGAGTTTCTCTTCCTTTTTGGGTAAGCTTGGGTAAGCTTAGGTATGCAGCTTGGTCAAAGTATTGCTTGCATTTGCTGTTTTCTCTTAGAATCATAGAATGATGGAATCATTTAGGATGGAAAAGATCTTTGAGATCAGTGAGTCCAACCATAAACCTAACACTGTCAAGCTCACCACTAAACCATGTCTCCCTGAGCACCACATCTACACATTTCTTTTTGCTTTGCATGCACTGATATCATATTTGGATTCCTAAAGCTCTCCTATGTTACTTTAGTATTGAAGAATCCCTTCTGCTGTGCTTGCGGAGCTTCTGTGTGTCTCAGTGGTGTGGGTGTATACATTGCACTTCCTCCTGCCATTGTGTACTGCTGTAATGAAAAGTTTCCCCTGTATTTCCTAAAGAAAGGCTTTCGGTGCAGCTTCCAGCTAAAGCATGGTGGGACACAAGCATTAGTTTGATAATATCCTGCTTTTTGAGCAACCTGGTCTGGTGGGGAGTGTCCCTGTCCATGGCAGGGGGCTGGAACTAGAGCTTTTAGGTCCTTTCCAACCCAAACCATTCTATGATTCTATGATTCTCTTCCCCCACGTAGTGTTAGCAACAAGCAGTGCCTTGTAGAAACAGAACCAGTAATCTGCTAAAGTTTCCCAAATCACCAACAAGTGGGTGGACCTCTGGAGTGCTTGATGGAGCACATGAAACTTTAATGCAACCAGACATCTGCCCCATAGCTCAACATCTCAGGGACATTGATATATTTGCAGAAACTGATGGCACTCTTTGCTCCCTGTGATGCCCAGGGTCAGAGTAAGTACTCTAGGTCCTGGCTCTCATCTACACAGAAAGTCTGTCATGTCAGTTCACTCCCACCAATAAACCTGACAGAACACCAATCTTTTGTGTCAGGTCAGAAAGTAAGAGCAGCCAAAATGGTGTGGGAGAAAGCAGACACAACAAATCATGGTCAGAAAGAACACTTTCAAAGCAATTGCTTTACTGGTAAATAGTCTCTTGTTAGGGAAGTACTTTACTTGTTCATAATATTAAAGGACAAAACAAACCACTGCACAGGAGATTAGCTGAAGTATACTTGAACACATCATGATGATGTATTATTAATGTTAGAGATTTTTATCTAAATGATGCATTTTATTATGTATAGCTTTCTTGCTGCTGTTTCCATGTGAGAAGAGATTTCCAGCTGAAGTAAATAGAATTATAATTAGCACTTTATGAATTAGGTTTTCCAAATCTAGGAGGACGTGACTTCTGCAGACCAGCTCTGTGGCAGCTGTAGTTAAATTATTTCTGAAAGTCAACTTGGCTCAATAAGGATGCTTAGAAAGCCTGATTTTTGCTTTAAAACCTCTGTACCTCTCAGTGGAGTGCTGGAAATGAGGAAAGCAGGTGAGTTGTTCCACTGAGTGTGCTTGCTGTTTGTCCTAAAAGCTGTCTTGTGGCTGCTTTTATCTGCCAAGGAGAAATGTTTTGGGGTCTGGGTGACACTTGCAGGCTGGTCCCACTGAACAGCTACAGTATGTTTGCTGTGATGACAAGTGTGATGAAGCTTTTTGAAAGTTCTAACCAGGAAGGGAGCTGGTGGAAGTCTGGTTACAGCAGGGGGAGATTAAGATGCCCTTTATGACCTGACTGAAGATGAGTCCTGTCAGCTGGAAGAGTAGGCATGGCTATAACATACCTTTCATGCAAGAATAAAAGAGTGAATACAATGCAACTTCTCTCCAAGCGCCCACCTGGGCAAGAAAAAAAAAAAGAAAAAAAGAGATCCTCTGAACGTGACCTGTTTCTGTGGTGTGGTGGTTTGATCTCAGCTCCCTCCCAGTCACACACTGACTTCAGCCTCCCAGTGAGATGGAGAGAGGATCAGGAGGGAAAAAATATGTGTGTGGGGGTGGGGATGGGAAGTAATTTTGGGTCAAGATAAAAACGGTTTAGTAAGTAAGGGGAAAAAAAAAAAAGAAAAAAGGGAGTGTTGCAAAGGCAATCATTTACCACCTCCCACCAGCAGACTGATGCCCATCTGGTCCCCAAGTAATGGCTACTTAGGACAAAACTCCCCCCACCCAGTTTTATTGTTGAGCATGGTGATATGTGGTATGGAATACCTCTTTTATCAGTTTGGGTCAGCAGTCCCAGCCCTTGCCCCTCTGTAGACAACTTCCTGGGGAGGGCAGAGTGAGAAACAGAGGCAATGAGTAACAGCTATTCAGAAACAGCTAAAACATTGGTGTTTTTGCTATGAACTCTATTTTCATAATAAATCTAATGCACAGCACCCTTTGTGCTGCATGAAGAAAACGAAATCCACCTCAAGTGGATGCAGTACATGGAGGAAGGAAACTACCACTTGCTGCCACATCAGAGCACACAGCATGGGTACCCTTAAACTGATGGAGATTGCTGGTCAGTGCAGCATAGCTAAGGGGTAGATCTGCAGTGTGGTAAAGCTCTAAGTCTGGTGGGTGGTGCAAGTTGACCGTTGAATTCAAAGAAACCCACACTGGTTTGAAGGCATGTTGCCAAGGTAGTTTTACAGCCTTGCACAGTTTTCCTTTCACTAGCTACTGCAAAAGAACAGTTCTTCAAGAACGTGGAAATACATGCTTCTCTACCCACTCATCTCACCTTTGTCTAAAAGCTGTTACTTTTTCACACATCTTTCTCATTTGAAAAAAAAAAGAAAAAAGAAAAAAGAAAAGAAAAAGCAGCAGTATTCACTTGCGTATCCCATGTCCTTTCTTTGTCTTTTCGCTTGCTTCATCTTGTTGCAGGAGTGTCTGAATTTGAACCCACAATTCAATTCTGTTCCCTACCGTTCCCCACTGGTATTCCTGTGACCACCATGGGAGCACAAAGGAAGATACAAAGAAGACAGTGCTCCATTCTTGTTCCAGGCTGGGCTGGCTTAGCCCACCCACCATGTCTCAAGAAACAAGGGAGAGTTCTATGTGCAGGGAGGTATTGATGGCAGCTGCCCACTTTCTCCCTTCCAAGCCCAGCAAAGTGGTTAATACATTGAAGTGTGTACCTTTTTCATTTCAGTAGGACTGTTTGGCCTTAAGTAGACCATGAGATATCATGCTAGACTGAGACCTGCTAAAGAAACACAACATTTTAACTGATTTCCTTTATGTGGACTTCTCTTAAGCAGACACTTGATTTTGCTACTGCACAGCCCTTTAACTAGTTAGTCTATTAAAAAAAAAACCACAAAACAGTGATTTACGTATAATTTTATTATATAGTATAAATGCAGTCAAGTTTTGATTATGTGTCACTTTTGCATACTGGTATGAAAAATCTGTTTACACTATTGTGTGTTTTCCTTAAACAGACATCCTTGTACTGTTTGAGGATGGGAGTTAGTCTTCTTTCATAGACAATAAGAGAGCACATACAAAAAGAGAACACAAATCATAATCCTTTGTACTTTTAAAGGCTAAAAGTGCTTTCCAGTTATTAAATAGCTGATTCATGTAGCAGGCTAATAAAGAAGTTATGGCTCTCTTATCATTAATATTACACTCATCTTCCAACAGAGGAGAAGCACAAGGATCAGAAGCAGAGTGTTCATACCTCTAGGCCTGTACTTAAAAAAGGTCTTTCAGTCTGGGAAAAATACCATTGTGCTGTTTATCTTTCTTTTTTGTCTGAGTCAAGTAATGAAATTAGCTGAGACTAAAAATTTTTAGTAGTGCCTCTAAGAAAGCAGAAATAAAGAATTACCTTGTATAAACTGTTTTAAAAACAAGTAAATAAGACAGATTTTCTCCAAATATAAACACTTACATAACATATTCAGGTGAAAAGATACAGATTTTGTTTCCTGCAACTGTTTTATAGCCAAAATAGGAAAAAGCATGACAGGTTGCCCTTTTCAATTGCCCCCTTAGTTTCCTAATAACCCAGGTTGAGTTCCTTTATTTCTTTTTCTGTTGCCTAGTCACAGGAAATTTGATGGCTCTTGCTGAAACTGATAGAAAATTTCTTGTTTTTCTTAGAAGAGTCTTCTTTCTGCCTTGCCTCTTGCTGAAGATACTCACTGAGAAATCAAAGTAAATTTGACAGCCACCAAAGACTTTTATTTTTATTTAAGGGGTCATCCACCTTGTCCAAGTTCAATTCAGCACTAACAACATATAATACACGAGCAGCTCCTGAGTATGGGTTAAAGCTGTGAAGCTGCACTTTTCTTCTTCCCACTGGGAAATAAACAAAGGGAATAGCTGTAGCTGAAGTGAGTTTCACAGGGACAAGAAAATATTTACTGTTGTCATAATTTGAGAAGGTGGGTCTTTTTGCAGTCTCTTGTGTTCATTGTCTGGTGAGGTACATGGGTTCTATCTCTAGCAAAATTAATGAGAAAAGTATTTTTTTATTTTAGTGCCACTCCAAAATACACTGAATCCTGAAGTCCACCTTTAGAAGATCATAGAAGGGCTTGGGTTGGAAGGGACTTTAAAGATCATCTAATTCTAACCGTGCACTGGACAGGGACACCTTCCACTAGACCGGGTTGCTCAAAGCTCCATCCAGCTTGGCCGTGAACACTTCCAGGAAGTTCTCTGGGCATCCTGTGCCTGTGTCTCACCACTCTCACGGTAAAGGATTTCTTCTTTATATCTAATCTAAATCTCACCTCTGTCAGTTTAAAGATATTCCCACTTGTCCTGTCATTACAAGTTCAGATATCAGCAGTTGAAGACCCTATTAGAACCAGCACTTGTGAATATGAGGCTGCACCTATCTGATTGTAGCCTGATAATCATGTTCAGACTCAGACTTGAAATGAACAGGAGTTTCCATGTTTGCCTGTTCCTCAACCCCTCTACAAAGTGATAAGTGCATCCAAAGTGCTGTGAGACTTCAAAAACTGAACAGATAATTTGTAAACTGCATTCCTGCAACACAGTATTCTTACAGAGATATCAGTGTACACGAAAGGTGGAGATATGTTTAGATTCTCACTACTGAGCAGTTGTTTCACTGCAGCTATCAACAGCATGTCTGTTTTTCTCTCAAAAATAAAAATGTTATCAGGCTGTTCCTGTCAGTAGGATAAAATACTGTACTTGAAAAGCACTTTTCTTTATCTGCTATAGGAAAGGAAACACAATTAATATGCTAAGGAGAAATGGTTCCCAGAGTTACATTTTCTTCTTCTTAGTCTAACAGCCCTTGAAACTTGGACAAAGCAAATAAGGCATTTTTTACCAAGGCAAGGAATAATTCTTGTGATGAGGCTCTACAGTGAACAATTTTTGAGACAGTGACTCATGAAATTTTTGTCCCTGGCTTCTAGAGGGGTCATGGTAATACACAGGAGTGAGAATGCTGGTTGTTATGGAAGGGAACTCACCCAAGCCATGCAGCTCCAAGCAGCAAAATTCCTCAAGTGCCAACACTTTCCACAATGCCTGAGATGAAGCCCTCAGTGACATGGTTTAGTGATGGACTTGCCAGTCCTGAGGTAAAGGTTGGACCTGGTGATCTTAAAGGTATTTTCCAACCTACTTGATTCCATGATACTATGATTCTATGAAGTTACCACCACTGGGCTGAACCCTTAGTGTTTGCCAATGCACAATGCAGGACTGGCTGAGCAGGCAGGCTCTCTGCCAGCTCAGATGGTCGGCAGTCAGTGTCCTGCAATCGGGCCACTGGAGGGAGATGAAAGGCCACGAGCACATCAACAGGGTCATCACACATCTTCTAACACTGTATTTGTAAACGTTTGCTGTCATAAAGATAATACTAAGTCAGACTAACTGTTGTGGCAAAACAAGGCCACTATCACATGCTATCAACAAACATTATCATGTTAACTTTGCCTTTAGCAAAACTCATGCACATAGCCCCTTGGGAAAAAAAAAACAGACCAAACCTGAAGCAAAATTCTTGTTGGTGTTTTTGGAACAGGCCTATGCAGCCTGTTGATGTAGTTTATAATTGTGGTTCTGTGCTGTGCACATGCCATTTATTTTATACTTGTTACTGCTTTACTGTGTTTCACAATGAGGTCCAAAGAAATTGTAAGTAAGTTTTCTGCAAATATCTTCGTTATATGGCACTTTTGGAAATAGTTCTAATGAAGCTCAGCCTGATGGATATTGGTACTGCAGGAAATCAATGTTTTGGAAAGCTCCTGTAAACGTTCCAAATTAATTCAAAAGCAAGAATGCAGACTACAATGAAAACAAAGTGTAAGTTGCTGCTAAGAAGATCATTCAGACAAACTCTTGGTTAGATTTTTTGTCTTTAGGGATAATTTTTATCTTCTTACTCTTTGTCTCTCTTTCTTCCTTTTTATGTCATGCTCAGCCCCAAAGACATAACGAAAAATTAAGAGACCTCATCACTCCTTTTAATAAAGTAACTGCAGATATTTGGAAAACTCAAGCTACTGTTGATGGTAAAAATGTGAATTCCTGTTCTGGATCAGGCAAAAATGAAAAAATAAAATAGCAAACTTGTGACAAAGTATAAGTGTGTGTGCACAAATGTTGAACTATTCTGACAATTTTCATGGAACTGGATCATTTCAATAATCCCAAATGTGAGCTTTTTCAGGATGGATCTGCAGGGAGCTGCACTCCCAAGTCCTTTCCCATGGTTGCCTCCCTTCTAATCTTGCTGTCCAGCCAGGGAACAACTCCCATGATACCTCAGTTTATCTTATTTGTGTTAGAGACTAACAAAGAAGGAGGCACAAGTTCTTGGAAGGATGTAAGAGGTCTGGAGTTAGAACCTTTGTAGTGATTACCTGGTCAAACACCTTGACACATAGGATACTAAGGAAATATCTAAGCACAAATAGGATACTAAGGAAACATCTAAGCACAAATAGGATACTAAGGAAATATCTAAGCACGAATAGGATACTAAGGAAAAGAGGGAAGCCATGAACAAAACATTCTGAGACACAAACTTGACAGAGAAATGTACTGGTGACAAAGATGAGAAACAAATCTGGTCAATCACAGTAACGCATGGGCTATCAAGAAAATGCAGGCAAACTAGGTCTTTGCAACTGACAAGGATGTAAAACAGAGGTGCAGGATGCTGGAGGGGTTGGTGGGACTGTGCCATCTACTGAGGAAATGTGCATGGGACAGGAATCAGGCAGGAAGAAGTGGGAGGATGCAGACAGAAAGTGCTGTAAAAAGATATGGTTGTGTGGAAGCCGAGACTGGTCAGTACGTTGCAGTATGTCAGTCTGACTAAGCTTGTTGCCTGGCCACTGCAATCTGTCTTACCTTCTTATTAAATTCTTCCTTAACTAACAGCATAGTCTCACTCTCTATCCCCAGTGTATGGGTGCTGCAAGGAGTAAGTGCCAGCTACTGGGGTGACTGACATGATGGATTTGGTGCCAGGATCAAGTCTAGTCAGCATGGGTTCATGAAGAGCGGGTCCTTCTTGACCATTGGATACGAGGAACAATTTCTTCTCAGAGAGGGTGCTCAGGCATTGGAACAGGCTGCCCAGGGCAGTGGTGGAGTCACCATCCCTGGAAGTGTTCAGAAACTCTGTAGATGGGGCCCACAGTGACACGGTTTAGTGGTGGCCTTGGCAGTCCTGGGGTAATGGTTGGACTTGATGATCTTAAAGGTCTCTTTCAACCTACTTGATTCTATGATTCTGTTGCAGGAGAAGAGTTTAAAAAAGCAGAAATCACCTTCATCACTCTGTACCACTGTGGCTTGGTGCGACATTGTGTGAATACACATTTTTCTTTAGGGAAAACTGGATGCTGCTTCTTTTTTTCACTTGGCCTTTTTGTCGTGTGTCCCTCCCTGCTTTTTCCTGTATGTATATATGTATAAACTACTCTGTTTACTTTTGTATTCTCACCTAAAACAATAAAAGCATGGCATATGTGTGCTGTAGAGGGACCCTACACACTTTCTTCTATAAGGAGAAAGGCCACTTTCTGCTGTAACCTATAGAAGTGCTGCTTTTAATCTTTGCTGTAATTGGTAACTGTTGTGTCTGCTTCACTCCCCTGAAAGCAACTGAAAAGAAACCAACCTGGAGTTTTGTTGAAATATCCCTGGATACCCCTAGAGAGATATTTTGGCTCCCAAAGTTGCCCACCATTAATCACACATTGGTAAAACTAGACCTCAGATTTTTTGTTTGTAAGTGTAAAGTATTCCTGCTTCTGAATGCCATCAAACTAAAACATCATAGAGAGCCAAATAAGCTGATGGAGATGGAAGTGAGCATATAGTCATTACCAAAAGACACAAATAACTCAGATCTTAGGGACTTACATATTTTCTAGGTCTGCTAATGAGAGGGATAGAACAGTTTTGGCCTGAAGAATGCTGAACAGGGTGGTGGTTCAATTTTTCCAGACACTGAGCATCTGTAAGAATGCACATATTTCCTCCTCAGACTCAAAGCAACCATGCACAAGGGCTACGCAGCTTCTCTGAACTGGGATAGAGCATGGTGAGAATTCTCACTGCAGCTGCTGCTGCAGCCTATCCAGACCTACCACCACCAAACACAGGTTCACAGGCAGAGACAGTGATCATCTGCTCAGCTTCTGCTCTTTCCATGTAGCTCATATGTGTGTCGTCCCTAGAGCCTAAAAAAGGGCAGAAAGAAAGTCCTCCAACCTGCTCATTTTGATACAGCTTGTTGTGAGGGGGACCGAGTACCCTTTGGTGATAGCTAGCATGAATTGCAAAAACCCTACTCATAAAGCAGCATAAAACACAGACACTGCTGTCTGTAGCAGGTTTGATATTTAGAAAGGGAAGTATGTCAGTAGTTTGATGCATGCTTTTTTCCTGGAGTTTGTCTGATCCATGTTTGTCAGTACAAATTTACCTGAGTTACACAAGGGCTTTGAAGTTTCAGACTTGTGCTGAGCATACGAGTGTAGAGCTATTTAATAATGCAGAAGTCTTGACAACCGTTCACAAAGCCCTTGAGATGCAAGAGGCTTTGTCAGGACCTGTTTCTTGTTATCAGCTCACCACTGCTAATCAAGCAAATGGCTGAGTTGTACCATTAAAGCTATCACAAAAGCTGTGGCTTCCTTGTCAACCAGAGAGTGAAAAGTGTATGTATTGAAGCCTGGGAAGTTGTATGGATCATTTACTTTGATTTTGCCATCTGCATGAATCTTTGTGGGAATTTTGTAAAAGCCATAGAAATATCCACTTACGTGATCCACACTTCTTACTACACAGATGTGCTGGGGGCATTGAGTTCACTATAAATAGCTTTGTAATCATGTTACAAAAGGAACTACTCTTTTGTCATTCTTCTGGGGTGTTTTTGTTAACTATGCCTGCAAGATCAATTGTAGGTTTGGTTTTTTTGCTCCAGACTAAAGCCCTGACTCAGCAAGATACCTAAGTACATGCTCAAGTACAGGCCGCAGTGCTTTGTCAAATAACTGTAGGTTTAAGTGCATGCTTAACCGTAAACATGTACTGAAATGCTTTCCTAAATTGAGACTTTTCCCCAGGATAGTAATTACTTAGATGGTGACTGTAATGCAAGCTTAGTGATGCTCTGGATTGAATTAGTGAACTCATGTTGGCATTAAGGAGAGAAATTTATTTTCATTTCATTTTTTAAAGTCAGATTCATGTGAAAAAAAAATATATGTAGGAACATTTTCTTATACAAAGGGGTCACTTCCAACTAGGTTGTTCAGTATTTTAAAGAATAAACACTAGTTTCGTTATTAAAATGAGAGGGACAAACGTGGGAACTTGGAGCAGACTGGTTATTAAACTCAAGGAGTACAGCAAGGGCGGATCACAGGTCATTGGACTGTGATCAGTTAGGGTGGCTTGCTTGCTAAGGGACAAACCACATGACAGAAAGGGAAGTTTTTGAAGGCATCACTTTTCAGAAAGGCAAAAATTATCAGCAAGCTGTGATGTCTAGAAATATCTGAGCTCCAATCACAGATTTCAGTGAAAATCAGACCTCTTTGTTAGGCAATGCTCAAATTAGGGATGCATTGAAGAAATCAGTATTCTCTGCAAAATTTTTTTTTTTAAATTATTCTTTGTTTTTTTCCTTTCTTATTCATTGCTAAGGATTCATTCAGGAGCCTGATGTTGAAGTGCATATACTGGGGAAGATGCAGGAGTTCAGAACCCATGTACCTGATAATAGTGTGTCATTTGTCAAAGCTGTCCACGTGCATGTAATTTTTAGATTTGCCTTTAAATAAAGTAAAAACTGGCAGGTGGGTAGAGATATGGAAAAGATGTGTCCTGGGTAAGTGGACTAGAAGATCCACGGAAAATTGGCTAGAGCTTGGGGTTCAAAGTGTTTTAATCAGCTATGCAGATTTAGGTTGTGGCTGGTTACTGGTAATGTCTCTCCGAAATACTGATACTGAAACCAAGACCGGGTAATGTTTGCCAGTGACCTAGATGATGGGGCAGAATGTGCCGTTAGCAAGTTTTCATATGGTCCCAGACTGAACACAATAGTGGGTATGCTGGAGAAGAGGGCTGATCTTCTGACGAACCAGAGATATCAGCTGATGGGAACCCCCTGGAGTTCAGCATCTGCAAATGCCAGGTTCAGTTTGAGCTCCCCAGGTCATCTTAGGACAGACACTGACCCCACGAAGCAAGATCAATGGAGGCCACTGAGATGCAGAGGGGGCTGCATGCAGATGGCATATAGCAGAAGAGCAGAAAAAAGTGCTTCTGTTCAGCTTGGGAAAGGTGAAAGCACTTAGTGAAAAAGAGCTCTTCTGGCTGTCATCAGGTCCTTCACAGAAGGGCACTGAGATAACAGAGACTGACTCTTCTTGAAGGAGCATATAAGGCAGAAGATACTCATTAAAATCTAGAGCACTCACAGGAGATTGGAAGATATCTTTCTTCCCTGTGAGTGCGCCCAGTACCTAAGCAGGAGCATTGAGCAAGGCTTCAGGTTATCCACTCTTGAGCAGCTTCCAGCTTGACTGGACATGGGCCAGAGAAAACAGCTAACGTATCAGGTTGGCCCAACTGTGAAGTAAGGAGGAATCTATCAACCAGTAGACAGGAGTGGGGGGTGGGGGAGTGTCATTTAAAAGTGAGAAATCTGGGTTCTTCTGTGAGCTCTTCCAAGACAGAATCTTTCTGTCTGTGCTTTTAGATTGTTTGCCTACTATGCCCCCTTACACTAGACGCTGTTCAGGGGCTGGAGGTCTCACCCTATGCGTGCTTCATGCAGAAGTGACTGGGGATACAAGAGACTTGCTCAAGTCTATACTCCAATTAAGCAAGCACAGTGCAGGCTCAGCAGGGAGGTTCTTAGTAAAGAACTTGTTAGGAAGCATGTGAACTACCTCCAGTTCTTGCAGGCCACCCATGAGCAACGCTACCCACTTTGATTTACAAAAAGAGCATGAAATGTGTGTGGCAGGCAATGGAAGAGGGTGAACTCACGGGAACGAAACAGAATATCTGACGAAGGGACGAGATCCCTGCTCACAGACTGTGAGAGACTGATCTGAAATCAGACTCCACTGTCCATTGTCTCAAATATTGGTCTGAGAAGCTGAGATGGAAATCCCCCTATCTTTTGTCTCAGAGATGGGTTGGAGGAATTGATATAAGACTCCAATATCCATTGCCTGGGAGAAGGGTGTGAGGAGCTGAACTGGGACTCCACCATCCATTGCCTGAGGGATGAGTGGGGAAGAGCTGAGACTCTTCAGTCCTTTACTTTGAGGATTGGTGTGAGCTATTGTCCCCAGAATTGCTGGAGCACCTCTGTGTGTCAAAGAGCTGGCTGCAAGACCAGGAAAACTGGTCCACCAGGAACGTGTAGTACATGACATGAAGAGCAGAGGTACCCCCCCAAGTCTTTACAAAAGGGGAAAAGGTAATCACCAAGAGACACATCACCAAGAGAGACATCGCCAGGGAGCCATGGCCAGAAGGACACTTCCATGAGGACACTCTCCACTGATGGCTACTACGGACCCTAAGGGACACCCTCCATGAGACATCGCCATGAGGGCAACTCCAGGAGACACACTCCATGGGGTACCTTCAAGGGACTCTAGAAGGACACCTCCACGAGGACACCCACCTCCGACAGACTGTTGGGGAACACTCTGATCCGATACCGACTACGAACCCTGAAGAACTCCCAGCAATGACGACGACAACGGATCGCCGGGACAAAGTAGATGCACGGTGGTGACTCACTCTCTCTCTCTCTCTCTCTGCACCCTGAAGTCTTGCTTCATTTTCCACCTTCTTTTCCAATCTGTCCTATCGCTATGCTTTTTAATACAGTAACTTCCCTTTTTTACAATAACTGTCTTTCTGTAATTTGTAATAAACAAACTGTCCGATTATGGTACTTGACCTCGTCTTTAGTTCACTCTTGGGGTCACGAACTTAAACAGGGTCTGGTACTGGGTTTTTTTTTTATCCAGTCGTACCCTGACACCGCCGCTGTGGGCCGGGAGGGCCAGGGCCGCCTGCGTCAGCCAGTCGTCGGATGGCCCCGGCTGCCCGGGCTCGGTGGTCTGTCTGCCCGGGAGGGCGGGCCCGAGGGGCGGGGCGGTGCGCAGGGGGCTGGCGGCGGGCGGGGCGGCGGGCAGCACCATGCGGCCGTGGTTCCCCGCCCTCCCGTTTCGGCTCTGCGCGGCGGCGGCGGCGGCTTCCGCGGGGCGGCCGGGGGGAGGCAAGCCGCCGCCGCTGCCCTCCGCATGGAGCCGCGGCCGCCCGGCGCCACCGCCGCCTCGCTGCGGGGGGCGTCCGCGGCGCCCGGGGCGGCGGGCGGCGGCGGCGGCGGCGTCGGGGAGCCCTGCGGGGGATGTGGTGAGTGACGGCGACGCCGCGGTGTGTGTGCGTGTGGTGTGTGCCTGTGTCTGTGCCCGTGCCCGTGCCTGTGCCCATGTTGTGCCGCCCGCCGGCAGACCGTGTCTGCCGGTCCCGGGGCGGTGGGTCGCGGCCCCCGCGGGTGCCCCGCGAAAGCCGATGCCCCCACGTACCCAGCGGGGCGCTGTCCGTGGTGCTGAACGCGACAGCAGAGGCGGCGGGCGCGGCAGATCCGCGGCGGTTCTGAAAGCACGGGAGGAGGTTTTTGTGCCCCGGCTTCCTCCTTGCAGGGTTGTACCGGTATTGTCTCGGCTGGAGCAGGATAGCCGCTGACGTCGGGGTGAAAATACTTGGCCGAACCTTGCTCAGTCCACCCGCAGGGTTTGTGATCCGGTCATCGCAGAAAGCAGCCAGCAGATGAGACCATGAGTAGCTAGAACACAGGGTGACACAAACACAACTCCGGATAGCCGTCCAGAACTGGCTGGGGTTTTCAGTTTACATTTCTAGACAATATCTGCTCAACATCTGCTTGCAATAGACAAGATAAAGTAGCTTCGTCTCACCCCGCAGTTTTGCAAATGAAAACGTAGACTCTGTTTTTGCCATGTATTAGCTTAAATTTATTTGAGGTCAGCTGAAACTTAGCTTCATTATTCTTACATTTTCTTATTCTCGATTCACATTGCGACTAACGCTTATTGTTAGAAACAATGCAACCTTACTTCTATGAATGCATACATTTCATAAAGTGGAAACTTCTCTGAATGTTGAAGAAGCAGTAACTATTCACAAGCCTTTCCTTCTTGCAGCCAATGTTTAGCTTCACTTTCCTGCAGCAGCTAAACATTGACCTCCTTCGTTATTCTACAGCATTTCTTATAAAAAAAAAAAGTCTTTATTTTCATAAACAGTGAACTGTACAGTTGCATTTTTGGTATCGCTTCCATATTTGAATCTTTAAAAAAACCCTGTGTGTGTGTTTTGCATGTAGGTGTGAAGAAGTCATGCTTTTGCACCCAGTTATCTACAGGTCTTAGCCTCTCGAGTCTCACTTTCACTTAGTGGGAACTGAACGCTGCAATCATTTTGCTGTAAATGTGTGGCACTTGAAAGAAATTTTTAATTTATTTTGAAGATAAAAAGAATCTGCCTGTTTGAATGGTGATCAGTACCAAACAAAGACTGATCAGACATTACCAAACAAAGGCTGAGAGGAGTTAAACTGTATGATCATGAGGCTATTGTATAATCAGGCAGGTTAGCCATGGGCAAGGACATTTCCTCACTGCACAGAAGCTGGCAAAGTGTATCTCTAAAGGTGAAGATTCTGCTTACAGAATAAAAGCTGGCACAGTTATCCAAACCTGTCTAAATGGGACTCTGAAGATTTTGAGTTTCAGGGCAGTCACAGCTGGTAAAAATCTAGACTCATTTTAATGCATACCCAAACTCATTTGAGGGTCACTGAGATCTGTGTTTCACTTTCTGGTGTGTCCCAGCTTGTAAGTCATATCTTATGCTTGTTGGCTTTGGCTCCTGCTTTTCTGATTAATGACACTAGTCCAATTTATAAATTTGCTTCTAAGATCAGAATAGGTCATTTTTCTTGAGTTAATTTTGAAGAAGATATTGCTTCTGTGCCCACTGAGATGTTGGGTTTTTCTGTTCAAAATGTGAGGGAGAAAAAGCACAATTCAAGAAAGTCATGAGCTGCCTCATATTTATAACTTTTCCTTCCCTGTTTGCTCGTGTAAGAGCTCTGCTAGCTTTGAACAGACCTCACTGTAGACATAAATTTTCTCCAATGTTTTGAAGGCAGAGCTGTCATTCATGAAGACTTAGGTTTGTATGTATTCTGCTGGCATGACTAATCATGCAAATAATCCTAGGGGCTTCATGCTCAAATGCTCATGTGGCTATTGAAAAGAAATATACAACATCTATGTAGAAAACCACAGAAACAGATTGAATGGGAGACAAAACCACAACAGAGATTGTCTTTTGGTATTCAGCTCTTTTCTCACCTCTGTGTAGAAAACAAAGTGGGGCAGTCACGCTAAGGCTACTTGTGGCTCAGGCTGGACCCCTTGTCCTCCCACAAATTCTGCAGAGCTGTAAAATGCTTCCCATGTAGCAGCTGCTGAAGGGTCAGGAGAGCACTTGGCCACCACGGACAGAAGTAAGCTCCTCTTATATAATGAACAGTTGTATACTTGTTCATTCATGCTTGCTGTGCAGCCCAGACATTCTTATTATAAGTACCCCATCCCCTCTTGCAATGTGTTTTACTCCTCAAGTAGCAGTTATAACAGGCATGAGTTAAGTAGCTGTGTATTTGAATGCGTCAGCTTTGCAGTCACGGATGCTGGTTTTATAGGTGCCTGTTCCCTTACACAGTTGAAGATGTTACCAGTTGTCAAGCCAGGGTGTGGGTGCATTGTGTGTGCTGACCACAGGCAGGCACTTCAAGTGGTTTTTCATTCTTGAGATTGCCAAGAAAGCAATATCATGAGACTTGTAACAGCTTTATTGTATTTATGTAGGCACAAATTTGTTTGGCAAAAATATGTCTGTACTAACAAAAATTTGTTTAAAGGTAACTGCCAGACTGCCAGAAATCCACTTAATCTAATGAGAAATTAAATTTTATTTTTATATAGTATGCATGTAGTATGCAGAATGTGTGAAAAGTATTTTTCATGCCTATTCATCGAGTCAAACTGCCTGTAGATGCTTAAGGGATTGCTTCTAAATGTAAGCAACTTAAAAATGTACTTGAAGACCCAAGTTAAAAATAGTTGACTTGCTGTTTGCCTGCACCAAGGAGTCTATTTTTGTCTTTATTCAGTAGCTTGCACACAGGCAGTTCTGGGGGATGTTATAGGCCTTCTCTGTGGCAATCCAGCCCCTGGCTGCGTGTGCTAAATCATTTTGGTGTGCTTAACAGCCCTGTCTAAAGAGTCACATTTTTCCGTACATACAGATGTTTGTGATCAAGTGAACAGGGATGAAATAAGAAAGCTTAATCTAAACTTTAAGCATGATGTCAGCTTACTCTGAATAGCGATATGATTTCACTGTCGCTTTCAGAACTGCACCGAAATTCAGGGAAAAGAGCAAACTTGAAAACTCCTTTAAATACTCAAGTCTCCTTAGGTCTTATGGTTTGTAGTAGTTCCCAGCAGTACTGAAAATAAACTCCATCAATAGTTCATTTTAAATGGTTTTATCTATAAACATCAGTTTGGGGTTAAGACTGATTAAAATATCTCTTTAAAAGAAAAGATGTGCCATGATCTGGAAATACATATTTAGAATTCATGTGCTCTGTATGCTTACTTGAATCAAAGCTGTATATGCTGAATGCATTTCTCTTTCATTCTCATATATACTTATTTGAAGTTGTATAAATTCTATGTTTATCCTATGATAGAAGTGGGAATAGATTTTATATATTTGTATGTGTTCAATATATATAGTTATATGAAACCTGTCCATGTGAAGCAGGCATATGCGATGTGAAGGCATGACATATCTCTTCAGAATGCTCTGTTAATTTTCCATGTTTACAGAAGGGTTCAGGATTTGTAATCTGAAAGCAATCCACACCAGTTAGGAATCTCTGAAACAATTTCTTTGTGTTTTTTGGGCAGTACTTCTTGTTGGGATAAGCACACTGCTGAACGCCTGGATGTTGATCCTAATTGAGCACCCTGCCTGGGTGACCCTTTTGGGACTTCATCCATGTTTCTGCCTCAACATCTGCTTGAATGGTGGGGTTTTTCTCTTTTTTTCATTTTGCTTGCAGGGATTTAGTTGCCTGTCACTAGCTCTGTCTGCCAAGTCAGAGGAAAGGGTTTCTAGGCTTCTGCAGGCTGTATTTTGCAGCCTTCCCAGTCTGTCCGTTGATCATTCTTTTTGAAGACAGAAAGACTCACCCTAACAGACAAATTTTTGAGGCACTGAAGGGCTCTGTCAAAGCACAGAACTGACCTGTTCTGTTTGCCTAGGGCCGGGTGCTGTGCCCTTGAAGAAGATGGGAGGTTTGTTTTTGCCTTTGGTGCCTGTAGAGTCTATGCTGTGAAAGAGACATGAGGGTGCAACTTTCCCCCACCTCACACCCACCCACCTTAATTTACTACTGTTTCAATTTACTAGGAATTCCTTGTTATTGCTAGGAATAACAAGGTTGCATGACCTTCTCTTCTCCATGCACACACACATACAGAAACGCTTCTACATTCAATGTTTCGACTCGATGACTTGTGCAAGAAGAGTGAGCAAGACTTGCCTCAGTTTTTCTCATGTGCCAGTCTCACTGCCCAGGTGCTTCCATGTGTGTTGCCAGCAGCAGCAACAATTGTGTGTATAGATAGCTTTCCTCCAAAATAGTATCAGTGATTAATCACATTAAAATGTCTGCTCTGCAAAATGCAGTTCCTTACACATCTAAATACGAAATGGTTGATTTAAGTCTTTGCAGGTGAAAGAAACCATGGATTACATAATTATTTCGTGGCAACCTGGAAGCCATTCCTATCATTTATATATATAGGCATGTTCACATCTATAGTTTGCACAAGAACTGCACTTTAGTGCTTATTAGTAATGTGTTTTAATTGCGTTCTGGTAGCAGTTGTGATTATTTATTTGATTGTGAGCATTTTTTTGTCCACAAATAGACATCTCTTCTATGATTGTGTAATGCTCTGAAATAGATTAGGTATATTGCTGCTTTTATGCCAAGATCATCTTCAGCAGAGAGATGCATATCTAAATAGAATGCATCACGGTCATTACCTTAATAAAATGTGACTCATGCACACCAGCACTTTCATTCTTAAAATAGTTCATGAAACTGGTGTATCAGTTTGTTGATGGATAGAGCTCACTGTGGAACACAAATCTGTTGTATAGACAAATAGTCTCTGGCATCTTCCCTGAAGCTTTATGCTTAATTTAGCATGAGCATGAGTGCTCATTAGTGCATGACCTCACTAATGAACATTTTAAGCACGCTTACATGATGTACGTCTTCACCAAGTTTTGAGTAAAGCTACAGATGTTCAATTATTGTAAAGTCTATCCTGACTTAACAAAGTTTAGATTCAAAATGAGACTGTTAACTAAATATTCCAGTTTGTTCTGAGGGCAGACAGAAAACCTTACTGCTTCATAGCTAGCTCTGATTTTGATGGCCCTGTAGTTATTGAAAAAAACATAGCAACTGATACCACAAATTGCTCTGAAACCAGCATCCAAGCTAAGGTCTCTGAGTAGCTATTTATGACTCAGAAAAACTTTTTTGTGCTATCTTGAAAAACGTATGCATGCTCTGGGGAAATAAAAGGGAAAGCTGAAAATATACAAGCTGTCAGCTCCACATCATGCTTGTCTATGCAGAAGATCATCACCAGGTGAGTCAGAAGAAATCTGGGAAATACTGAATCTGTGTGTTGCTATGCTCTGTGTTTCAAAGGGATTTTCTCACTTGCAGGGGAGAAGCAGCAACTTCAGGGGACACATAAGGAACATCTGAAAATGTCAAACTCTGACAAAGACATGCCTGCTTTTCTGCATACACTAGGACTTTCAGGCATTTAGCAAAGCTAAATTCCTGGCAAAATGAAATACTGAAATCCGCAGTGTAAATTAGTTCATATGTTTTCTATGATATTCTGAAAATATTTCCATAATACTGATTTTTCAACACAGCTATTTAAAAAGGAGCATTCAAAAAACCCTAATCTCTACAGAGTACTGCATCTTTTTCTCATCATGCTATCTATTCTTTTACAACAACAGTCAAAATTAATTTATACTCCACCTGCTTTCTGACAAGAGCAGTTGTCAGTTTTTTAGCAGTGATCTGTTCGCACTTTCTTTGTGTGAAAGAGCTTTTGAGAGCTGAGCAGAGGCAGGGAATCTGATTCATAACAGGTGAATAGGAACTCAATTAGGTTTTGGTACAGCTGTCCAAAACATTCAGTGTTTCTTGTGAGGGCAGGCCACATACATGGTAACTGCATTCTTCTTTCTTCTCAGCTTTCATGTTTGCCAGTTCACTGTCAAGGCTGACAGAGAACAGTCAGTTCTATTGTACTCTTATATTGGAAGAGGTTTAACTATGGGAAACATATCAACCCCAGGCAGCAAATACATTCTCCCTTTCTTCCATTCATGAACATTATTTGCCATCAAGCACATTTTCTCAGAATCAACTGGTAGTTAGATTTTTCAGTATTGTTTTTTAAAAACAACATTAATGTTTATAGTGATCTGTTTCATAGTTATTTTGAAGTGCAGTGCATTGGTGCTTAAGAATACAACACTGCATATTCTGGGGACAAACAATTGGTACAAACTAAAGCTTGTGGTTTGTGTAGGTTATCTTACTGGTGCATGTTGCTTCCTTCATCCTAGAGCTGGGTGGCTTCTTCCACTTTGTGTATGAAAGTGAAGCATCTGTAGTTTCTGCTCTCCGTTTAGGCCTCTTTCTGCATTATTGCCACTGTTTGGCAGTGGTTTTGAGTTGGGGGAGAATAAGCTGTATAGAGGAGGATTGTGCTGTTGAACGGGTATTGTTTCACAATGTGATGATGAGTTTTATTTCTGCTGTTGGTGGGAGAATAATAGCAGTATCATATTCTTGCAAGTTTTCAACAAATGCTTTCCTGGAGATGATGGAGATTAACACTGCAGTGCCTGTTGTTTGATCTGCAGTGCTGAAATGAAAAACTTTGCCACAGCTGTTTCAGTCGGCAGTGGGGCAGGGCTCTTGGAGGCCTTCAGCAGGATTCATTCTCTGTGCATCATTGGCCAAGAGCAAAAGTTTATGAGTGCTGGGCATTTGTTTATTTATGACAGCTGGTTGTTGCCAGTGGTCCCCTTGCAGGTCATGCATGCTTAAGCAGAGAGGGCTCCTGCCTTTTTTTTTGTCTTCTTATCTACATGTTTTCTCAAGCCCTACGTGTCGTTTGGGACATTTAAACTGATATTTTCTTTTAGATACATTGACTGTGTTATCTCAGAAATGTAAAGCACTATGAGCAAGTTGATCCTACACATTTTGGACAAAATTAGTTATCTGATAGGTTACTGAAAGTATCCAAATTCTGATTTACATCAGAGTGTGTTTCTGTAGTCAAGTCAGTGGCAAAACTTTCATTGACTTCCAATGACACAACAGCAGTCCCTGAAGCTATTGTTATAGTCCAGCATAAATTGCATTGGAAAGCTATCTGGGATTTTTCAGTGAATATTCTGAAATAATATTTCTCCCTTGACATCTGGCAAATTGCATAGCTGAGTTTCAGTATGTGTGTGTACTCTAATAGGCAACACTTTTGCATTCAATTTTAAACTAGATTCTTTTGCCCTCTTCATGCACATTTCAATATGCATCTTTTTAAAGAGCAATTATGCTTTAATAAAGTAATATTAATGAAATGAAAATTTTCTTTAGTAGGTGTGTGATACCTTCTTATCAACAGTGAGCTGAAGATTGTAGTGGAAATGAATATATGGTGAAATTACTGTGGTTGATGACCAACTTGAATCTAAACCAAAACAAAACAAAATAAAACATGATAAATTTTATTGAGGGAGTATTTTCCAGATGTTTGTTGTTGATGTTCTAAACTCTCAGGTGACTAATTTATTTTTTTTTCCCCAAAACTACAATTAGGTAAGAAAAGTAATACCCTTCCAAGAGATGACTGTATCTTTTGCTGAAGATAAGGCACTTGTATCAAGCTGGTAAATGCATATTTCAAAAGATTCTGAAACTGAATTTAAGTACGCTTAAATTGTGACAGAAATGTCAACAGTTGAGAACAAAGGTTGATCCTAAACACACAACAAAGAACAAAATAGTAGCTTTTCCAGGTATTCTTTCCAAACATTTTTGCTGCAAACTTCAAACCTTCTGAATGGGTATGACTTTATGGACATTTGAATCTCTTTAGTTCATCCATTTTCATGTTAGGAAGTTGTAGGAGAAATAGGGTGAGTGATTTGCAGTTGTCTTTGAAAATCTACCTGTTTTTTGCTAAAGGAAAGAAATGAAATGCAGTGGTCTGCAGGTCTACTGGCTCTACAACATAAAGTTATTATAAGCATCTTAACTTTCAGATAATTGATTGCTACAATGCAGTGTACTATTCATGTATGTTTCTGGTGAGTAACTGGTACTGGACTTGTGACACTCTTTCTTCTTCAGTAAGAGTTGCTGTGTCATGGAGGCCCTTTTAGGAGATGCAAACCACTTCCCTACCCCTCAGCAATAGTGGATATACCTTCGGTAACACCAGAAACCATATAAAACAAAAAGGGTATCTTAGCACTTCTTTCTGATACATAGAAAAAGCATGCTGTGGCTTGATGGATGCTGTGCAGTTGAGTAGCTCTGTTCAGCTGGACTGAGTTTTTGTCTAGTCGTGGTAAATGAGTATTTTGTCTCTGGCTTGGAGCCAGATTTTCAATCCTTTAATTTGCTTGGGATTTTCTTTTGGCAGGACAGGATGTTCTGTGAAAATGTCTTAATTTATTGACAAGTTATGAAGGTCAAAAGAAACATTCAGTTAGGCTCATATTCAGAGATGTCTTCAAAAGATGACTAGCAGGGGAGCCAAGGGAATAGAAGTGGTCCATTTACAAATGGAAATTAAATTTAAACCTTATTCGCATTTTTAACTGTAACTGGCCATGCTTTATGTCTTCAATTCTGACCTCTTTTTACGTGTAATTCCTGTTCTAGGAGGCTAATTTTGTTCTTGCTTCTGAAAATGTTGTCAGACATGGAATGATGAAGAATCTCTTAGCAGGTGCAGGCAAGATCAATACTTTTGCTCCTGCTGGTGATTTGCAGTAGCGATTTTGAAAGCTAATGCTTCTAATTATATCCAATTAGATTTCAATATTTAAATATGTATGGAAAGCTTTATTCATAGTCTAATTCTCTTTTAGCCATACCTGCTTTCCTAACTCTGGATCTCAGGAGACCTCAGATAAAAAAATCTGGCATCATCTTTTAATCTCATTGTTACTGGGAGTTCAGAAGAAGTTTCTTCCATACCTCAGAGTTGCCATTGCTTCTTTAACTGACACTGTAAGATTTACTTACAGTAGACATCTATAAAATAAAAGATACTGATAAAAGGACAATGCTTTTTTTATAAACTTCCTCTATTGTTCAGAGCCGTTTGCTATTTCTGCATCTCTCAAGAAGTTCATTATTTACATTCATAATGCAGAATAACTGTTGACTGCTGTATTGTAGTACTGCTTTCATAAATCTCTTTGAAATTAACCTATCTAACTTTTAGACATTACTCTGGATGCTAAAAAGGGTCTCCTGATCATGCTTCAATGTGTGACCACCTTTTGTATCTCTTAATTAAAGCTTTCTATCTTTACAATTTCTCTCAGCAAATTAATCTGCTGTAGCGGTTTAATGGCAACTGAATTTAACATTATGATATATCTCCACTATTTTTCACTTCCATTGGCAGAAAGGATCATGTTCCCATATATAGAGGCACATTTCTTTTCAGATTTTTTTTCATATTTTTTTCAATGATAAAACACTGAAGCTTTAAACAATTTTTTATTTCCAATATTTGTTGCAAAATTTGTGGTACTTTATTTTCCCAAATGCCATATAATGCCTGGCTAGCAGATAAGTACAACAACCCATGTATCATACAGAGGACTATGCAGAATATTGCATGGAAAAATGCTTTAGCAGCCCCATGTTATTTAACATATGCAAAACATACACAATTAATACCAGTTTTATTAAATACGATGCATTTCCCAGAACACTGACATGCAGAAGTAGAAGAAACTGATTTAGAGCTTTTATTTATGAAGAGGAATAATACTGATTGATAACTAGAACTGGTGCTATGTAGGCAGATGGTTGGGGAGCTCAGTTTCTCTTTATATATATATATATATATAGGACAATTTATCTGTAACTCAAGGCCAATACTGCACTTTTTTGCCTGTTTCTTTCAGCTTGAAATTTTCAAATTGATTTTAGGTCCATTTGCCTGAAATGTATTCAAGTTTCCTTTCTTATATTTTGTGTTAGGCTTTTATTCTCTTATAGATCTATAGTTTTGGTCTTTTTCTTAAGAATAATGAAATACCTTAGTTTGTTCTTTGTGCTTCACAGATAATGCCTGCTTTAGTGTAGTGCCTTACATTTCTTTCCTCAAATATAGGTTAGAAAGGCCTTTTGATTTAGTAAGCTGAAGCCTGCATTGTCCCTGAAAGTGGACAGGCTATGGTCTGTTGGTCTTCATGCTCCCCAGCACAGACTCTGTTTTTTTGAAGTTGCTTTGGTGATGGAGATTTGTATGTTTACTTGTCATTGGCATTTCGTTCACCATTCACTCTAAGGTCACATTAGTGGGTGAATTTGGAGTGGAGAACATTTACACAACGCTATCATTGTTAAAATGAAACCTGAATCATGGCTGTTTGCAATATGGAACCCTCATCCGTGTCAGCTTAAGTCAGAGTTGCACGTACAGGTACGTTAGTCTTCTTGCCTTTTAACATCTTTGACAGTTCAGTTTCAAATTGAGAGAAAAAAGGCCAAAGTGTATCCAGGCAGTTTGCACATAGAGATCATACTGGAGATGTTGATGAGAATCTCATTTGGTTTGAAGGTGAACAGTATTAATTTTTATTTTTGTATTGATGCAGTTTCTATTTACATACTGTGAAACAGAAGATTTAAGATCAAAGTATTTTAGAAGTTAACATGCAGTCAGATGCCAGGCTTTGTAGAATATGACAGAAGCTGTTTATTGGCTTGGTATTCTGGAAGAGTCATCTGGAAGAAACCACAAAGACATTGCAGATTGTTAAGAACAGGAAGAGATTATTGGTAAGCATGGCTTTAATCTCTTTGTAGGTTGGTTGCAACAGTATGCATTTTTATACAATCAGCTTCAATTCATAGCTTTTGAAACAAGGTCTATACCCTTGAGAGAAAAGCAGGATTTGCAGTAGTCTGGCAACAGCATCTATGGAAAGAAATCACAGGTTGTGAATACTGTCAAAGCACTAGAGCCTGCTCTGGTGCAGGAACTAAAAGGACGTTATTTTGAAAATCTGCTGTTATGTTGGTGCTCCTTATATATAAACATCATGGAGTTTCATCTTTCACATATATAGTTTTTGTATGAACACCAGAAAATTGGACAATAGGAGAGATTTCAGAGAAGAGCTAGAAACCCCAAGTGGAAACAAGAGTTACAAAGTGTTTAGTCTAGTATCTCTACTACAATAAGCTAAAGATGATACAGTCACTTTCTACTAGAGGGAGATATAACTTGAAGATTTAAAAGTGAGACTTTTTACACTCTCTGATTCTCCACCAATTATTATACACCCTGAGATCTCTTGGACAAAGCCTAAGGGCTGTCTGTGCAGGTCTTAAGACTAAATGCTGTTTGCCACTGTAGGGAGAAAAATCATGCACCAGAGCTTGATTCAAGCTGGCCAGCACTGTAAAGGACAACTAAAAGGGCTTTAAAAAATATGTTAATAGCAAAAGGAGTATCAGACGTAAATGGTCCATTGCTCGAGGAGGTTTATTACCTCACAAACAGGGGCATAGACAAAACAGAGATGTATGCCCCTTTTGCCTCTGTCTTCAGTGGCCGATGATGGGCTCTGGGACTGATGGAGCCCTGTGTTGGAAGACCGTGACTGGAGGGATGATATACTCCCCGCTGACTTTGAACTTGTTCAAGACTTCCTGCTTCAACTGGATGCATATAAATCTAAGGGGCCTGGTGGGCTTCATTGTAGGGTACTGAAAAAGCTGGCTGATGCTGTTCAGGACCTCACTTCATTATTTCTTAATGGTCTTGTGACAGAAAATACTTGAAAAGGATGTTAGTGATCAAGGCAAAGGAGAACAGACAGGAAGTTCCTGGGAAAAAAAGAAAACCTGCTGTGCACCAGTGTTGCCCAGCTGTTAAAGCCAGATAACTGGGAACTCAGCATATGCCATTGCACTTCACTGCACTGCAACCTCCTCCTGTTCTCCTGGACAGGTCAGTTAGTACTGTTTAGAAGAGGGGAACTAACAGCATTGCTTTCATTTGTCTTTCTGAAGTGCTTGGCTATAATGTTAAGGAACATTATACTGACATAAATCGTTGTGGCAGGAAAAAGGCTCTGAACTAGGCCCTGACTGCCCTACCTGTGAATTTACTCTCAGTTCCAAGGGTGACTTGTAGCTTCATGTTTGACAAAATGTCATAGTGCTGCCAGGGTAGCTAAAGTACCAGGGAGGAACATCCATCTGTAATTGTGAGGACCAGAGAGTCTAGGAAACTAACATATCTTTCCGGTACTGTTGTGGCTTCTTGATCTGCAGTGCTGTCGGCTAGTCATTTTCAGCAATCTCCACCTTCACCTCCCCGGAGCAGCTCCCTTGCTTTACTACACCTCAGCCAGTTTGCTGTTTTTCTGGTGTGCTTGGTAGCACATGAGGGATGGTATCGCTTATATTTGAGAAGTAACTGAGCCACTAACACTGAGTCTTCTCTTTGCTGAATGACTTGATTTTTATAGTGAAACTTGCTGGAGCATCCACAGATGAGCACCTTTGGCAATATCATATGGGCACTAGCTCTGTATGGCTGACCCTTAAGGAAGGGGGTCTAATTACTTTTGGCAGGGCTTATAAACCAAAATGGCATGTGTTCCCACTGAAAATATAAGTGTGACTGTCTGTGGTAAAGTGGCAAAACAAGAAACACCTGATTCTTAGATGAGCACACCAGGTATGTTAGAATCCCATTGCTAAATGAACAAAACCTATCAGAGTCTTTTTTTTGGGAAGAAGTCTCATGCTTTAATTGTCCTGATGATTAGTCCTATTCAGGGGAATGGGTCAAAAGCATCCCACTTGAGTGGGAAAATAATGAAGAAAACACAGATATGAAAAGAAGCTTCCTGCAAATTCCTTTCCTTTGCAATGGTTTGTTCATGGTCAGAGCCACTGTTGCAGCCTTGAAATACAAGTTATTAGCATCAGTACAGAGAAATCTTTTGAATTTTATTTCTCCTAAGAGCATTGCTTTTTTTCCTGGTAAATTTTCAGCTCTGTGAATCTGAGCTCTTTAATATTGTCTGTTCAAGAAATGTGTTGTGTCATCTAGGCCTTAATAGCAGCAATAGCAAGTATGGTTTATAAATAATAAAGAGGTGATAGATCAGGCCTGTCTCAGCTCTGATGTATCCTTTGACCACCAGTAACTCTAATGAAGATAAACCTACGCTGTCAGACTCTCACTTCCTTAGCTTTGAACACCATCAGCGTCTTCCATGGCAACTAGGTTTTTCTGCTGCAAATACCTATAGATGATTAATGCATTGTTAATTTATATAATTCCCCTGCTGTAAGTATCTTAACATGGTGTTTTAATACAGCCTATTTTTCCCTCTTCTTTTTGGTTCTAGTAATTTGCTCTTTTTTGAAATTTGGTTACAACATAGCAGAATACCATAAACAGCAATGGCTAGATCTTTTCCTCAGCAGTTGCTGCATCCCTGTGGGCATTCTCTTAAGATTATTCGTTTGGTTTGGAGCCACTTCAATTCAGGCTGTAATTCATAGCTTGGTTGTTAAAGGTACAACTCAATGCCACTCAGTTAATGAAAAGCAAACTTCTGGCAAGCAAATGTCCCTGCATTTTCCAGAGAAGCCTTTGAAGTATACAATAAGAAGGAAGCAAATTATTTTTTTATCATGTTGTAAGACTGTCCTAAAAATGAGAAATGTCTACATATGAAAGACAAGTTATTACAGTTACAGTCAATAGCACTTCTGATAATGTGATAACTGTTTTTTTTATAGGACCAAGGAAGATTTCTTGTGAACTCAGGAGTAATAAGCTGCTTTCAGCACTGCTCTTCACAGCATACATCCTAATCATAAAGCAAACTGTGAACAACACTGATCTGCAGAGTATGGAGTAATTTTCTGTCACATTAGAATTTGATTACTGCAAAATACTTGGCTAGCCTTTGGACAACGATGTTGTATTGTTAAGATGCTGCGCAGGGGAGGAATTTCACAGACACCTGTATGAATAACTCTTCTTCACTAGCTTTCATCTCTAACATGCTGCGAGTGAGACACACAATTTTTGCTAATCCTTGTAGAAAAGAAAATGAATGCATAAGGATGGCAACATTTTAAATCACTGCATCAAAATCTGAGCAACTTCCCAATCCCTAAAAGTGTATGAGAAGGAAGGAGAGCCCAGCTTAGGTCTCTTTTCTGGAAAAGCTACATGAACAGACCAGAGCTTCTAGCACTGTGCTTGCAGACACATTTCCTGGTCTCCGAGTCATCTGTGATGACGACTGTTAAACCACATGATATGCTTTGTGTTGGGTTTCATGCTGAAGACACTACTCATAAGCTTCCTTAGGCAAATGCAGTTCTTCTGTTTGACACATATCTCAGCCACAGATGTTCAAAGACTGTGAGTTAGTTCTTAGGAATCAAAACTCAATTTTCCGACTCAGTAAAAAAATATTTATTTGTAGCCCTCTTCTACTTTTGAACTTCCCTATACTATGTTTTTATGATCGTTTTAAAGATATTTTCATTAAAAGAAAAGCTGAAATTCAGTGTGATCCCATAAACACAACACCTGATGCATTTAAGCAAACAGAGTAAAATTTGTGGAAGTCACAGTAAGGCAGAGAGGTGTCAAAACTGCTTCCGTGTTTAGCAGACTCCAAAAGACAAGAAGAAGGGAAAGATGATATTTCTGCTAAGATTAGGGCATTATTTCTGCTTATAAAAGCTGCTGCCTCTGTACAGTTAGAAGGAATAAACACTCACGAACCACAACCTTATTTCACTCTAGGTATTATTTGGCCTATCAATTCTGGAGTAAATTATTTCAAGAAGATATTAAACGTGATGACTTAGGGTATTTTGGTAAGTTGGCTAAAGCTTTCTTTGTGTAAACAATGCTGTGAAAGAATAGATCTCAGCTGTGGACTGTATGATCCATCCATAAGCAGTGAACTTTTCATATCTTTGCTTTCAAGAATCTGGTTTTAGCTTTTTTGATATTTTTTCTTTAAAGCAAAGGGAAAAACTTGGGTTCTTATTAAGCTGGGCTAACAAAATGATGCCTCATCTCTCTTCATGGTTTGTGGTTATAAGAAATTCTTTATTATTTGATTAACAATGACTACAGCAACAACAACCACTACCTTTTTTTAGTTCTTTTTATTTATAACTGAATGATATCTACTTCAGTCTATCAGACTAGGATGTAAGAGTAATTTTTAAGAAGAGAAGTCTGAATAACACTCTTGAATTTAAATTTCAACCTCAGGTATTTCAACCTCACAATTTATATCATCCTTACTACGTGTTTTGGCACACCATCTAAAGTGTCTGTTGGAATAACTCCTGTTCTCTGATTTAAAAAAAAAACAACATCCCAAACACAACTCATTACATTTACTTGTCCTAAGATGCTGCAAAAATTTGCTCCACTTATTTCAAAATTAATAGAAGTGCATTGCTTCACCAGTTATGTTGTGCCAGACAAAGCAGTGGGCTCTTTGCTGTGGTCCAACTAAATACTTAAACGCTTGTTCCATGTTGGCAACTTGGATACACAAATGTAAGCATGCATTTAAATGCTCTATTGAATCATAACACAGTGCTCTGCAGGATCGATCCCTAATACACAAGTATGTTCTGCAGAGACCATTAACATCACACAGAGGGTACATATGCACAGGCAGCTGTGTGAAGCTGTCAGCTTTGGCTTTGGAAAGGCATGTATAAAAATTGTCATATTTGCCTGCAATAACTGAGCGACAGTTGTTTATTAGACAGCTATGATTACTCTGAGCTGGAAAGGAAACAACTACTCTGAAGTCAATGGCAAAACTTGTCTAAGTCAGCATTTTACCTGAAGTGTCTTAAGCAGTCTGCTCAGGGTTACTTTATACCCTTCTCACTTCAAGCTCTGTCTTCAATGAGGAATTAGTAAGAAGCTTTTGTGGGATCACTTTGAAATTCCTCCTTGTGCAGCAAAAGTTACAGCAACTTTTTAGGCAAATAAATAATTCACTGGGAATAATTGATTTACTGAGTTCATCCTCTTATTTTCTTTTGTATATATACCTCAAACTTCCAGCAATGACTAGCTGTGAATTGAATGAGTCCCTCTGAGTCTAAGTATTGTGTATTCAGTAGGTAACATTTTGACATTATAGCTAAAATATTTTCTGCAAGACATTGCTTTCACTACTTTGACTTCACCCAGTTTCTACTCTTTCACACAGTAGACAAATACTATTTCTCATTAGACTAGTCTGTAAGCACAGCTTCAGTCCCACAATTGCTCAATATATTAGTGTGCTCAGTGTGAAAATCTGGGTCAACTATGTCATACTCATATTGTAGTGAAACCATCACCACCCAGCCCCCAAGGAATGCCAACTACTAAAGTCCTGCTGAAAATCACTTTCAGTGAAGTTAAATATATCTATGTAATTTTATTTATGCTGTGATTCTGTTTCTGTTAAATATTCACAAGACTGAAATTCACTGTAAGTATTAGCAACAGTAAAACCAATCATTCTGGTATCAGGGAAAGCAATCCCAAAAGATAAACAGTTTTCGAAGTAACTCCTTTTCATTAGAGTGAAAGGCTCAAGACAAAAAGGCCTTTGTTTAATGTAGTCCTTCTTAGTCTGTGGGTCTGAGAGAGTGTTTTCTACAGATGGTGTGAGAGCCTGTGGCCAAACTAGAATACACTCCAGTTAAACTCACAGGTTCCTCATCTGCTAGGGCTAGTTTCATCATTTTTCTGGCACAGAATTCTTCAGCTGGCAAGAGAAATTAAACTGACAATAAACAAAGAGCGGAGCTAATTGCTGCCTGCTACTTCTAAAGTCCTAAGTGAAAGAGAAGTTAACATACAAGCAGCAGTTTGCTAGCAAAGATTTGTTTCCCTTGTTTGATAGGAGCATAAAGGGAAAAGAACCTTGCTTTATACCAATCATAGGAGAGGTAGATGTCTGTTGACTTAGAATACATTTTCCCTGCAGACCTCTTTGGATACTAATATGGATGCTACACATCTAACCACTGTTCCTGCCATAAAGGTCAGAGTTGGATTAATAGTGTTGTTAATCCAGGTATTTCCCTGGAAGCACAGAAGTTCGGTCCTGACTGATTACTATCCTAACCTGCTTCCCTTCTTCAAATGTAGCCTGCTGTTTCTCAAAACTCCAGACAACTGAGTGGAGATGACATTGATGGACTGGACTTGGTATTGAACAGGAAGTCTCAAGAAAAGAAAACAAAAGCCTTTGTTGCTATTTGGCAGCTTCTGCTAAAAAGAGCAGAAGAATGGAGTGGTGCACACGAAGCATATTTGTAATAAATGCACAACTTGCCTCTGCAGCTTCAGCTAAGGAAGGAGGTGATTGAGTGAAGAGCTCAGTGGGGATACTTAGGAAGAGTTTGGCTTTCCCTATTGCCCTGCTCACAGAGGGGCAAGAAGTGCCTCAAGTTGTTATCAGTGATGCAAATCAAGCTGTACCTGATATGGCACCTAGACAGGGAGGCTCATGTGACTGTGCTAGAATCGGACTTTTATCTGACTGTCTCAGTTTAACTCTCATTCCCAGCAGTTCCTTTCTCTGCTTTGTGAGCTGAGGAAGAAGGGGAGATGAACAGCTCATATTCATGTTTCTCCCTGGACAAAGGACATTGGGATTGGTTCCACTGTGCCTCTGAAGACTGGGGAAGGATCTTCACCATGGCTCCAACAACTAGCTCCAAGACAGGGTTATAATTGGTCTGTTGCAGGTTGTGAAGCAGACAGACACAGGTACACAGGAAGAGTTACTCTCTCTTTATTATATTTAACCTCCTCTAAGGTGTGGGTCTCACCCTGTGAGCTAGTGGGAAGCAGCTTTTTTTAAAAAAAAACCCTTTGCTTACACCACAGCCAAGTTTTTCAGAAAGGGGACAAGAAGCAATGTGCTACGCCTTCCAATAAGATGAGGGATAGGAAACTACCACCTGTATAGGAAGTTCCTGCTGTTGCACAGCCTAGGCATTGCTTCTGTAACATTCACTGGCAAGAACATTATTCCCTTCAGTCATCCCTTGCTTGTTCTTTTCTGACAGCAGATAGGAAGCAGGACACAGAAGACACTCTGAAAAACAGTAATTACATCCTCATCTTTGCTTAATCTTGATTTTTGTGCACCTTCTTTCATAATGGTTGATTGGTTGTGCTATGCCAAGCAGATGCTTTAAGAAAATCTATTTATGGGGATGCTCTGTTTGCAGCTGGAAGTGGTTTGCAGTGGCAAATAAAAGGACTGTTTTCACTGAGATGTGCAGACAGGCCCAAGGTCACTCTAGTCAGATAGAAGACATTCTCAGTTAGTGAGCGAGATCACTGTGCTAGCACAGCCAGATTCACAGAACTACAGAGTGGTTCAGGTTGGAAGGGGCCTCTGAAGGTCATCTGGTCCAAAGCCCCTGCTCAAGCAAGTCCACCTAAAGCCACTTGCACAGGACTATGTCCAGACAGCTTTTGCATATCTGCAAGAATGGAGACTGCACAACCTGTCTCTGCAACCTGTGCTCAGCCATTCTCATGGTAAAAATGTGCTTCTTGGTGTTCAGAAGGAATATCCTGTGTTTCAATTTGTGTCTGAATTCCCAGATTAAGGGTTTGTTTCTTGGAATAATACTGCTGGCCAAAATTTACCTACAAGCGTAAGCTCAAGTGCTTTGATATACTTGCATGAGCAGGAAGAGTTGGTATCTTTTCTCTTTTGGTGAAAGAGAATTCGAAAGAATAATGTGAGTGAGGCAGGCAGGAGGAGAAGGGCCATATAGGCTTGATAGGGAAAGAACTGCTTCTTTCTATGGTCCAGTTCATAACAACTCCAGGCTGACTGACATTCATCTGATTCCCTTCAACTACACACCATGAGTGCTCCTGTTGGCATGAAACTCCCATCTTACAGTCAATTTCCTTTCTCATCTCCCAAGGATGCATGTTTCATTTGCATGCAATTTTGATATGCCATATTATCCTCCTGATCATTCTAAGAAGGATATGTGCTAGATTCGAGAACGTGAGAGCACAGGCTTCATGACTATAGTATCCATACCTCCTTTTTAACTTATGCAAAATCTAGGGAAACTTTACATGAGGGCAACGCATCCAGTTTATCTGTAGAAATGCCAGCCAGAATCCCTCTCAACAGATATTACCTGATGCAGGACAATAGCAAAAAGAAGTCTTCCACAGGGCAAATGTACAGAACTTTGAGGTACAACACCAACTTTGAACAAGCAAAACCTGTGACAGTCTGCAATGTTTTCAGGATTTTTAGGGTTATGTCAGAGGGAGCATACAACAGGCAAAGGCATTTGTATACATCCTTTGCAGACTGATGCAGACTTGCTGATCATAAAGGTAACCAAGAGCAATGATTTCTAATTCAAAGATACAGTCCCTGAATTAGCGGGTAACAAGAATTAAATGACCCATTACACTGTGTCCTTTCTGCCTCTGCTTCCCACCTCGCCACCGTTTAGAACAAAAATGGTGAAATTTCTCATGCATGCTATGGCCAGATGTGCTTGACCTGGACTGAGAGGGTATTTGGAACTGGACTAATTTTCCCACTAGCATGAAACTGAAGTTAATGTAATGTTTATATGAAGACTTAAAACACCACTGAACTTGAATGTTTTGGTTAAATATGGGCTGACTTTCATCTTTGTCAAATACTAATAGCAGAATCACCAATTATATTTTCAAAATAATTAACCCAGGCATATAATTTGCCTCTAGATTTTAAACATTTTAGATCAGATTAGATCTCCATTTTGTTTGAGGAGTTCCTTTCAGAAGGCAGCAGAAACAGTATCAATAAACACGCTTCCTAATGAAAAGAGTAATAAAAGAGGATGTCACTTTCATTGTTCAGATCTGCCTGAAAAAATAACATACAATATAATGGCATAAATCAATAACCTAAATTCTTAATTTTTTAGTCAACCAGAGATTTATTGTTTCATGACTGAAAAAACAGGTTGCTTCCCTTTGCTGAGAAACATCTTATGCTTACAACATATTAAAATAAGTTCAATGTGCAGCTGGGTTATTTTTTTGTTAGAGAGTGGATTGTATGCCAAGACACATTTGACTGGATTCTGGGAACGTAAAGATGCCTGCAAGAGCATCTTTTTGGTATTACTGCAAACACAAAAGCTTTTTTTACCTGTGAAACAGGATTCTGGAAAGGAGTGGTTTCTTTGTGTCAGCAAAAACATCTGTTTTTCTCCATTCTTCTTCTGCTGAAGAGCATATAGGAAATCAAGAGAGGAGTATGTTATAATGACAAAGTGGCCATGGAGGCTTCTCTTTTCAGTGCTGGCAGCAGCAGCAGCTGTTATTGCCTTTCTGAAAGACAAAATCTGTTACACAGCAGCTAATTACACTGAAATGCTGTTGTCCTAAATTGGTTTGCTTAGCTAGGCAAAGGCTAAATTGGTGAAAAGGAAAGGGAGTGAGAGGGTCATGGTTCCTCCTTTATTTATGCTACCTCTTTTGTATGAAGACACAAATAACAAGGCTAACCGACATTTGTACCACTGGCAGTAAGTACTCAGAAGAGCGGGGCAGTTAGCACCCTGTGAGGACAAGCTCTGTGTTCATGCATCATACCTGGGCACTGACCAAAACTCTTTGAGTACAAACTGTTTCCTCACAAATGGTGTGTTATTTCCCACTCGTACAATTTGGCAACCTTGCTGGGATTTCTTCTGAGTGCAATGAAGGCTAGTAAAGGAAAAAGCAGCTCTGTTTCTCAGAGAGCAGTAGAAAGTAAGCTTATGCAGCCTCACAGCTGTCTTCCCCATCACATGTGATGCAGCTGACAGTGATGCCCCTGATACCATTTTGCAGCTGTGTCTGACACACTGGCCTTCCCTTACTGAAATATAAAGAAGGTGCCATGTTGTGGCACTGCTGTGAGGGCACTGATGTTGCAGTGATAACTGATGTTTCATGCTTGGAGGCCTTTTTCTGTGTAAGGGGGCTTGAACACCCACTGGCTGAGAAAAATACTTTGGATGAATGTAGTAATGAAAGGCCCTCTTTTGTGAGCTATACCAGATAATAGTGAGAAGGTCCCAGAGGACTGGAGGTCGGCCAGTGCGATGCCTCTCTACAAAAAGGGCAGGAAGGAGGGCCCCAGAAACTTCAGGCCTGTCAGCCCTGTCTCAGTGCTGAGGAAGATCATGGAGAGGATCATCCTGAGCGTGATCACACAGCACATGTGGGGAAATGGGGATATCAGTCCCAGTCAGCACGAGTTACAAAGGGCAGGTCCTGTTCGACCAACCTGATCTCCTTCTCCAAAAGGGTAACCCCAGTGGTGAATGAGAAAAAGGCTGTGGACATTGTCTATTTAGAGTTTAGTAGAGCATTTGACACTGTCTGCCACAGCATTCTCTTGGAGAAATTGGCTGCTCATGAGCTGGTGAGGCCATACCACAAATCCTGTGTTCAGTTCTGGGCCCCTCACTGCAAGAGAGACATTGAAGCGCTGGAGCGGGTCCACAGAAGGGCAACAAAGCTGGTGAAGGGCCTGGAGCACAAGAGGAATGGCTGGGGGAGCAGGGGTGGTTTAGTCTGGAGAAGAGAAGGCTCAGGGGGGACCTTATCTCTCTCTACAGCTACCTGAAAGGAGGATGGAGTGAGGATCTGACTGGTCTCTTCTCCCAAGTAACAAGTAGGACCCAGTTGTAACAACTGCTTCAAGCAAACCAAGGGAGGTTTAGCTAATAAGAAAAATTTCTTCACTGAAAGGGTTCTCAGGCATTGGAACAGGCCGCACAGGCAAGTGGTGGAATCACCATTCCTGGAAGTGTTCAAAAACCATGTAGAGGAGGCTTTCAGTGACATGGTTTAGTGGTGGCCTTGGCAGTCCTGGGGACTTGATGGACTTGATGATCTTAAAGTTCTCTTCCAATCTACTTCATTCTATGACTTTATAATTCTATAATAATATTTTTCCATTCTCGCATCTCTCAGTCATAACTCTGTGACACTACTGCAAAATGAGAAATAGCCAGGGTAGGTATAACTTTTTTAAGGTAACTTCCTTCTGAACCATCTAAAATTGAACTGCTTTCTGTAATCTCTCTCTTAGTATGATGGCTTTCTGAAACTGTTAGAAAAGAATGCGAATTTTTTGTGTGTTTGCCTGTTTTAATAATGACAGTTCTTTTGAATGCCTCAGTTACCTGTTTTCTGTTTCATGGTGATCAAACAGTTCCTGGGCAAGATCTAGAAATTTGGATGCAGGAAACACAGAACATCACACTGATGGCACTATTTTTGTTCTCAGTTTTAAACCATGTTCACAATACTGCTTCTGCATGTCCCAAACAAGATTTGAATCTTGCTGGATTAGGTCTTTACAGATACACAGTATCTGTCAGTACACTCTTAGTGGTCTGAGTAGTGGAAATGGAAATGAGGAAAAAGTGATTTAACTATCTATAAAGACAGGACTAGGAGCAGAAGCTGTCTGAATTTTATGTGGCATCCTTAATTGACGAGGCACCTTAGTGTATCTGAACTGTTCACATATTAAAGTGATGTATTCCATCTCCTAAAGAGCCTGCTGGGTCTTGTTTTAAATTAAACGAGTATTATTTTATATGAAGGTTATAATGGTATTATTTTAAGGAGAGGAAAATGTGTTGAGAGAGGAACGCATAGCTTCTTTTTCCTCTTTCTCAATCTCAAAATGGGCGAGCTGCATATAGTATTGCACAAAGCTTTGGCAACACAGTTTGGAATATGACACCAATAAAGTGCTGTTCTGGCTGTATACTTTTGAAACAAGCTATTCAATGATGATCATATCCACCCATGTTTTTGAGCTCATGAAGCCACTTACATAAATTCCACCCAGGAGGTACATACTGCTTAATAGCTGAATTAATTTCTATTCTCAATTTTAGCAGTGATTTATTTTCATACTACTTCTCAAAAGCGGCATGCCAGCAAAACTTCTCAAAGAAAAAAGCACAAGGAATACGGTCTTTAAAATAGCTACCTTCGAAAACAACAGCTGATCATCATTTATTGGAACTGTCAAAGAAAGTGCATACTTCCTGCCCTGACTATTTTATTGCTGCTACTGTCACTCAGCCTTTATAAAGTGACTTAATTTTTCATCATTGCAGTACCTGTCTGAACTTTCTGAACCTAAGCCTATTACACCATAGTATTCTTTGCACTGCTGAATATGTTTCACAGCCTTTCAATAACCTGTGAAATACATGGGTATCTATATAAGGATTATCTAGCCAAGTATTAAAGGAAAGCAGCTTTATTGTAAGTAGAAATGAAAAATAAAGTACAGTTTTTACCTTAACTGCTTTTCTGTAGTGAAAACATAGGTTGAAAGGTCTTCTGGCTTTATTCTGAAATTGTCTGAAGTTTTTGTTATCTGTCTTGAAAATAAAGCCACATCACTACTGCTGAAGGTTATTCATACATGTGAGGGGGCTGAATTAAAGCTAATAGACATATTTTATTCTTGTGTTACTCTGCTTCTGAGTGCTTGATTTTGCAGGCTTTGTGCTCTTTAAATGTAGGAGGTTAATGGTGATACATGAAAGATGATCAGTCTATGGTTCTTAAATCAGTGTCCTTTTCCCTAGATCTGGACATGTTGTATATATTTCAGTTGATATCTTCTTCATCACTTATCAGAAAGTAATATTCCAATTCCAACACTTTATCTATATTTGCATTGGTGAAATAGCAACAAGAGGATACTTCTGCCTCAAGTAGGCGTTTTTAACAAGAAAATTTAGTTGGCGCCATGTTGCTCAAATAGAGCATGCAGAAATAATTTATGTTTCAGGTGAAAAAATGCTGACCTGACTCTTGAAGCTGGCTCTCCCAAACAAAAGTGTACTTATTATAAGACCAAAATGAGAAAATAATACCAGCAGAATACTGAAAGCCCATCTGTGTGTGTGTCAGTCTTGCTGAGAGTTGTGCACTTTGGGAAGGTTTGAAGGAAACAGTCTGAGCTTGCTGAAGCACTCCCTCATGAGTTTTTGCTGGGTAACCTCACCAGTGACAGGGGTAGCTTCTTGTTTTGGCAGCTCTGCCCACCTTTTATAACCGGCCTGCATACTGCCAAGGTCATGACTTCCAGAGTTAGACAGCTTACGGCTGAGGAAAAGCCTTGAGAAAACTAAATGAGTGATATTATTCTCATGAATTAGAGCTTGGTTAGTGATACAGCTAGCAAAAAAAAGGCAAGTTGATTCTGAAGCTTGAAAGAAAATAACATGTTCTGGAGATTATGGTTTGTGTCACATGTGATGAGTTAGTGAAGGAAAGAGCTAGCCGCGATACAAACTCTGCTGAGGAATCTCACAATTTGTGACTACTGTTAATCCAAAGGGACTTGAAAAAATCTGTGTGGCCTTAAAGGCATGGCAATAGTTTATTTTAGAAAGTATAACACATGCCATGAATTGCCTTATTCCTTAAATATACTGATGGCCTTGAACAGCCTTCTGGAGAAAGGGGCATGAGCATCTGGCTGAAGATACTTTCTTATGCTGTTTGAAACTTCAAGAAAAACTCTGCAATGCCTTAGTTTCAAGATGGGCATGAAAGAAAATGTTACTTAATCATATATGGACTACTGATCCACTGTCTTCTGAAATACCATGCCATTTGATACCTGTCACAAAATCATGGTGATGCTTTGAATTTTTAGCCTTGTAAGAGCAAAGGTGGTCAACAAGATAGCCCCTACAAGAGACAATACTTAAAAGTATGATTATTTAATTCTGGTAATAAAGCAATATCAAACTTTGGTCCCATACTTAAGCAGTAGTATCAAGGTCGCTTCAGTTGCCTCATTATAAAACAGGTCTAAGTGAGACCTTGTGAGACTACTGGTTACTTTAAACTAGGGAAGTTGTTATGGAAACTAGGCAAACCCTCCATACCCAACGTTGTAATAAAGAACATTGAGATGGAGATAATGCTAATGGCAATAAATTAGAATCAGATAAAAGAAAATACAGCTTCATGAAGCAAAATGACAAATTTATTGCCTGGTGATAATCAGGTCAAATACTGTTTCTGGAATAAAAAAAAAAAAACAACCTATAGAAAGATTTTATAAGTACTAATAATATTTTGTATGAGCTAAAACAAGGATAACAATCTCCTTCTTCATGCTGGCTAAGGGCAGAATTGCACCTCTCATGCATGGTGCTAAAGAACAGAAGTCTGTACTATGCGATTTGTCCTCCATTTACTGACTTTTGTAAGTGACATTTATAGACAAAAATAAAGTTGGGCTTTTGCTAGCTAATTGTTCCATTTCTGTATTTTTAAAAGATGGTAGTTATAGCCCCTCTAATTGTGTGTGTCATACTTACAAAGAATATATTTGTGCAGAGCCAGTACTACAAGCAAGGAACTTGCCTATGCTACCTTCACTGCCCTAGATGTCTGGTAGGACTGCCCATGAGGAGAAGTGAATGGAGACGCTGGGACATTTATTCTGAGGAGTAATTCTGGAAACTATTTGGTTACACTGCAGGTAGCTGGACTTCTGTGCCATTCACCTGCTGAACTGTGGCCCTGATCCCTCTGAGAGAGCAGAAAGTTGACTGCAAGGTGACTACTAGTGTCATGGGAATGTACACTTCTAAGCTCCCTCCCCTTATATAGCTTTTCTAGTGCAGGCATCCGTCTCTTACACTTGAGCCACTCGTATTGACAACCACCCTTGTTCCTTCATCTATGAATAACCCCAACAATCTAGTTGTTGCAACATGGAAGTTAATCCTCTCTTTTTTCAAAGTTACGCTCATTCATGATCAAAGAATAGTTTGGGTTTGAAGGAACCATTAAACACCATCTAGTCCACTCTCCCACATTAAGCAGGAACATCTTCAATTTGGGTTCCTCAGAGCACTGTCCAACCTGACTTTGTATGTTTCCAGGGATGGAGAATCTACCATCTCTCTGGGCAACCTGTTCCAGTGTTTCACCACCCTCACTGTAAAAAATTTCTGCCTTATATCTGGTCTAAATTTCCACTCTTTCAGTTTAAAGCCATTAACCTTTGTCCTACCATTACAGGTCCTTGTAAAAAGTCTGTCTCCATCTTTCTTATAAACCCTCTTTAATATTGAAAAGCAGCAATAAGCTCTCCCTAGAGCCTGCTTTTCTCCAGGCTACGTAACCCCAACTTTTTTATCCTGCCTTCACAGAAAAAGCACTCCAGGCCTCTGATCATCTTCACAGCCTCCTCTGTACTTGCTCTAACAGGTCCGTGTCTTTCCTGTGCTGAAAACCAGAGCTGGATGCCGTACTCCAGGTGGAGTCTCACGAGAGCAGAATAGAGGGGTAGAGTCACCTCCCTCAACCTGCTGGCCACACTTCTTGTGATGCAGCCCAGGATACAGCTGGCATTCTGGGCTGCAGACGCACACTGCTGGGTCTGTCCAGCTTATCCTCTGCCAGCAGCCCCAAGTCCTTCTGCGCACAGCTGCTCTCAAGCTCTTCATCCCTCAGCCTATGTTGATAGACCTATATGTCCCAACCCATACGCAGAAACTTCCATTTGACCTTGTTGAAACTCATGAGGTTCACAGGGGCCCACTTCTCAAGCTTGGCCATGTCCCTGTGGGTGGCATCTTGTCCCTCAGGCATGTCAACCGCACCAGTCAGCTTGGTATTGTCTGTAGATTTGCTGAAGATGCAATGTATAATGTCTGTTTCTGTGGTGACTGGCTGAGAAATGAGAATTTTTGTATCACCAGCTAGTGGAACGGGATTTATTCAATTCCTTTTCTTCTTCCAGCTCTTTTTCACTGTAGTGTGAGGTGCCCTTTACTGAGCTCTGTCCACCGGGTGATAGAAATTTAGACTGGGTGTGAGTAACAACCCAGTGAGACTGGTTGGTAGGAACTGAACCAGGATCACTGTTGCATCCTGATCACATACTGATCTCATTCCATGACAGAAGATTGCCTTGTGGCTGCAAACATAAAATCAGCTTCCAGTCTGACTGGCAGAACCAGAACAGCCCTCTCTGGACTGGTGTTTGAGCGCACATCAGGTGCATGCCAATTTCAAGGCAGCTTTGCTGCTACAGCTTTAAAACAGAGCAATATTTTTTCTGCCTACAAACATAATGTGGCTGATGCTAAGGCAGAGCACATTCTTATCCATGCCCCCATTTTACACTGATTTGAGCTAAAGCTCTGTTAAAAAAACAACCCAAAGTTCTTCAGGCTGACCTGATATGTTCATGCAGCCCTCAATGGGCAAAAGCACAGAGAGGAGTGGAGTGGCCTGCATTACTTACATTTGACCTTGACTCCATGGCCAGAGCAATGAGATATTCATTTGTAGCACAGGCCTGAGCCCACCTTATGCATCATCAGTGAAACATGTTGCTTGCTCCTGCAAAGAGGAGCAACCCAAACTGTTCCTGCATCCCCAGACTGGATCCAAGGGTTGGCATGCTAGTACAAGGTTTTTCAGATGCAGGCAGAGGCAGAATTAAGACTCAGTGCCAAAGCTAGCAATAAAATTAAATATTAAGAAGCCAGTTAATGTGAATTTTAGCTCTGCCTCTAGGATAATATTACTACCAAATTGGCAAAACTGTCAGCCAGTCTTGCAAATGACGGCCAAATTACTGAGCAAGGCTGAAAGATAGTTCTATGGCTTAGAAGTATAAAGTTAATGTAAAACTGAGCTATGCTTTTGGTCTATATATAATCACAATATGCTTTGATACCCTGTCCTGAAATTAGCTTTTTAAAATTTAGATTAAAGCTTTAAAGCAGATCTCACAAGGTTCACTTTCATATGCACATTTATGACTTTTTCTCTTACAATTAATATTTAATACCAGAACTGTCAGTGAAGCTTTTTTTCTTTCCTGTTTTTCCTAGCAGCATATTTCATCATGATACACAGGCTTTCTATATATGCATAAGGCTGTCAACGAAGTGTTGGTAGTACTGGAATAATACAAGCCTTGAGAGGAGTTAGGTTTAACGCTTGAAACAAAAAACCCACCCCACTGAAGAGGAGATCTTATTCTGAGGAGAGTAAATAACTTAGTATTTGGTCTGCAGATGCATCCCAGATGTGTGTCAATGCACACAAAAGCATCCCTGTGCCAGGGAGAGATTTCTTTTTATGTCTGTTGCATTGCACAGGAGTGAAAGAAATAGTGGGAGGTGATGTGATAAAAGCAAGCAGAGGAAGAGCAGGAGCAGAGACAGGAATGGGTATGTTGCTTCTACCTGACTGATGACAGGTGGCTGGTTACTGTAGGCGTCACAGGCAGCTGAGTAGCAAGGAGAGGTATGAAGCTGGAAAAATCGGTGCCTTTGATTTTAGTAGGGTTGTCTGTCAAGCATAAGGAGCTGCAGGTGAGAAAGCACAAAGCTACAGAATCAGGAGGACTTAAAAAAGGCTGGGCTGCTTGGCCAGGCAGAAGAGCAGAGTCTGAGCCTGTGGTTGAAAACAGGAGTGCCTGCTGGAGCAGGTCTGACCAGAGAAGAGACATAGAGGAGGGATGAGTGTCTAAGGACAGTCAGAGGACACCCACAGCCAGGGAGGCAGAAGGATGAGCTGCAGGAAGGGTTTTGGGATCAGAGTAAGGGTGAGATTGCAGGGGAATTGTGGCCAGAAGGAAAGAGATGGCATTTCTTGCAAAGAGAAATTAAAATCATACACAAGGCATCTAGCAGTGTGGAAATGAAGACCACATGCTTTTTAAAATGTTTTGCAGGAAGGAAGTACTAGGTGTGGATGTGTGGTTCACACTGTCATAATGAGCCTTTTTCTGGTCTTTGTGGAAATATTTTCCCCATGTTTTTATGTATTTACAAAATCACTGATTAGTGATGGTTTTGATGTTGAGCCACAGGAAGCTTTGAGCTTTGCCTGTTCTCAAACTTCAAAAATACATACAATCTTGAATCCATGACATACAATTGGTAGGAATTCTGTAGCCTCCAAATGCACTTAACTTCAGTCCAGCTTTTGCCTATTTTTTGACTTTCATAGCCACTTCTTGATTTTCAGATTAATGATGTACTCATCTGAATGAACCATCTATCAGCTCTCAATAAACTCATGACCAAAAACATTTTAAAATCTTTGAGTTGAATGCTGTGAAGAAGACAGGTTATTGACATATTGGAATAAATTTCACTCATTAAGCTAATAGCTTTGAGCTAGTAGGAAGCTCTGCATTTTATCAAAAATCTCACACCTAGAGAGAACCGAGCCACTGGTATATTAGTATGGAAAAGAATGTTTATGTCAGAGGTCCTTTTGCCAGAAAATATAAAGCTCTAAACTAGTTTCCTGAGTATTGTTTTACAATACAACACTGTGTTGTCGTATGGGCTAGGGCTGGCTAAAGTTTTTGGCTTATTAGAAATGTGGTACTCTTTACAGAATTTCCTTTACATTTTTCACTTTCTCGGTTTAAAGGTTCTTCTTTTGATTTAATATTTTTCTATACCTAAGAAAGAAGGCATGAAAATCCTTTGGTTTTGTTTTCCAAATATGTTTACCATATCCTTTTCTACCTGCTCAGGACTAACCCTTCCAAGGAAACTTTTGAAGTACACCCAAAATCTCAGTCATCAGCAAAAACCCCCAAACTTAGAATGAATTACTAACTATAAGCAAGAACAAAATATTTTAGGCCAGCCCCTCAGCTCTGCAGTTCAGAAACTTAAACTGAAGTAGGGGTCCAAGGAGATCTGTGTCAGCAATGCTACATTATCTGTGCTCCTCCCAGACTTTGGGACCTAGTGTGTTACTGGCTTGTATAAGGACAATAAACATCACTTGTGTCAATCACTTCCAACCAGCCTGCTGTCTAGGCGACAGATGTCCTCAAGTTTTTGGTGTATGTTGTCTTCTGCAACTATGACTCGTGTGAAATTGGAAGGACTTAAAAACTTTCCATGTTTCCCTTGGAGAATTTTTAATGCATAGTAAAGACCTGAGTTGCCCCATTGCTGTGCCATGGCTAGGATAAATGGATTTTGGCACACAGAGAAACCAAGGAATTTTAGACTCCTTCAGTGCATCAACTGAAAGTGGCTACTTTCAGATGACACACTCCTCTAGGACAGTCAGTTTTCACAGTAGGTGCCTTAATGCACAGTTCAACTGCCCTTGCTATTGCATTCACTGGGGAACTGCAGTTGATGGAACATATTGCAGATTGTCTCCTTTCTTCTGTATGTCCTCCTAAGTGATTGTGGGCTTGAAGCCGGGTCACACGGTCACACATGAATCACCCAGGGTGGAACATAACATCTACTGCACCTGAGGGTGGAACTGGCTCTGACATGTTTCATAGTTGGATCCTTTGTTTAGTGCATGGTGAAGGACTGTAACTTGCAGGTGTTTATTGGGAGACAGCACTGAAGACCTTCTGAGATACTGAGCAACTACTGAGCTCTTCTGACAGGCAGAAGAGCTTTCGTTGTAATACACTTTCTAACACTGCAGCTCACCTAGCTCACTGTGAACTCTTAAAACCAAGAAAACTGTGAGACCTTTCTGTCTGGTGTTGTGTAAATGTTTGTGATTGGAGGTTCTTTTCAAGTATTTTCTGTCATTAAAAAGAAATTTAAGACACATTTCCTTTCTCCAGCTCACAGTTGGTTTTGTGATCTTCTCTTCCACTTTATTTTGCATCAGTTCCAAGCATCATCTTTTTTTCATAAAATCACAAGCTCAAATATGTGTACACTGATTTCATATCTACCTGCCTACTGAAACTATGATTTTCAGTGAGTTTTAGAGCATGTTTGCAATTGTAACAGAGTAGCTGGTGTACTGGTAAAAGGAATTAAAAAAATGAAATACACTACCTAAAAAGGAAAAACCACAACCAACTTTGTGGATGGATAACTGTTAAACTTAAAAATCATATCATATACAGGATTAGTGTATATTCTCTTGTTTACCAGACCCTTCCTGACTCAAATATGGTTTTAATGGTTTTAAACTAAATGAGGGTAGATTCAGAGTAGATATAAGAGAGAACTCTTTTATGGCGAGGGTGACGAAACACTGGAACAGGTTGCCCAGAAAGGTGGTAGTTGCACCGTCCATGGAAATTTTCAATGTCAGGTTGGAGAGGGCTCTAAGCACCCTGATCCAGTTGAAGATGTCCCTTCTCAGTGCAGGGGTACTGGACTAGATGGCCTTTAAAGCTCCCTTCAAACCCAAACTATTCTATGATTCTATGTTTCTATGAACAGAGAGAATTTTCCGTCACGAGTGTTAGCAAGCCTCTGTGTAGCTCTCTCTGGTGGAGTCTTTGGAAAAGTAGAAGTGCTGAGTTACTTACAGGTGATTCAGTACCTATTTCTAAATACCAAAGTAACCTGTATTTCTTAACTTTATTTTCATGTCTAGCCACCTGTCAAGAATTGTTTAAAAGCTGTTTTTCACCATAAGATATTCCCCCCTATATTTTTTTCTGCTAATGTATAACAGTGAAGTAGAACAAGTGATGGGTTTCCTATCTATGTGTAATCTGGCTTGTGAGTGTTCAGTATACACGTATGCAATAATAATCTGGTTAATGATTTAGGTTTACTCTGCCCTCATATTTGAATATGCAGTAGTATTGCAGTTACCCCAGGCACATGGAGATCAGCATGAATACATTCAGAAAAAAATAGACCACCAGAGTAGCAACTGTGAAAAGGGTTTATAGTAATATTTATGTCCCAAATCCCTAGAGTTTTATTGGCCACATCTGAGTAGCAAGCAATGAGATACTGCAACTGTTAAACCTCCCTTCTCTTTCATAAGGCAGAGAGAAAATTACATCCAGAAAAGTCCTTAAGTAGGTCCTTTTTTGAAGATCTTTGGCTCCTTTTTATCTACAGAATGTTTTTAAAGTTATTTTCTTCCAATCAAATGCTACTTTAATTTATTTATTTATTTATCAATGAGAGTCAAGACTATTTTTGTTATGGAAACATGCAGAGTAGCCTCAAACATTTCTACAGTTGTTCTTAGTTGACACATGTTTAGGAAATGCCTCCAGCAAAATACTGATTTTCATGCTACTTACTTATTCTCTCCTTTAGTTAGAAGAAAACAGTATACACTTGCTGAGTTTCATGTGACAAATAAAATAAAAGCTTGTTTTCAAAAGGGAATTTTTGTCCCAGAGTTACTTTTCATCCTTTATTGCAGTTTAGTGAGAATGAAATAATATGCTTCAGGTCATGGGAGCAAGGAGAAAATGTGATGACAGAGTAACAGCACTGTTAGAGGTAAAGCTGTTTAGCACCTCATCTCAGGGTACAAGACCCCTGTCTTATAATAAAAAACAGAGGGAGCAACTGCACAGAAGGAAGATAAAATACATCCATGGAAAATTGAAATAAGCATTGTATCTTGGCAGGGTTTCTTTCTTTGTCTTTTATTGGTGGGTAATCTCTCAATTACTACAACATACTTCTCTCTCCAGCTGTGGCTAGCCTTGGTTTGGCTTGATTATAATTAACACATGGGTTGAACAGTTCTGTGCTGAAGTGTAAGTACTTACATCACATTCAGCCACTTTCTTCAGTTAACCTTATGAGTCTATTATTAGGGCAGTGAAATTTCTTTGTCTGTAAATGCAAGTTTTATCTGCATGCTTTTTCCCTAGATGGAAAATTAATGTGGTATCTGTATCTTTATCTCATTTGAAGCTATACTTATAATATTAATAATAAATCGATCTTTCTTTCCATGTCAGTTTCTGATTGTTCTCTTGATTTCAGATGCTGCTGTGTTGTTGGCATGTGACTTTAAAATTAAGTACCATCTTCAGTTTCTTCACCAGAGATACTGTTTACCAGAAGATATGGTGAAGAGAGGAAAAAGTAGGGGGAAAAGAGGAGAAAAGGGCGCTCAATTATACAGCGGTAAAATCAGCTGAGTGTGAAGAATTTGCTACTGTTATGTTCCACTCATAAAAGTTGCAGGCAGCATTTAGCTTCAGAGCTAAATTCCCGTGAAGTTGACACCCTCACATCTTAAATTAATGCATTAATTCAAGGCCAGATAGGGTGACCTGATGGCCAAATTAGGCCTGCTGATTTAATTTGTATTTCATTGCTCCTGCCGACCAATAGATGTGCATCAACCCTGTTGCCTTTAGGCTTTCCTTGCTTGGAAACCTCTTGTGTGCATGGGATGTGGGTGTTATCCTACAACATCAGTTCCAGGGGAGATTTCTCACTTGATTTCAAAGCAATTTCAAACTCTACTTCAGGTTAACTGAGAAATGTGTCATACCAGAGCCATTCTGACAATCTTTTACAGGTTGTCACTTTTCTCATGTCCTGTATTCAATAAGTCCTGATCCACAGGTCCAGGTCCACAGGCACCATGTCTTGTGAAAGCTTTTAACATTTATTATCAAGATGCTGCCTTAAAGCTTACTGCAATCTGGTGCCATTAAAGGGTTGGATCCTCCTGTCATTCAGCTCTGTGGGAAGTGTGATATTTCCTCATTTCACACTAAGCTTAGTCACTCCTCAGACAGACAGGGAAAGGGGACATATGTTCAGCTCTGAGTACCTGAGATAGCAGCCAGGGCCTCTCAGAGTCAGGGGGATAGACAGACTCAGCCTCTGATGCTCTCTGACCAGCTAAATCATCTGGATGAGCTGAGTTCCCACAGTGTTAGTGGGGTGTGTATACCAGGCAGAATCCTGCTGTCTGAATGTCCTCACCCCTAGATATTCTCTCTTGGCAGAAGTTGGGCAGTGTGGCTGGGACCAAGCTCCATGTGATGAGTGCCAGTCTTTGAATTTACCTCTTACTAAATGTCCTTTCCTAACAGATGGAATGAAATGTAGGTGGTTAAGGCAAGTTTTAAAAGGTGGGTACAAATAGCATGATTAATGGCCATTGTCTGCAGGAAGCTGTGACTGAATGCAGAGGTGACGCACTTACAAAAGAAATGAATCAAAGCCTGTTGTGAGAATCGCAGTATTCAGTGTAGCTGGCAGATACAGCTGTCTCCAAGGAGACAAAACTCTGAGACTTGTTCAGGGACGGAGTCGTTACAGAATATTGGATGTAAATACCCTAGCTGCATGCAAAATATTTATAATTGCCACTGTATGCTTCAAGATTGAAAATGCGCAGGTATGGAGAGTGTCATAAGGCTTTTAATTTATAAATAGTATTGCCATTCACAATAGAGGGACACAGTTTTGAGAATCACACCTGGTTTAGGGTTGCCATTCACAATAAAAGGACATAGTTTTGAGAATCTCACACCTATCTTAGAGATGTGACTGCTAGTTTCCTGTCCAGCCTCATAATATTACTCTGCTTTAAATCCCATCTGAGATTTTTTAGAGAAAACTTCTAAAAATGATTTCTGTTGAACCATAACTAATTAAAACTGTTATCGTGATTAACTGCACTCTAACAGTATCCTGAACAGTGCACCCAAATAAATCCTGACACCTTTTGTCTGCTCAAATAAAAGCAGTGGTTAGAGTAAGTAGCAAGTATTGTGCTTCACTACATCTTGCTAGTAGTGTGTAGATAGTGGGAAAATAAGAGCAGAGGCCTCATGTAGTATAGTCTTACAAAAGACATAAGAACAGCTGTAGTTTGTCCAAACCAATGTCCAAGCAGCACTGCTGGTCTGTTTAATAGTATCCAGCTGCAGGTGCCCAGGAAGGACTATGGAAACATGCAAACATGCAGTTATACTGCTTCTGCATGTTTGCAGTCAAAAAAAGAAAACATTAGTTCAACAAAAAGGATGGGCAAATTAAAATAAACCTGTCTAAGGTACCTTTTCCAGTTGCCTTGTAAAAACCAGAATTAATTTTTGTTAGTTGCTACTACTACTTTAAGGACTAGCAGCTGCAGAACACGTAATTTTCCATACAAAGGATGAGAATACCTGTAGTCTTTATATAAAAGAAAAAGCAGAAGTAATGTTATACAGCTCTGATATATAGAAATATTTTATAATAACAATACTGCTACTTAGGGAATGTGGCCTTTAACAATTTGCTTAATATCTCTTCTGCCGTTGTGACACCCTACTGGTTTACTGATAGAATAACACCAGTAGCACATTATGCTAAAAGGCACAGTTGCCAGAGCTCCCATGAAGATGTAGCAACTTATGAAACTAAAGACTGAAGTAGTATTTTGACAGGTACTGTTTGGGTTTATGTGCTGTCATCTTGTTGTTGATTACAACAGGGCTCTGGTTGCTTTGTAGCTGGCTGGTTTTCCTATTTTTGCATTCACAAACTAACACTCTGACCTTTTTCTGCTCCTGCCCAGTACAAGTTAATTGTGGGTTAATGAGTTCGTGGTGGCTGGGGATATGCACCAGATGGCATAGTCTGCTTAACATTTTACACATGGAGTTTCCATGGAGTAAATGACCTTAAATGTCATCAGCTTTTTAACTGTAAAATAAATCTGACTCCCTGAGTGTGTAGTTCCTGGGTATTACCACACGTGTTAGTAAAGACATTTCACATGAGGTCTTTAAACAATCATCAACTGGCTCCAAGAGCAGAAAAGTCACTCAGACTGTGCTGTTTGTACCAATCAAGAGTCTTACCATTTACATATCTGTGGATGCGGTCGTGCCTACAAATGTGCTCCCTTTACATCCAGGTTGCTCCCATCATTCTAATTTACACAGCAGATGACTCTGCCAGATTTGTCCTGGACTTCAGATACTTATGAGGGTCAGATGCCCAATCTGTGATTTTGTGTTATTTTTAAATATACACTTCCTTTCTTCCTCAAGGTTTTGAAGCCAATGGGACTCCATTTTTGACTTTGTGAAATGCATAATAAATGCATATGCAACAAGATACATTAGATTGTGATTCAATGATGTGGAAAGATAGTATAACTTACCTAAAAATCATGAATTGGGAAAATGATGGGAATGTATACAATCTTAGTATGGTTAATGAGCCTATTAGGAACCAGTTCAAAAGAGGAGAGGGGGAGAAAAAATGAGATTAGCTTAGTTTAGTCCTACCAGAGTCTCCCTTACGCAAGCTAGAAGGATTGACAGCAGGTGTTCCAGCTTGTTCTCATGATCACACATCCAGAAAGAAAAGCTTAGGCTGTACTGCTTCCATCACACTATGTGAACTCTTGGGTCTTTTCAGAGGGTGACTGCAAAGGCAGACCTTGAGAAGCCTGGTGGAATCCACCCTGAGAAAAAGATGTCTGCAGAAATAACAAACACCTGTCTCTCATCTTGGGCTTGGCCCCTGGCAAGTTTCAGGTGTTGCTGAGATGCATCTGATCCATAGCTCTTGCTGTGGCTATGTAGACAGCTGGGAACTGCTGGAGCTCTGCCAAGCAAGTTTCACATTTCTGATTTTAGGAAGAGGGCAATTTAAATCCAGAATCAGTGCTGGGCATTCATTGCTGCATGATGTCTCATATTATAAACTCATAAGTGGCATTAAACCTGTGCAAGCAGCTTGATGTGTCATTAAATGTTTCTAATGCAAAAATATTTTTTGAGGTCTCCAATAAAGAGACCAGCTTTTCAGGTTCTTTTCTCCAGCAGCTCTATAATGCCCTAGTTCAGAATTTTTTGGAGCCTCCAGCTTTCTTTTACAACCACATAATTTCACAAATTATGTTTGGTTGCTTAGGGAGTAAAGGAGTATTTAATCAGATCTATATCTATTTTTCTTCATTATCAAAAGTACTTTTACCAAAGATTAGTGTTTAAAGTGCTAAAAGTTTTTTTTTTTTTTATTTTATCTTTTCTTTTTTAAAAAAGGCTTACATTTTCTAGGGAAAATACTTCTGTTGCTGCCTGTAATACTGTGTTGCTGTGTGTAAAAAAGTCAGACTCCATGGTGTTTAATTACGAAAAACAGTGCTAGAATGAAAATTAGAGTATGTGCATCACATTACTTGGGATTCTTAGTCACGGTAACTTTCCTTCTGTACTTTCTAAGTGTTTGGGTATCTAGCATGGTGCGACCAGTCAACAGAGCTAGTGAGAAAGAAAGTTTCATGTGTTATCATTTGGAGATTTTGCGGTTTGGGGAGGAGGCTCTGGGGTCACTCATGGCTGCTGGTGTCCTGAGTAGCTATCAAAGCGGGCAGGTTATTATCTGTCAGGGGTTCTGTGTGCTGATGCCAGCTCTAGGTGTCCCTGCCACTGTTGCACCCAGTTTCCAGTTCTATTTTGTTTGTGAGAGCATTTGCCAAAAGAAGCCTTGTGCCTCTCCTTTAAACACGTCTTATCCCTTTGGGATATAGCTTGATCCTGTTGCTGTGTCTCAGCCAGAGTGGCTGTGTATTTCCCTGATGTATCTGTCTGAGCTGTAATCACTGTAATTCAGTGATTACAGCAACTATTTAATCTACTTAGAAAGTACAGAAGGAAAGTTGAGAAGAAAAGCTATTTCTTCTCAGAAGATTTCTAAATGTGTTTTCTTTTTTACCTCTGTTTTTTCTGCCATATGAAGAAATGAGGAAGGAGAAGAGAGTCTAGCTCAGGCTGTGATAAAGAGGTATTTGTTTCCTCACACCACAACATTGATTAAGCTGGAGGCAGGAAAGTATATTCATTCCACACTGCTGCTCCAAATCGATGCCACCTGCCAGAGGAATCTAACCTGATAGATCCTTTAATGCTGTAAAATGCCGGTGCTGTATTGGCTCTGTAGCTTTTCTGTTGGAACATCATTACCATGGTGAATGTTCTTTTTTCTGAAACTGTTTTTCAGCAGTGAGAATAGGCAGACACTTTACTATATTGTGAAGCCAGAAAGGCTCAAGTAGAATTTGTCACACGTAGTGTAATGAGGATTCAGACCAAAATGTGTAGCTATGTAACACAGGCTACAGTGTGCTAAGTGATGGACAGTGATGTCTTGGCCTTCACTGAGCACTGTGAGCACTGCGAGCCCTGCTTAAATTCAAACTGTGTGTGAAAGCACTGCCAAGCAAAGTAGAAGTTTGTTTTGACCTCTGTTAGGTTTGCTTTTAGGTTTGATGCAGTAGGGGGAAGTAGAAGCAGATCTTTCAAAACTCGTTATACCTAAATCCTTGTCATGATTTAACTCCAGCTGGAAACTAAGTACAAAGCAGCCACTTGCTCACTTCTTCTCCTTATCCCAGTGGGACAGGGAGGAGAATCAGAGGAAAAAGCAAGGAAGGGGAATAAAAACCAGTAAACACAGCGATGCACAATACAATTGCTCACCATCCACCAACGAATATCCAGCCCAACCTGAGCAGCAACATGGGACTTCCTGGTGACTCCCCCCAGTTTATATACTGGGAATGATGTGCTGTGGTATGGAATAGCCCTCCAGCCAGGCCAGGTGTCCTGTCCCTGCTCCCTCCAGGCTCCTTGTGTTCCTTGTCACTGGCAGAGCATGAGATACTGAAAAGTCCTTTATTTAAAGTAAGTACTACTTAGCAATAACTAACACACCAGAGGGTTATCAGCGTTATCCTCATACTAAAAGTCCAAACCATGGAACTGTACCAGCTACTAGGAAGAAAATTAATTACCCTAGCTGAAACCAGGATACTCCTGAACATGGATATGAAAGTTTGGGATTTTTTTCTTGTTCTCTGTCTGCAAGCATTGGGCTTGGATTATTGTATTATTTTACCCTGGAGCTGAAAAAGTCTGATTGTTATGTAGACTGTATTCTTACCCAAATAAAGATGTTTATGAAGACCTGTCTCTTTAAAGCACTCACTCACGTAACTCCTCAGCTCTGCTGACAATCCTCAGTAAAATTCATACTGATCACAGAGCTAGATGATTGTTCTGGTTTGAGGTTTTTTCCTGATTAATACATTTATTAGAAAGTGGTTTTTCACCTAGGATTGGAGAAATCAGATCAAAACACTTGCAAAATTTTCTTAGAAAGAAAAAAAGAGTGGAGATTTTTTTTTTCTGAAATTATACATAGAATCACAGAATGATTTGAGTTGTAAAGGACCTTAAGATCATAGAGTTGCAACTGTTCTGCCATGGGCAGGGACACCTCACCCTAGACCATGTTGCCCAAATGCAAACTTTTTTGAAAATACTTTTGAGGTGACATATACTTAAAGAAGAATGAATATTAAACTAGGGTTGGGTATGCAGGAAATACAAATTTTCATCAAAATAACTCTTCTCTTGCAATTTCTTGAGCTGTTCATCTCCACAGTCTAGAAAAGCTGAATAGAAATGAAATGCCGTATTGAAAAATACAAAGCATGACAGAGGACAATCTGGAAACCGCTTTTACTCTAAAACTCTACATGGTAATGTTAAAAAAAGGAAAGGAAGTATTCCAGTAAGCTATAGGACAAATACAGAGCTTATAGAGAGCTTTTAAAAAGCAGGAAGATATTGGAGATTAAGTTTCTGTAATACCCAGCTTTTAGTAAGGCCTGTTCAGAAACTGATAGAGCTGGGTGTTGCTGGAAAATCACTGCTTGTTGCTCTCCTTGGGTTTTCTCTACATCAGTGCACAGGTCTTCATTCTGTACCCTGACCCCCAGGAGAGCAGGATCTCCATCTCCTGCATTGTTGTCTGACCCATGTTTAAAAGGATCCATGATGGTAATAGCAGCACCTAGGACTTCAGTGAATTCAGGTGCTAGGGTCTGCTCTCCCTCTTTTGATGTCACCTTAGAAAATGGTCAGGCTGAAAAAGCAGCTCCTAAAGTCTTGGGGCTGTTTGGAAATACAAGTGCTGGTGCTCCTGGAGCAGTTTTCCTTTATCAGCTCCAGATCACAGGAAAATTCCAAAGCTTTGCTCTTGTTCAGATCAAAAGTAGAATCTGAGCTTCAAATTTCCTCTGAGCCAGAGATACCTGGTTGCAGACAAATCTGGTTAAAATCCTATACCTTGGAAAGGAAGACTATTTTCTTTGCAAACAGTTTTGCTTATTACTCCGTGCCCCGAAGGTATTTCTGCCACTGCAAAATGCTCACACAAACACAATAACATTTCCTCTCATTTTGCACAGAATTGAATTATCAAGAAAAGTTCAGAGCAAGGAATAGTCTAACACTGTGTCTGTAAATCCAGTCCTCTCTCATTTCCTCCGTCCTACCTCACTTTAGGCTATAGTGCAATTGATCCAAGACTTTATCTTGGGCCTTAAGTCTATGTGTGTGGATTTTTTAAACCTAAACCAACCTCACATTTGTCCTTGAATGTACTTCTGTGCAGTTTAGATGCTCTCTGATCTTTTGGTCCATGCTGCAAAGCTGCGTCATGGAGCAAAATTGCCATTCCACAGATGGAATAGTCTCAGCTTCTGCTAAATGTTTAATAAAATACTGCCCAATATTTCTTCTACCACATAGTATTCTTAGTGTCATTTTTCTAGGGTAACATCTTCTCACTTGAAGCCATTTTCTTGCTATGGAAAACAGAAAAGACTGGTCTGAATGCCTGTGCTGGATACCCTCATCAATCATGGATGGCTCCAGATACATCCTATCTCTACAGGAAAGCTGTACTTTTCTGCCACCATACCAGTCCACTCCAGTGCATGCTGCAGTCAAAAAGGGTGGATAAGTACAAGTGGTGGCAGCAGGCAGCACTTCTCTTCCTTGGGATCAAGGAATAGGTGTTTTGTCCAAGGCTCAGTGTGTGTAGCTGATAACCTACATAATCTGGAGGGATAAACTTTGTGCAGAGAGATGAAGTAGTCTGTTTGCACTGGTACATTTCATCAAATTGATAAATTGCAGTCACACAGCCTGGCTGTACAGGAGATGCCTCTTGCATTTTCAGGCTATTCTTCATTCTTTCACGGGAACTAGGAAACTCACAGTCTTTGCATCTGTGGCATTCCCTGGTAGAGGGAGGATCTAATGCATGAAATATAGCTCTCTCACAGCAGTGGGTTATACTAAAATGCAACTGTGCACCAGCTGGAAAGCAATAGAAATGGGTTAGCTGCTGAGAGAGAGATGCAGACAGAAGTCTGGAGTGAAAATGAGGATGGAGACCAAAGAAATTGCGATTGTTGGCTCTAAACAATGCTGATGCTAACAGGGCTGGTATTACAGCCCTGTTAGCAAAAGGTGGAAGGAGGCCTGCAGCAGAAAAATGACTGAAGATTAGGCTGGTGATGAAAAGATTATATACACATTGATGAAAGTGGACAGCATAAAAAAACCCTGATATTGTGTCTAAAAGTGTGATGTTGAACTTATTTGAATCCAGCCCTGCTACGTTTTTCCAATATTGTCAAATTTCAAAGCTTCAGACATATATCAAATCACCAAGACATCATGAAACCAGTTTTAAGGCACTGGGAGACTAAGAGGAAAAAAACCCACAAAGTTTAGAAATGCCAGGATTTTAATAGTCTTTCAATGCCTGAAAGGTGTATTTTAGTTGAGTTTTCCAACTACTTCATGATAAGCATAAGGACTAGAATTGTTTGATATCCTTATTATCACAAAACAGAATGAAAGGGAGCCTGATTTGCAGAGACCTATTCAGACAAGTTCAAAAAGTGTTAAACGCTAAAGTAATACTACTTGAAAGGATGCCTTTGTAAGAAGACATTTTGTGGAAAGAATATGAGCAACACATTGAAGAAACATCTTTTAATTGCTTCTAAATTCTTAAGAAAGCTGAGCAGAAAAGCTTAGAATGTGTTCTGTGGCTGTGAAAATAAATTGTCAGAAATCGTTGACCCCTTAAAAAATCTGCCTGACCCTTTTTTCAGATGTAGTCAACTTTCATGAAGCCTACCACACACTGGAACTGCACCAAGTGTATTTCTTGTGATCCCACCTTGCTGCAACTTTCCCAAGTATTGTCATGGAGCTTCACATATTCTTTCACCTGTTTATTTGTAATTCATATTAAATAATCCACTTTGCATTATCAGAATCACTATTAAAAATAAAACCTTTTATTTAGCATTTAGTATTCCGGATTGCTGAAATAACTTGGCTGCAAAAAGACTGAGAATTCACTGTTCTACAAGAGGAAAAAATCATTAATGGAAGGAAAACCAGACAAAAGCCCCAAAGTAAATGGGAAAATGTCATTTTTCTCCCAACACATGCTAACCAGAGCTTTTAAATGTTCGCAGATGGTTTAGGATCTTAAATTTCCTATTCAGAATGGGAAGCTGAGGTTAAGGACGTGTTGATAGAGAGTTTAAATCATAATTTTTACCATAGGTAATACATTCAGATGAGCAAAGAGCATGCAGGAAAGCCTATCCTGACTCTAACGTGAGTAAATCAATATCTGGATATTAGCTGTTGCTTCTGTAAGTTCACATATATTATAAATTAGGATAGCAGTGCTTGCCACAGGGGAAATCACGCATTTGTCCATCATGTCCATCTCACTGAATTTAGCAAAACTGAAACCGGAGTTGCCCATATGTGAAATAGGCTCAGTGAGAGCTTATCTCTTCCTGGAAACCTCACAATATAATAGAGGCAAAGAAAGAAAGTAAAAAACAGTCCATCTTTTCCAGGTATTCTATTGTGCTGGGTTTACCTTATCTTATTGTACCTTATTCTATTTTATTCTGTTCTATCTTGTTTTATCTTATTTCATGTAATTTTCTGCCTCCTATGGGAAATCTATTTCTAATGCAGATTGTTGGTTGCAGCTGTATTCTGTAAAGAGCTTAAATAAATCTTCTTGTTTACTCACCCAGACTCTAGGTGTTGTATTGATTTTGATATGTGCTAGCCGCCTAATTCTGTCCTACTTATTTTTCATACCCACAAGGTCAGTCCTTACTATGTTGCTTGGGGATTTCATCAGGAAGCCCCAGCAATTTTGCTTCTTAGAGGCATGGTATCATAACCAAACAAAAGCTGTTACTTCACAAAGCCAAGCTGAACTAGCTCTCAAAACACAGCTTCAGTCAGAGACAAGCAGTACAAAGTCGTGGTGCAGCCTCTGCTTTCCACCCAGCAGGCTTCACATCTGGGTTTGTAGTTTCTAGGTTTGCCTGTGGCTTGGTTGGTTGAGCTCCACTTCTGAGTTTCTTGGGTTGACCTGAGTTCAGAAAAGGAGCATTATAAATAATTGCAGCCTTTAGTCATCAAAACACATGCCTGGACATGTATTTTCCGAAGCAATGTTTCCCAAGAGTCCACTGAGTTCATTGCTGTCCTGATCACCCTGTGAAGCAGAGATGAAAAAGGAAAGCAGGTAGGAAACACCTTCAAAAATGCAAGAGATTTTTTGTAAAATAGTTTTTCTTTTTTGGTAGAGAACCATTTTTTAACCAAGGTGTCTGATAAATACCAACAAGCAGAGAAGGGCAGTCAGCAACCTGTGCAGTCGGGGCACAGTCATGAGCTACTGCCCACACATGGAAGCCTTTGGACTCCTATGGCTGTCCTGCCTGCACCAGTGTATGTGGTAATCCTCATTATGACTGTGTACAGTAATTATGAATGTATTGTCATTTTGGAGATGGGTAGCATTTTTAGGAGTTCTGTGTAGATGTGGAAAGACCAAGTTTCAGTTTCAAAAAGTGAGACAGAAACTTCAGAGTTGCATTCCTTAGAAGTGTTTTGCATCCATACAGTTGAATTAAGATTCTCTTAAAATTCAGATGGAATTTTTATTAGACTTTACCTGATTGTCAATTAACTGGAGCATTAATTTATCTTCCCAGGAAGCAAGAACTTTAACTTCTTTTAGTACAAACAAAAACCTAACCCACTGTAAAAACCTCAGTGAGAAAAACAGTGAAAAAGACTTCTGGGTCACCACAGGGGAGGGTGCCATTTTATCAGATTTTGATCACAGCCAAGGTCACCTAATGTTATGCTTTTGTAAAAAAAAATTGCTCTGAGTGTTTTGCAACCATCGACACTGGCAACAGTATCTCCTCAGAGAATGGGCTTTTGCCATCTGTGAGATGGTAAAAGAGCACAGCTGGCTTGCAATAAGGCATGTTTAGCGTGAGCTGTATAGCACTTGTGTTGCCTGAGATGTAGCAATGTTTTTTCTAAAGTGCATTCCTTCGGTTTGCATCATAGAATCATTGAATCAATGGTGTGGGTTGGAAAGGACTTTAAGATCATCTAGTTCCAACCCCCCTGCCACAGGCAGGGACACCTCACCATAGATCATGTCATCCAAGGCTCTGTCCAACCTGGGCTTGTTCTTGACTGATATACTGGGGAGTGGTGACTTTTATGTAACTTGCATTTGATGTTAACTATATGACTAGGTAGATGTGTTGGGCTTAGCTTAACAGTTTTCATGCTAGCTATGGCTTTTGTACATGAGAATGCTTACCCTTGTGCTTACTTTTCCTGCAGTGATGCTGCAGAGTCCTGAACCAGGACTCCCATAGTGCTAGGTGCCATGCAAACACAGAAAAAGAGAACTGTGTCTGCTTCTGAGGAGATGATGTTCCTTTCTTATTCTAAGAGTGCCTAGGAACATCATGGTGGTAAAAAAACTGTAACTTCAGGATACAGGCTAATTCTTTCCAGCTTTTTTGATTTTGATTCTCCCCAAAAGGAGTAAAATCTATTCCTGTCTGATTGAGGGACCCACAGCTTTATGTTCAGAAGAGAGCAAAAAACAAAATCTGTATTGCAGTCCACATCCAGGAAACGTCATGTCTGACAAGGAGAAAACCACTCATTGCAAAATGCAATTCTTCAACTCAAACTTTTCAAGCAAATTGACACTGTTGGGTCCTTGCCATAGTTCCCCACTGCTCCAAGCCTTCTCATTTTTTCATTAGTTATGATGTCACACTGAAATCTTCTTGCCAAGTGGTTGATTCTTGGCAGATGCAGTTATCAAATTTATCTTGAAGAAAACCCATGGAAGAAAGAGTCAGTCAAAGAAATGGGAGGGTTGCAGTTAGAGGGAAGAGGGTGCCATGCATATGGCAAAGAGGGGAGAAGTCACAGTGCCTTCCCTTTCTTGCAACTCTTGGTTATCTCCTGCTCAGAGAAACCAGTGCTGTTGATCTTAGCTGTTCTCACTACTGCCTTTTCCTTTCATTCAGACCTCAACCTGAACAAAGGAACATGGCTTGGGGTGGCCAATTCCTATTACTCGCTATCCTTCAGTAAGAAAGTCATCAGTGGTCCTTGCAATACAAGCTGACCTTTAGGCATCTTCTTCAGGGAAATCTTTATGGGTGTTAAGACTATCCTTGGAATTAAGTTGCAAGTCACTTGGGTAAATTAGAACAAGCCTCTGAAATGGTATTGCCTAAGGCCTGGATATCCAGTGACAGTTATTTCCCTGAGTGATTTGTGAACACTTAGCCTGAATCCTCTTTGTGTGTTCTGTAAATACCACTCAGGTCAGCTGGCAAGTATCCTGAAAATAAAGGTCATGTTAGTAAGAATGTAGCAAAGATGTGTAAACAGACAGAATCATCATAAATCTGAAGCTTTTAGTTTTATGTAACTGTTTTCCAGAAGCCTCATCCTATTCACTTCCCACACAGTGACTATACGGACCCATAATATAGCCTTTTGTTGGTAGTTTTCTTACCTATACAATTTTCACAGAAATATGAAATTTCTATTTAGAAATAGAAATCAGTGCAATTTCTTTGCTTCAGTAAAGAAATATAAACTAACATACTAGTCTGCTAAATATCCCACTTAAAATGCTTAAACACTTAAACCACTCTTCCTTATCACATTTACTTATATATCAATGAAGTAAGCATTACAAAAAGATTGTTGGTGCTGCTTTTATGCTGAGCCCAGTAATGAAAGAATTGGTCAGAATGAGAAATGGTAATATCACCAGCTAATTAGAGTGTCAGCCTTCTAGTCTGATTTTTTTTTTTTTTGTCTGAATAATGCAAAATATCATAAAGTGTTTAAGGAGACCATAACAGGTGATATTTGTTATCCAGTCCTATTTTAAAATTACATAGCATTTAAGACATGAAAAATGAAAAATTGGTGATACAAAGGGAACTTTAAACGAAATATTGCTCTAGGAGTTTTACTGGGTTATATCTCCTTCTGGAAAATGTTAACCTCTTGTCTGAAAATACGGTATGGTAGTTCTTACCTGTGAATGCAGAATAAAGAATATGGGTCACCATGAAACAAGGGTGGTTTTGTGGTTGTCACCCCTGAGACCCGAAGACTGAGTCTTTGGTCTGACCTACAAATCTGCTAAATGCTTCTTGTGCTGTCTTGGGCAAAACACTTAAGCTCACTTCTGTCATAACTTATGCGTGTGTCTGATTTTTATTTGATAACACAGGAGTTATCTCATTAAATTCAATACCTCTTTCTAGAAAATGTTCTTAGGGAGCATTTGTGCGAATTTTGGCAAAAATATTTTTTACAATTTAGGGGTCAATTTGTCAAGAAAGGAGACTGAGAAATCTATGTTTTCAGTTTTTCTATGAAAGAAAATTAGTTTTCTCCCTTTTTTTCTAAGAAAGTCCAGTATTTTCATTACCAAAGTCCGTCTTTTTTTTTTGTGTTATTTGATAAAAGCTGAGTACACGTTTTTTGTCCTTCCAACGTAAATTTTGTATTTCTTCATGCAAACTGTTTTAATGAAACTATCAATAGGTCAAGAAAGGCAGAATTTACCAAAATGTTTTTGTTAAAAGTCTTAGATGAAGATATCATTTTAAAGAAGGTCCTCTAAAATGCCTGAAATTCAAGGAGTTATTAAGATAAAAGAGCCTGATGACAAGCTCTGCTGCAATCTACGTACAGAAGTAGCAGCTGCAGGAGAACCTTCCGGAAGTGGCTACCTCACACAACTCTCCATGGGGAAGTTCTCTATTTGTGGTGCTTTAGAGCAGGGGAGCAATGTTAGCTCTAAATTTGTCTCTGCTTTTAAGCAGGTTTTAATTCATGTTGTGAGAAAATAACAAACAATCTCTTTAAAAAAACAAAATAGTAAAAGATACTATTTGTTTTTCTAAATTCAATCCCAACCATAAAAATATTAATGATTTGCTAATTTATTTTTATTTCTCTCCCTTTTCTTCACATTGATATCACATCTCTTTGCATGCCATCTTCCACTGAAAGGCATTTTACTTGTATATTTGATTCCATTCAACTTGTGGTTCTAACAGCTGTCAGTCATGTAGAACCCCTTTTTGGAAATTCCCCAATTGCAGAAGACAAGTTTATTTAAATTCCAGGCTGAATGATAAAGTGAAAATATTCTGAGAACTAGATGGCACAATATATTAATTTGAAAGTCCTTTTTTGAGTGATGAGTGATTTCAGTGTCATTGCAATGAAGATCAAATAAGATCAGAATGGGTTAAATTATCTTGTGGTCAGATGTTTTACAAATTGACATCATTAATTAAGATTTTAAATAAGGCAGGACTGATTTTTAGAAGAAACAGTGCTGTATGTCATGCAAAGTTTTCATGACTTTGTGTCATGAGAAAACAGCAGGGGAGAAGCCCAAATAGTCTTGTTCTGAAACTTGCTCCTACAAACTGCAGAAACCAGCAGATTTAATGTCCTTGGAGCTCAGCAAAGCATCTATTTCAGTTGGCACCTGTAGTGTAGAATTGCATTTGAAGAGGCTCTGTCTCTCAAAATTCAGGGAAGATTCATGCCACCAGAAAACTGACAGAGTTTAAGCAACAAATACGTGGTGGTGGGATGCTTCTTAGTCTCTTTCCTCCAGGAATATGCTTTTCTTCCCACACTTTGGACACATGTAGACAATGATCCTACCCTTTCCATCTGGCTGCTTTGATCTTTTCCCATCTCTCTATCAGACGAGAACATGTGCTAGGCACTGTATGTAATTCTTCTTTCTGTCTAGATCTTTCTGAAGATTTCTGTTTATACCATCTTGTGTCAGAAACAGGTGGGATTGTGCCAATCACCAGACCAGCAAAGACTACAAAGAGGCTTGCCACTCCAGTAAGACACTGTTTAAGAAAACAACAGGGAGGAAGAAAAAGAGGTTTAAAATCTGAAAAGGAAATTAAGCAAAGCAGTTCCCCAAAATAGCCTGTTGAACCAAATGGAGACTGTGCTCATAGAAGGCAGAAATAAAACTACACTTTGATCTGAACAGAAACGCAACTTCTTATTTGACAATGTCCTCAGGGCAAAATATGTTAATTCAGACATTCTGAAAGATTTGATTCTATTGCCTATGCAGCCTAACGCTGCCCCATGCTCTACATATTCCTTGCTACCTTTCCTTTCTAAGGTTCTTGCTTATGTTATCGCCCAGAGCTTTGCTCTCTGTCACAGATGTATTTGGCAGTGTTAGTCTGGTTTTCCCCAGGTTGTCTTAACAGCAGAACTTCTTAAGCATTAAAAACTAAACCCAGGCTCCATCTACCACTGTGAGGCATCGGGAAAGAAACTCTGTGAAAATCGCTGTAAATCTGCATGAGACAAAAAATAAAGCATATGTGTTTCTGTGCATGTATGTAAGCAAACAAAGGGAAAGGGGCATGAAATTAAGAAGTCAATATTCAGGGTATAGTCTGATTTCTAGTGAGTTGTAGATTATAGCTATTGTAGCAATAGTGAACAATATGGTTTATTTAACCTTCTCTACCCCCATGCACAAGGAAAGGTATTTCTTCAATTTCAGAAGGCTGGGAAATGATGAGATGACAAATGGGAAAAGACTCAAGTTTCCTGTTTGCAGTCTAGGCACACAAAACTGTAACCTTCACACACACAGAAATAGTCTTGTGTTGATGCATGTCTAGCCAGCCAGTAATTGTGGTTTGTAGACATAATCTGATCGCAGTAATTGTGGATATTTGGATTGTAAATACATACCACAGGAAAAATACATTGGAAAGCAATCAGAAAAGCTGTGGTGGTATATTAGCATCTGCTGTACTGCTAAACTGTAAAGCTCTTGAAAACAGTGAGGAGAGATCATAATTCGTAACAGTAAGAAAGGCAGGCTTGTATTCAGCCTCTGAGCTATCTGTTTGAAACAAGCTAAGAGGTATTGACTAGCAACCTTGAAGGAAGAGCATTTGTTTGTAGTTGCCATCTGAGAATGCATTTGAGCAACTGTTTTTCAGTTAATGTTTCATTGCAGTTACTTTTCTAATTTTTGCTTGGATGGAATTAATTTGGAGAAAAAAGGCTTATAGGAAACTTACTACTTCCAACTAAGTGTCCCAGTCAACAGCCACAGTGATGTAATATGTGGAATATTGCCTCAGAGTCTAGTTTGGCCTCCAGAGATTTCAGATCTTCTGTGACTACATAAAATATAAGAAACTATCTAGGGGCCTTCAAGTGGGAACTTAACACCTTTTAGCTAATGGGTTGAGCTTGGCAACATTTACAGTCTTTTTTACCTTGCACCACCTCCAGTAAGGCATAGAGAAGAAACTCATGTTGTACATGAGATGAGGAAGAAAGATCTGTTCCTCTTGATCTGAGGCAGGGGTGTGTGTGTAGACAATGCTGTGCCTCCTTGTCCCAAAGGTTAGCTTGTATCTTAGGGTATCAGTAGGTTGGGTGAGAAGAGCAGGAAGGAGCTGACACTCATTCTACTGCAAAGCCTGGGAAATCTTGTGAGTAAGATTTTTCAACACTTTACAGGATGGGGCATCCTGGGTGGGGCATGTGGTTAATTTCCAGTGGACAACCAGTACTTCAGCTTGTGTTTCTTCCAGAGGCCTCTTCTTTGAGGGGGTAACCAGATATGCTCTTCTGCAGGTTGTGGGAGCAGCAGGCAAAAATTTGTATGAGCACCCCATTCTATAAGAGTCTGGGACATCTTTGTGCTCCCTCTAACACAGGTATAGTTTCTTGGTGGCATCTTGATTGCTACAGTAATACTGGGCTGTAGGATCCAGAGCTGATGGCACTGACTCTTGAGTTATTTCTTGACAATTGTTGCTGGCACCTACCACTACCCCGCAGCTAAAGTGGGCAGGAATGGAGCAAGCTGCCAGCTGAAAAAGAAAATAGCAAGAAATTACTCATCTCCATGAAGATGCTTTGCTTTAATTCAAAGGGGTGGACAAAAGTACCCCTTGGTAATTTGATCTGGCATATCCTGCTACCCTTTAGCAGGTGATGAAGGAGCGTTTTTTACTGTAGGGAAAGAGAGTAAAGAAGTCTGGGCAGGATCAAGCGTGCAGTTGGCTGTTTTTGCATCCTTGACGTACGTAGCCATTAACAGTCAATGCAAATGTTTGCCACCATGGCCTATTTGAGCTTTAATTTTTTTGAAATTGTAGCATATCCATCAAAAGGTCTTTTGTGCTTCTGCTCACTGGAGTACTGAGCACTCAACACGCCTGCAACTGCCTGTTTGCTCTCAGTCAGGTGGGGACTAAAGTGTGAAGCTTATGTTGTCTGTAGTGGGTGCTCCCTTCTTAGTCTCTTCGGAAGTAAAAATTGACCAGGCTTTGCAAAGAAAAGTGTCTGAATTCAAGATTACTGAGAACATTGATGCTTCAGTGCTCATGGGGCAGAAAGAGAACAAGTTGGTGTAAGAGCTCTTTAGAACGATATTGTATGATTTTTAGGTGGTGGGATGTGCCGTATCATCTCTGGGTGACAATGAGCAGTGAAGCAATGTCCAGAGGTTTTGGAAAATGAATAGATGTTGTTGCCTTTGTGCAGACAGGATATTCTGCTTGTGTAGCTTGTGACATCCTGCTTTCCGTGAGGTACATACAAAAAAAAAAAAAAAAAAAAAAGGAAGAGATAAAAAGAAGAAAAGAAGACAGGAAAAAGTTTCCTGAAGTAAGATGCTGGGACAGAAATCTTCTGAAGTCCTTGTTACCCTTTGTTACCATAAGTGAGACAAAATGAGAACAGAAACCTAGGCATGGAGAGCCATTGTCTTACACAAATGCGCAGATATATCTAGGAGTAAAATGCAGGTCCTTTGGTCCTCTGTGAAGGATGATTGTTATCCAACAGTTGGTCAACACTGTCAGTCCATAGAAGACTAGTTTTATATTGGTAACATGGAGCAATTTCTGAACTGAACAGCAACTGATGAGGGGTTTTATGTGTTTTATGACTCTATTCATATTCCCAACATAACCACAGTGACAGAGCTGACAATTCAGCCTTTACACTGGCATCAAGAAGATTACCACAGAATTACTGGGCCCTTTTAAATAGCAAGGAAGAAAAATAGTGATGTAAAGATTCAATTTTCTACCAGCTGAATGACTCGGTAGGTTGCAACCCATCTGTTTTCCTGAACTGCATGTGTTCCCAGGGAATGCCAAGTACTGGAATGAGAAAAAAGGCAATCTCCAGGAGAGGAAAAGAGAGTTTCAGCAGGAACTGAAGGAGTATGCCTGTTGTTTTAAGGAAAACAATAATAAAATTAGAGAAGAATGGGAAAATGCTCCATCCCTGGCAGTGTTCAAGGTCAGGCTGGACAGATCTTTGGGCAACATGGTTTAGTGTGAGGAGTCCCTGCCTATGGCAGGGGGCTGGAACTAGATGATCTTAAGGTCCTTTCCAACCTAAACTATTCTGTGATTCTATGAAAATTCAAGAAACAGTACCACTAGGTCTGCCTATAACGGTATGGAATAAAACTCCACTGGGAGATCCTGACAGGTAGCAGAGAAGGCATCAGAGAGGCTGGCTTATTAAGATAGAACTGCCATTGCTGCAGGTGTGCATAATATAGGAATGAAGGTCTACATGGTGATCAATGCCTATTATGGACCCTTATTTTTCTCTGAAGTATTTGGCTGTGGAGGTAGGAGCAACTGCTAAGCAACAGCAAACCCTATTTTAACTCCTCTGGCACAAGTAGGAGCTAGGTGTTGTCATGCTGCTCTTTAGGAATGAAGGACAACATTACGAAGATTTAGTTCACCTCCTGAATAACACAGGCTGGGTTGTGCCACCCAAGATTCCTGCTGTTTCCAAATAGGGTGTAGTTGAACTGCAGAAGCTCTTTTGCAAAGACATCTGCTCCTCCTCCACATGTGAGACACAGAGGAACAGAGAACATGCTGCTTCCCCTGCTCTCCTCATCCAGCAGTTAATTATTCTCCACTTTTTGCTGTCTTCTGTAAGTCCTGGTTTGAACTAGGCTAGTTTGATCTCCCTGACACTGGTCCTCATTAGGCCCTTGACCTGATGAAACTACAGAATTCTTCTCTTGTAGCACAGGGCTTTCTCTTCATACAGACTGACAATTCTCAGTTTTCTCTTCAGTAAGCTGATAAATCATCCTTCTTTCTTCCCTCATAAAAAGTATTTTCTCTGGCTGATGAGGCTACTCATGACTTTCCATGTCTGCCCCATCTGAGTGCCCAGGCCTGTCAGGCAACAGGCATAGTGTTGCCTTGCACAGATCCACCACCACAGAGTGACAACAGACAGATACAGACTACCAAAAACAGTTTCCACAGAGACTAATGGGTACTCCAGCTACAAGTGACGAAAGCCTTTCTTGGCTTTGCTTTACTCTAGGACTTCTTACCAGGCAGGAAATCTTGCAGTCTCTGCACTCAGCCCAGTAGCTCCTTCTCAAGTCATGTTTTTTGCTTGACCTCCCAAGAGGATGAAATTCCCAGTCCTGCAAGGCTTTAGAGTTGTTGTTAAGGGGTAAAAAGGCCTCAGGAGCTGTGTGGGATGCTGTGAAAACACACCAGTAAAAACAGTTTCAGTATTTCCACTGCACTGACAGCTGGTGGATGTTCACTTGGTGTGACTGAGTCATCATGTATGGCACCCATCAATAAGCAAAAAGCAATTTCTAAGCCAGGCTATCCAGCAGTAGCACATAACTGTGCTATGAGGCAGAAGGGAACCTCTTAACAATTGTTAACAATTGCCTCCAAGCCTTGTTAGCGATGCAGTGAATACACCACTAGCAGTCATCTGATGAAAAGCATTCAAGCCACTAGGAGCACTTGACTGAATGAACCCAATAGAAGCTTTAAAGTTTTAGCAAGCTGCCTGAAATGCTTGTCAGGTTTTTGAGCTTAGATACCATAGAAAGTCTAAAGAGTGCCAGAAAGATTAAGGTCCTCAGTAGTTCAGTTCACCCTGTCTCATGGGGAACCGTAAGGGTAAACTCTTAGGAGGTACCCAGGACACTGTGGTTGCAATGGCCTGAACCAAATAGCAACTTCAACCAGGAGTTATTAACAAATTCAATAAATTTGTAGTTTGACAGGAAAATAGAACAGAGGAATAAATACTCTTTGATGAATATCAAATGGCTGTCTTGAGTCGCTGCATTTTTTATATGGTATCTAAAATTCTTACATCATAATTGTAATGCCTGAAATCAACAATAAGAAATTGGATTATAAAGAAACATTGCTATGGTGTTAAATACATTATTGGTATACTGAAATAATTTACAATCCAATAATCATAGCTCTAACACTGATTACTGCAAACTATAATTTGAGAAAGTTAAATTGTGAATCATAATTCAATAGTGTTTGATGTTTATTTGATTATGCATAAAGATAATAAGCAGAACAATTTGTTTACGTGTGACAGAAAGTTTACTGATTTTAATTTGGGATATTTCATTTTGCTGTCTTTTATAGAACAGTTAGAGGATAATTATGCTCTTGCTTACCCTTGAACAAGTAAGGGTAATTGAACCAAAGGTATGGCCTCATTTGCTTTTTTGTGCTGTAGATCAGAATAGTGTCTATTGAACTTTCCTCTTGACATGACTATCTTCTGCTCAGCAAGCTTTATATAAGTTAGGAAGAAGCTTTCAGCTTAATTGTAGATTAGTTTTGGCTGCATGCTGTGGAGCACTCATGTAGAAAAACTGCAGTTTGCTCAGCTCTTGGCATGATCTCACCCCTTTAAAATTAACATAGAGTTATCAAAATGACTGAAATTGAATCAACTGCATTTTTTCAGATTTCCTGATATTTTAAGCTGGCAGAGATCTAGAAAGTTAAAAATCAGAGTCAATACTTTTAATACGTTGGATACTGAAATAAGCCTGTGACTTGTGTGTGACTTTCAGAACAGCATCATTTCAAAGTTTACCATACTATTGTTACGAACGGGATTATTGTTTGCTATGTTTCTTATCAATTTCTTCTTTTTGCTTGGTTTTGAAATCTAAAAACTGTGAGACTTGTCATAGCTAGAACCTTAGCTACCTTTATCTTAACATAAGTTAACCTTTTCTTAAGCATTTTTCTAGTTTTCATGTATCCCAGAATATCCCTGACATAAATTTCTTTGGAGAATGGAGGAAGGCAGAAAAGTTAATATATATTCTTCTTCTCTTGATAAATAAACCTTTCAGAAAAGAGCCCTGAAAGAAAACTGTGATTCTATTTTTTAATTTATCCTCTAAAACATTGCATAATCTAATTGGTTTTCAACAGCAGTCATCAGAAATTCATTTTCGTAATAATAAAGAGAACATGTTTTATAGGCAAAACAACCTTCTGCATGGCACTTCTAAAATGAAATTAATGCTGCACATGCATGGTGCTTTTATTATTATGACTATTCAGATCAGGTGAATAGAAGTTGTCAGTTTTGTTTAATACAAATATTTATTTGTGACTCCTGTATAGGACGTAGCCTCAAAATAGTGCCTTCTCAGGTTGGCTTTTACTTCTGTTAAATAGTTTATGAACCTTTTTTCTCCCTTCAGTTCTTTTATTAAATAGGAAACATAAGAAAAAATGTTTTGAGTTTTTATCACAAAGAAAAATAAAGAAATTGTCTTTACTCATTGAAGTGTAAAAATAATTTTCACAAAGGGAATGACCTTGAAAAGTGAGATGCCTCAGTTTTTTAAATTACTTACTTAGTGATTTAAAAGCCTACTAGCTTTTAAATCACTAGCTAGCCTACTATCACGTAAGCTTTCCATTCATTTTCAAAAACAAACAAACAAAGAAAGATGTTTTTAGTGTTGTCTGGAGGTGCTTTCCACAAGCACAGTGTTCAGACTTGATGGGACTTGGGAATGGCTGCAAGCCTGGTTAGCTGTGTAACTGTTAATGCACCCTTGATACAGAGGACAATCTTTAAGCAGTGTGCTAGTCTGTTATTTTAGAAATGCTTATTCATCTTACAAAAATTTTACTGAATGTTGGTAGAATGTTAGATTACTGGATCCATTAACAAGGAAGAAACTCCAGGTCTAGTTGTCTAAGCTCCAGCTGACTGAAGGGTAATTACCTTTTAAGCCAGCAATGGTAAACACCTTAGAGATTGCCCAGTGAAAGCAGAATGTTTTTCTGTGTCTGCTGATCCTTACAGTCCCTCCATCTGAGACAGAAGATAAATCTGATTTGCTTTACAAACACCTGAGTGCATTACCTTGAGTCTGTAACCTAGGAGATTACTGAATTCTTTGTGCTAGAAGAGCAGTCCATGGTCTGAAAAGTCCTTATCCTTATCCTTGACGCATGCTGTTGTCCAGGACAGTCCTCTCCAGCATGCATGCAGACAAGACTTGGAGTTGTATCCAAGAAAGTTCAGAATCTTCACAAACACCTTGATCTTTGTAAAACCTGTCCTCATAAAAAATTAAAAGAACTCAGAGAGTTAGCACCTGAGACAATTGGCACTACTCTTTTTATGTGTGTGCTTTTCTCACCACCTCAAGCTGTTTATGTTCATTCAGTGTCCTCCAGCTTATATTTAGAATGTAGCTTCCCAGGAGCATACACTGTCAGTTTTGTTCTCTCTTCAATCCACAAGTACAGTATTTGGATATGATTTTTTTCTTGTAACTTCAATAGGAACAGTAATATAGTGAATAATGCACTAAATGCACTAATGAGGGTCTTTGTTGACTTGATAAATTAACAGTTGCATCCAAGCAATTTCCTTCTGAGATGGGAAGAAAATGTACATGCGGGCAAAGCATAAAGACAAAACATAATGTACACAAATGGAAGATACTGTACCTCTGCAGTGAATGTGTCAATGGTTACAAGCTGGTGCTGAGGAAAATGGCTCAGCCTAGTTCTAGTAGAAGCAAATACTGCATAACTAGAGTATAAGAGCTAATCTACACAAAATTTGCAAAGCAAAAGTCAGTCACTGGTAGGTTTGTGATGTTGGAAGGGACTAAAGAGTGAATCTCAAAGCAGAACCTAACAATGTACTTAACAAGATCAGAGCAAGTGAATGTATTATTCATTCATGCTTGAGCTGTGTTTCATTTAACTTTACAACTTGTCTATAGAACTACAGCAAAAAGCACCTGATGTAAAATCCCATTTCACCTGTTAAACAAGAAAACAGGTGAACTTGACTGAAGGCACTGATAATCTATTGAGAGAATGTAGATGTGTACCATCACCAAAGTTTTCATGAAGATGTCAAATATGTAGGCTCCACAGGTTGTGAAATAATCCATTCAGTCCAAGCATTCCCCCAAGAAATATTTTTTTTTGTGGAGTCAATGGCAGGCTAGTGACACATGACATTATATAGAGAGTTTTGATAGGTAGAAGGGATTATGTTCAAATAGAAAATCATATTATTTGCTAAACCATTTCTGCATATCTGATGTTGTCGGAAAGGTTGACCTCAAAAGGTCTTGGCTGCCTACTGAGTTGCCAGTTAATAATCCTCATATTTGCAAGTATGTTCTTCACAGTTATGCTATGGTGGGCAGAACAGACAAAAGAGGCTGAAGTTCAGGCAAGCGCAGACAAATTCAGAACACTGATCCCATGAAATCCAGGTGAGATGTTGGCTAGCTGGCCGAAAAAAAAAAAAGGAAAAGTTCTTGAATTGCACCTCAGCTTCTTAAGAGGTCAGCCTTCAGCCACTGAAAGGCTTCAAACCTACATGTTTAGGGGCATCCATCACAGTCCTTGAGAAACAGCAAAGAGCAGGGAGGAAGCAAAGGGAGTCAGGCTTGTAGGAACTGTAGTTAGGCCCAGAGATAGCGCTGAGTAGAAACCATGTCATGCATAGAAGAGAACCATCTGAAAAAAAACTGTTCAATGATTTATGGCCTCAGAGACTTACTTTAGTCTCCTGTTTAAAATGACTGTTCATTCATAAAACACAACTATCCGACACTGGATGAGGACAAGGTACACAAGACTTGGAGACAGAACAGGAGGAGCAGCTGCAGGGCAGAACACTAAGACTGCAGCTGTTGAATATCTGGCAGTTTTTCTGTGTGGATACTGATCTCACACCCATCTTGCTCTCCAGACATTGACTGAGCATGTCAGACTCTGTCTTCAGGCAGATGGGAATGATCTTGCAGAAGAATGTTGTCACCAGACAGATAAAGCTTTATGAAAAAAAAAAGAAGATACATTTTTTACTGTTAAGAAAAAAAAAAAAGTGAAAAGTGCTTACTGGAATATCTTGAAGGACAGACTTCAGAAATGTAAATTGGAAAGCATTTTTTTTTGCTGTAGGAAAGTGAAGATGCTGGAAAACCTCAGTCTGCTTGCCCTAAACAGGTAGTAGCCCCTCCTGTGAATGGCTGAAAAAGCGAGCTGATCTTTTTTTTACCCAGATTATCAGTTTCTCACAGTGTTTCTTTTCAGGTCTGCAGCACAATATTGTCAGCAGAAGTTGACATTTTGCAGGCATTTGACATCAAGACATCTTTCATAACAGTGTGATGTTGGATGTCCTTGTGATATGGTAGGTCACCCTTACAAGCCATGGCCATATCTATCTATATATGTGGCCCAGACAGCATTAATAGCTTTTGCTGGTATTCCTGGGGAATAGAAAGTGATTGACTTGCTCTTGTGATTTGTTGATCAGATGCCTTAGAAAGCTGAGGTGGCTCTGGTATCTACACTTCTCTTTTCTGGTGGCTGCAATGCCATCATAGATGGCTCCAATGCCAGGGTATCTGGTCATGGTCTTGATTCCAGTCTTCTGTCATCTTGATAGAAGTACTGCTGTGTTATCTGCTGCATTATATGAGATGGTCTTTTCCTTGTTAGAAAGCTGATAACAATATATACCTTTGTAGAAGATAAAATGCAGTAAGAAGTCAAGCTTTATGTTTAATGTCCATGCTGATGAATAGCCTCGATAAAGTGGATTATACACAATGTTATTATGTATTTGTGCAGCTCAACTTCTTTGTTTTGTCTTTATTTCCAATGTATTTGTTATAATACATAATAATACTATTTGTATGCTATCAGACTGTGATTACATACTTTAGTCTGTTGCTTCCAGACAAACCATCTGCATTTAGTTCTTTTTATGCCAGATTAAAATTGCTGTGACTAGACAAGAGATTTATTTACAAATGCTTACTTATATATACTGTTTCATTTGTAGAAGGACAAAGAAAATTTACTTGTTGAAGTGCATACAGGACCAGGTAAATTTATCATATCTGCCAACATTTTCAGAGCCACACAGGCACGAGGATGATTGCATGGATGTATCAGCTGAACAAGATTGAGTGTACAGACGAATGGGCTGTTTGCTTCCAGTGTAGGTGTCTCCTTAAATACTACTGAGATATTTGTGGACATTTGTTCTGCTAAAGTTTGCTGATGAAAAGATTATATAGGTAACAGATAACAATAATATAAGTTAAGAAGAAAATGCCATAACTGAAGAAATTAGTAAAAAAAAAAAAAAAGTTAAGAAATCTCTTTTAACTAGCCAGCCAACCAACCCAGCAAGCAAGCAAGCAAGCAGCCAACTAACCAACCATTCTTAGTGTGGGATCTCAATGTTGTACACGTGTAGCAAGTACAGTGGATTCTTCTTCCATTTTCTCCTTTTTGTTATTTTTTTCAGTCTACTAAATTTTCATACATATTCAGGGATATTCTATGGGGACAATTTGCAAAGCTGAAAGAATAGTTACAGGCTTGCTTTTCATTTACTTTGAGGAAATTTGTTGCTGGTCCTGAAAATCTCAGCCTGGTATGCGAACTTTGATTTAATTCAAGTACTTAAAAATAACCCTGCAATTAATTCACTAGGGGGCAAAATATAAGGTAGACTTAGAATACATTCCTCCTCCTTGAGCACTTTGCAGTGGTTTAATGGGAATAACTCAAATAGTACAAATAACACAACCCTATCCAAATGCAAACACTTCCTCCACTTCCTTGTTTACTCAGCAGTAATTGGTTAAAGGAAAACTTTTCATGGTTTCCACTGTTTGAAAATAGAGGTGTTCCCCTTCTTGAACCCATCTCAGATGATGTTTAAATTACCAAGGGATTTTGAAGCCTAATGCAAAAGTGGCTGTAAGCTATAATTAACTTTGCTTTACTCCATGCTTGCAAAGGTTGGTGCAATGCTTACCTTTGAAATCTTTCTGGAGAAAGATGCTTGGCTTTGGAAAAAAGCTGTGACATGCAAGCCAGTTGCCTTTTTTGTTGTTTGTCTTTTCTTTTTTCCTAATGAGTAGAAAATATTATAGCTTCAGGGGAGGATTTCCTCAGAACTATTAGCCTGATATAGTCCATTTATTTATGAATTATATTTCTATACTTTATCAGAGCTCTCCAAAGTTTAAGCATCTGCTTTATGTATTTGATTGACTCCTGGACCTCAGTGAAATTGGATGAGTGCCTAGCTGTTTTAAGAGGAATATTAGTTTCCAGCATACAACTGGGGCCATGAGTATCAGAGTCTGCTTCAAGACTTCTTCCCTCTCCCATGTACACACATAGAGTACTTCAGAGCTTCTCAAAGGGAACTTAAGAGGCAACTTAACGCTCCCCTCAGTATCAGGACAATGAATAAGGTGCCGTTCAGTTTACTTGTATATACCCATCTCCTTACCCTTCCATTTCAGACACATGCTTTGTACTGCATCACCATTATTTTTTTCAAGCATTCCCCAAAGTCAGCTATTTTAAATGATTTATTAGAGCACAGGTACTTAAGCAAAAGATTAAACTTTGAATTCATTCTACAACTGGTTGACAGCAGTTTGGCTGAACTGTCAGTTAAAATAAATTGCTTGAGTATGTTTCCAAGTCTCTTAATTCTCCAGCAAATGAATTCAAAATCATTCTGAAGGCCAGAGTTGGCCCAGAGGGGGAGTTTAATGTAGTGGGAAAAAAAAATCACATTTAACCTTTCCAAAGTAAAATCTTCACACGTGTTAGTAACGGGCTCTTTTTCTATTGATCATTTTCCCATTCTGCCTGTGCCTCAGCAGCTAGAACTGCATCTACCAGAGCTTTGCGTAGCATTAAGTTAACATTTCCCATTTCTACTGTACTTTATTCACCACTGCATCTCAAAGCCTTTGGAGATGAGTCAGTTATGTGCTGGCAAGTGAGCATCATATGAGCTCAGAGCAAGAACATCGTGTAAGACAGCCAGTTTTATTTCTTGTAGTTGTCACTCATCTTACAGGAAAACCTTAAAGTTTCTTTTGAAACAGCAGAAACAGATGTGGATTTTTTCAGTTTCTCATTCCGTTTTCTGAGATATCATCTATCTCTCTCTATTTCTAGTTCAAGGCTAGCTATATGTCTGTCTTGTCCCTCAACACAACACAGGGTCATGTGTTGGCTAGATCTTTTCCCAAGTTAAAAGGTTCCAGGGGGGAAGAAAAGGGCGTAAGAGGACAGTAACATTTTAGTATGTGACAGCAAAGGCAGGCTTGTGGTTTTGGCAGATGCTTAAATGAATATTCGAATTGCGTGAATTTTTAATGTCTTATGGTACATTTTACCTTAAGGCCTGAGCCAATGGAAAAAACATGGAAGTCCTTCTCTTAGTACCTCTGAATTCAGTTCAAGATAATGAAACTTTCAAGAGTATGCCAATGGTTGCCTTCTTTGCACATTCCTCTTTCCCTTTATGCTGTTTTTTTTTTCCCCTATTTATCACCACCAACAAACTGGTGGCCTAGATGCACACAGTTGTTTGGGTGCTGGGAGGACTTCTTGGGCTGGAGTAGCCACTTCTTCATCCCCTCTGCTTTCTCTTCCATTCCTCCAGCTTCTTCTACTATTTTCTGCAGAAAACAAGACCATTTCTCTCCTGTGAGAGTGCCTGACAACAATCTTCCTCACTCAATCTCTTTGGCAGTATGGGAATATGTCCTCTCTGGTCCCACCTAATGGACAGCAAGAGTCATTTTGAAAGCAGCTTCTTTGCATGATTTCTTGTGAAATTGGCTGAAAGCTAGAGTTTAAAAAAAAAAGGAAAAAAAACCCACCAAAAACGCCATTTCCAGAAGATTCATAAGCTTAGGCTTAAAATTAAGCTCTTTAAAATGAGCAAAGGTTTTGGCATAGAAGCAGGAGTCGCTTTTAGCTAATGGGCTTGCAATGCTTCCTGATACCAAAAGAAATATATGAGTTTAAAGAGCTGCATATCAAGTGGCTAGGATCATCTCTGTAGTAGTCAGTGCCTGCAGTACAGGCAGAGCTGTCAGAAGCAGTGACAGATGATTTCTGACAGTTTGTGGATGCCCGCAAATAAGGGCAAATTTCTTTCCTCTGTTCCCTACAGAGAATCTCCACCTCACCCTCCTCATGACCGAGGATAGCAGCAATGTCATGAAATGTCCGGCCAACAAGAGGCTTAAGTGTGGGGCTGAAAGTGAGGTGTTGTTTCTCTCATAGAAGGGTTCTATTAAATCAGTGAACATCTTTCACAGCATATGAATGTGTAACAGAAAGGAAGGTTTGTGTTTGAAAAATAATTTACTACTTCCATACGACTGCTATGTAACCCATGTTTTCTCTTGTTTAGTGATCAGAATGGACCCAGTCATTCTACGCAAAAGGGCTTTGTACATAAGGTAGTCGTCACTGCCAAGTGGCAGCTTGTCTGTAGTATAAAAAAGTCAGAAGTTAATCCCCCAAAATAAACCTCCCAAACTATTAGTAGTACAATAAGATGCCATTTTTCCTCTTTTTAGCTTTAAGGAGGTAAGTAATCTCAAGGGACTGGAATTTCAAAGTACATATTGAGGAGTAAAATCCTTGTCTAATACAGCTAGCGGGCTTATAATTTTTAGTGCTTGCATGAATATCCACACAAATCAAAAACCTTATTCTAAATCTTCTTATGAGATCATAGGAAAAGAAGCCTCAAAGTTTGAAAATTTATTTCTCTTGAATCATTTAACATTTTAGTTATAGTTTTCTTAAAATACCATAGAATTTTGTTTTCTATTTGTGTCATAATAATAGTAGACAAGGGACCAGAATGTAAAAAGAGGTTTCATCACAAGTAGAACTAAAGGGTGTTTTGAGGGAGTAAGCTAGTTGTTTTGAGAACTGAAGGAGGCCACAAGTGTCTGGAAACCAGATGGAGATTTTAGGTGCTTAGCTTTGGTTGTAGTGTGAAACATTTGGGTCCTCTTTCAACTTTTTATTGGTTTATTTCTGAAGTAAACGTTATGGACTGAAAAAACAGGCAGAAAGGAACATGCAGTATATAGTTCATTAATTTGTGAAGAGATGTTTGAACACCCATTATAAGGAATTAAATTAAGCACATATTACTGATCAGACATTATTCCAAACAGCTGCACAGCATTTTTAATTGACACCTCAGGTAGGATTTTCAGGACTTAACTGTGCTCTAGTTTTTTTTCACTTCAAAAATCAACAGAGATTTTACCATCTACTTTAGGTAGAAGGTCTTTTTAAGCAGTTTTTATTCTGTTGGTGTTTATTATGGTATTCCCAAATCAGCTAAATTTCTTGCCTCAGACGTTTGTGTTGAAAACAGATCTGGTGCCATACCAGAGCATCTAAACTAATTATTTTTAAAAACATTCAAGTTCCTTTTATTTTACTGGAGTCTGAAAGCTGAGACTGTCAAAATTGGCTAGGGTACTGCTGCCATTTTGACGTCACACTAGCTCATGGGTCAAGATCTACTAGCAGACTTTGGAGATGATTCTTGCCTCAACAGAACCATCCCAAGACCTTAACCTCCATCTTGTCTTTTAAAACCTTAAAAAAATAAGGTGATCATATTTATCAGAACTGTACATTAAAGATATGTAAGCTACTCTGTATGTGCCTACCAAACACATCTGCTTTGGCAAACGCATAAAAGCTTTAGAATCTGATCTTTGGAAACCACCACTATTTTGTCTGAGTCTTTGATACCTTTGAATAGACTTCTCTTTAACAACAGTTAGGATATGAATATGTCATTTTGCGAGTCCTACGAGAGTAACTGGAAAACAATTTTATGCTAAGTGCTGAAGACTATAATATATGTTAAGATAGGACTGGGAAGGTAAGGAATACATCTATTCAGTAACAAAACTTTGTTTTAACCTCTCTGAAAGATTCATTCAGCCCTAAGTTACACCCTATTTTCTGTTTTGTATGTTCTTATATAACTCAGGTCTTTTCCTCAGAAATTAATTTAATTTTGGGACCATTGAGTTACTGCTTTCTACAGCAAATTCAAAGTTACCATGCCAACTGTTTGTCTCCTTTAATATGGTTCTGAAATATGCATTATCTTTGTTATTATTGTTGTTGTTATGGTTGTTGTTATTATTATTATTATTGCAAATGGCTCTTTACAAAACCGCTATAGTGTCAGACACTTGAAGTTAAAGTCGTAATTAAGAACAAATGTGATTTTTGTTTTGACAATACATAAAGGCTGAGGTACATATCCATGTGACTGATTGCTGTCACCAAAATGAAAACACATCCTTTCTGTATGGTTATCTTTAATTCCTAACGCGTGTTACTATAGAAATTGTATCCACACTCATCCGTTCTTCTTGGGCAACTTTAAATCCCTTTAAAGAATTGCCTCTCATAAACTTCCACAGGAGGCTAGTCTTCTTAACCACTAAATAACTGAAAATCCCAAGGCAGCTAGGCTGCAGTATCTGGGGTGCCTGACACTGAATTTTGTCTCTAAATTTGTCCCTAAATTGTTTTGGACAAACACAGCAATATATAGTTCGAATAACATTATTAGATATTTCTCAGGTGTCTAGCAGTGGATTACTTTATTTCCTTCTTGGAAGATGGTGATAAACTACCTGGATACCCAAAGAATTTTGAACCTGTTTTCCAAACAACAATCAGTTCATGCAGTTCCCTTAGGAACTGTGGATCAGGCCTCCCTGTGTACCTGTAAAAAATAACACTACAGTCTGCAACACAGTTCTCTCAACTGTGTTGACCTAAAAAAATACTTGCAACATACATTTCTCTTTGATTGTCATTTTAGGTTACCATAAGAACCAGTCTAAAAGAGAAAGGGTGAGAATGACATCAAACTAAGTGGAAATATTTTTTGAGACAAGATAACTGCTGATTGCTTAGCATCTTCACATGAAACAGCACTGCAGTATTTTCTAACTCTTAAGAAATTGGTATTTAATTTTCAGGCATAAAAATCTCATTAAGACTAAGTTATCGTTGATAGTAGAGCTCAGTTATTTAAAGGTGGAAGGAAATATTATGGGGATAACGTATCTATCTTTGAAAAAAAATCCTAACTCCAGATGTTAATAAGTTATACTGGTAAAAAAGCCAAAAGAGAGAAAGGTATGTCAGAGACAGAGTACAATCCCAGGTGACTTTCTGATTAGACTTGGACTTAAAGCTTCCCTGTGGATTTTCTCATCGAGACACATTCAGGTTGCCCTCTCTTTGTAGTGACATGGTTTGGAGCTCAAACCCAGTTATTTTATTTTCTCATTCTCTTACTTCACCATTTATTTTCTGTGAGGCCAGATCTTCAGATGATGTAAATTTATCTCCATCATTCCGTTGCACCTCGTCAAAGAGTAGACCTGCTACTGTCTGACCTCACATTTTTTCTCAGCCAGAGACTACTTAATGCAACCTTAGTTTAATTTTAGGTGATGTTTTTTTCAAGATAGGAGGTTAGTGAAACTCAGAGTGTTTACTAGAAGATAGTATTTGCAGTGAAGACCATGTTTGAACCCAGAAGGAAATTCATATAGAATCAGATGAACACTTTATGCTATTCGTTGCTAAAGAAGCTTGGCATTTTTGATTCCTGAAGAAAAAAAAAAGAAATGCATCAACTAATTTCCTACCAAAATGGCAAAAGCATATCCATGTAAATCATGATCTCCCTTGAGCATTTTTGAACTGCAAAGTAAAAATTTGGGCATTGGTATTAAAATAATCAACAAAGTTACATTGCTTTCTAAAATAAAATTCTCCCAAAGCATAACCCTTCTCCAGCATATGTCACTGCAGTCTTTAGTGATCCTTTTCTGTCCCAAGGCAGAATCGGTGAAATTAAAGGGTATGACTAATTAATGCAGTAACTTAAACACAAAGCCATAAATCAGACACGCCTTGCCTCTCCACTTGCTTCTTTTTCTTATGTTAGTTTGTCTGTTTTATCCTTCCAAGCCCACTAGAACTGCACGTTTCAGGTGCAGGAGTGTTTCAGAGTAAGAAGGTTGCCCCATAGTATTTATTTCTCTGTTCTTTCACTTTGTAATATCATTTCGGGATGGTGCTTAGTGTATGTCTTATTTGGACACTCTGAGGACAGGTTCGTTACACACCTATTTTCAGTGGACTCAAGCTCATGTTGAGAGGTGTAGGCTAGGGTCCAGGGTAGGGAAAAAACTGAAGAGTTTTCTGCACCCAGCCTTGAGACTTGCCTATTTTATTTTTGGTTTTGTGCAGACTGGGTCTGTCCACAGTCAACTGCTGCAAATTAGATCATCACCAACTCTCCTGAGCTGGTCTTTTCCTGTATCACAATGCTCATGCTTTTGAGAGGAAATTACATAGACGTTAGCTGTAGATTCATTATGTGTTAAAATTTGAAACTTCAGGGTTGTTCTTTCTTCTTCTTTATTTTTTTCCCTTTTTTTTTTAACCTTGTTGTAACAGACAAAAAATAAATATGTTAAAAATAATATACTTAGAAAAGAGAAGGGACAATTAGGTAGCATTAATCTTCAGCTGTAATTATTTGTCTTCGGTAGGAACAGCTGATCAAGTGTTTGCGCTGTGGTGTATTAATATTTGAATGCTACCAGATTAATTCCAGGCAAAGTCTTGTATATTTTCTCCTCAGTTGCATACTGTTTTTTTTAAAAAGAGATGGAAGAACCCAAGTTCAGTAGATCCTGCAAAGAATTTAAAAGGTATGAACAAAGACGAGTTCAGCAGCAGCAGCCACAGGTGTATCACTGCTGCTAGACTTGATACAAACCTTTGTGTATAAGCTGCTTGTGTCCAGGATTTATATCTCAGCTGTAAATTGCAGTGGAGTAGGAGCTACCATACCTCAGGGTAAGGTGAGTTTATCCCCTCAATGTCTCACCATTTATTTATTTATTTTTAATGAGAGAGATAAAGGGGTAATAACCTGGGCTTCAAAATAAATAATCTGTAAAAATCGGATGCTGCATTTGCATGCAAATGCATAGTCTTATTTTAAGAATCAGTTGACTGCTGGTTGTGGGGTGAGAGAGACCTGGGTTTGAGCTGTGAGGAATAGCAGGCTGTGGCACAGAGCTGGACTGAGCCATGGAGTTGCCAAGGTTGGAAAGGACCTCTTGAGTCTGACCGGTCCAACATCCTTGCTGAGACAGGTCTAATTTAGATACAAGGTTTTGTGCATTCAACAGAGTCCTGCAACAAACATACACCATAACAGCTTCTGGAAAACTGTTACTAAAGAATTGGAAGAGAAGCAAACAGATAACAAATCAAGTTTAAGAAAGCATTTCCACTCCTCACAGTCCTTTGAAACTATTGCCTTGAACCATGTGGCAAGTAGGCTGGGGCAGGGGGAGGCATTTAGACAACATTTGAAGAACGAGTGTTATTTTTGTAGATGTTTTTATGGATGCAGTATTGGTACAGGAAATTACATTCTCAGATGCTATTTGAAACTGCAGGAGGGAGAGAGCACTCAGGACTTGACAGGAGTCATAAGAAGAACAGGTAATTTATGTTGAAAGCTCAGTCAAAAAGATCCTTTATTTTCAAATCTCTGATACGTAACAGTCATGTTACAACCTTGCATAAAGTCTAGCACAAGGAGTACTTCATCACTAAATCTGCCATATGGTGCAGGTAAATCTCTGAGCTCTTATGCACCAGGTTTTAATACGCCGGTTGTAATGGTCCTGGCAGGAGTGCTGGGGTCCACAAGGCTGCCTGATGGGTGAGGTTATTTCCAGCAGATTTCTTCATCACAGTGAGCTTGTAGAAGTCCTGAGGGTTTGAGCTTAAAGGCTTTGGGAGATAGTAGTTACACCTTAACTATACGTGAAGCCAGTGCAGAACAGCCTGAGCGCTGTATTTTGAAATGCCAGCTGTATTAAAACCCATTCCTTTTCTTTCTGAATTATCCAAATGAATGTTAGCAATGTCAACGGCATACACTTGCATTCAATTATCCAAAATTTTAGGATTAAAATTGCATATTGTGGACTGGTGTGGTCTGTATTTAAGTCAGAAAGAAAGCTTGAAGCTCCATTCACCCCCAGTTTGACTCAAAATCTCTCTGGGCAGAAATAAAATTGAGGGTATTCAGGTGCTGGCTGTTGAGAAAGTGTTTTGTTTATGTTTTCAATCTGTGAAGCCAAGTGCTAAGTCCGTTTGAAGTCTTATTGGAGAAGCAAAATATATTGAAATGCTTTTATTTAAAAATTACATCAAGAACATGATGGATGAGAATCGATTCCCTGTCTGATTCAAGTAACAAGAATGGCTACTTCTTTTCCTTTTTACCATCTGAACTTCTGTTTAACAAGTCCAGCTCCTGGAACATATTGCTACATCTCCCTGGTTTTATTTTCCTTTTCTACAAAAAAAGTTGTGTCCATTTGCTTTGGGAGAAAAGCTCAACAATATGCATTGTGAAGTCTCTATACTTAAGACAGCAAAAAAAACAACAACGCCAAAACATCCCACTACATACTCTGGTGAGTTCAGATACTATTCTGATTACTGTCCATGCCATATTGCCTGGACAGCCATAAGCCAGAAAAGCTGAAACTGTCCCTGTACATGGACAAGAAGAGTGAGGTCTGACTGCATGCAATAGAGAGGCACAGCAACTTCTCAGAACATGGGCAAGTTGAAAGACACAAAAAGGACATTTGTTATAGTTAAACAAACCTGCCTGAGTTATGCTTTCTGATTTAAAAAATTGATGGGGTGTTTTAAGCAAAGGACTTGGCATGAAACAGAATCTCCCTATGTTTTACTTCCCCAAGGCTTTGAAAGGAGCCTGCTGCTGTTTTCCCCTTGAGTTTCCACCTCCTTGTGGTGTTTCTAACGTTTCCCCCTGTTCATCTCTTCTCCATGCTCTTCTCTGCTTTCTCAAATCCTCTCAGTGACATGCTTGCTGTCAGTTGTCTCTTCCTATGAGGATCCTTCTATTGCTTGCATATCACTTTCCAGGTCCTATTGTGTATGCAATTCCAGCAAGGGCTTTAAAACAGGCTAAGGTAAGAAGCAAAGTTCACCTGTTTGCAGCAGTGACACTCAAAGATGGACAGCAAACTTATTATTAACTCATACTAAATCTTGGTCATCCTCCTTAATGAAAGAGTTAAGAAACAAATCTCACTGCTTAGTCTCAGGAAATAGAGTGATTCTGCAAGACTGCTGTCTGTAGAAGGTCAGGACTTGGTCAGAACTGGTGTGTGAACTCTTGCTCACACCTTGCCCTGGGCGAATGAAAATAGGTAAGTGCCTGCACACAAGGCAGCAGCTGGCACAGACAAACTAGGCAGATATTTTTACATAGCAGTCCCTGCCCTCTTTTGCACCAGTCTTGCACATTCTATCCCAAAACTTCTCATATGGCCTCTCTTACTACAATATTTTTCAAAGAGAGATGAGTTAAAAAAAAAAAAGCGTTGGACATTCCTGTTGATTTTCTGGAGAAAAAACAAATCAAAACAAAATGAAACAAAATATATCAAAATCTTCCAGTAGCAACCAAGCTGTGGTATTGCAAAGCAATGTGAGAACCTTGCATAATTGTATCCAAGGAAATAGCTAAAAAATCATGCATTCAGCAGAACAAAGAGTGCATGAAAAGATTTTTTTAATCAATATAATCAGAATTAATTTTCACATTTACAAGGAAAAGGAAAATTTCATCTTAAGCTCAGAATGTGGTTTTGGAAAGTGCCTATGTAATTGGATCTTCTCACAGTAAAAACAATGTACTGTAAGGGTTAACATTTTCAATAATAATAACAATCGTTATCAACAACAACATAATCATCATCTTACAAACAATTTAACAAAACTCCTCTCTATCATCCTTGATCTTCTGACATGATGGATTTTTAGGGCAACTCCAGGTAACTCAGACTAGTAGAATTTGTGTGTAAAAATACCCATTACTAATACAGAATGATTATGACCAGCATATCTAGATCTTTCCTTTATCATTGACAAACCCTAACTATGGGAAAATTTACACAATATGGTCTCATATGTGAAGAAGATTATGTCACTCAGCTGCTGAGGGCAACCAGCAGAGATGTGCCCACACATATATCCTGAACTGTGGTTGCTGGGGAGGTTGAGCAAAGTACTGCAGAAAGAGCATGCTAGTAAGGCCTCTCAAAGTAGCCTTTTACATTTATCACCACCAGAGACAAAACACAGGACTACACGGTTGCTCTGATTCAGAATGTGGTTTTAGTGTTACATATTTCCTTTTTAATACTGTTCAGGACTAAATTTGCATGAGTACTTTGAGATTTTCAGATTAAATGCTTGTCATTCTCACTACAACAGTCATCAGATGGTAGTGTTAGTCTTATTTGGTATGCAAATATTTCACAGTCTTTCCAAGAATATTATATTTTTTAATGCACTGCAGGATTCTTTTGTTTAGGTGTACATCACAGAAATTAGCACAAGAGTTTTTAAAATGTTCAGGTATTCATTAAGAAGCAGTGAGTGCCTCATTGCAGAGGTACTCACCCGTATGCACTCTGTTCCACAACTGGGATGTACACTACAGAGAAATGCATCTGGTCATAAAACATCTATTCTCCATATTTCTGACTTGTTCTCCTGTACAGCAGGCAGAAATACAAGACCTGCTAGTAAGGTAGCAGTAGAAGGTTGGGTTTTTTTTTCCATGTGCTTTTTAGTCTTCTGCTGTTTTCAGAATGTATTTTGTGAGCTCACGTTTGCAGCACCTATGTTACTGGAGAAACTCCTTGCAGAACACATACTGCTGTTTTGTTTACCCTTGTGCAGTGTGAGCATGCCTCTGGGAAAAGAGCATGACATCAATTTCAGATTGTTGGATTCTTGAAATTAAAGTCTTTCCTCTTCCCGAAGAGAAAAGGTTAGCTTTCTGCCACTGCAGGCTCTTCAGTTAGATGCTGGTATATACTGTTGTTCTACAGCCTGGGTTCCAGTAAATTCTTTACCATTTACGAACTTTAAGTGCATATGTTTTAGCCATGCACTGAAAGGATTTCCTTAATGTGCATTTTTTAGACTACAGGTTCTGAATGTCAGAACAGTGCTATTTGGTATCTGCTCCTCTCTGACAGACAGAGGATTCCAGAGAAAAGAAGGAATTATGTAAGCCTGTGTGAAACAATCTAATCAATGCAATTGATTTTTTTCAAGTTCAGATTTTGTTAAGGTCTTTGTTTTGTACCAGCTGTGACCCATTCGTTGTTTGTGATGGGCTTTGACGAAAGCCATTAAACACGCTTGAATTAGTAGCATTAGTGATTTTTTTATGTTAAGGGACAACATACATCAAGGTGTTTCCACTTGCAGTTGTCTTTATTCCTGACAGTGATTCTGGCATAGATGGCTGGCAGTGATGGCTGGAAGGCTGTCAGTGATGGCTGTGGGAGGAAAAGCATGGAGGTGCTTTGATACAGGAAGGAGAACATCACGAAGCCCTGTTGACTTGAAGGAGTTTCCATGGCATTGCTGCAGTCCCAGCTGTCTAGCTAGATCTCTAAAAGCTGTTTCTCGGTCCTGCAAGCTCAAGTTTTGGAAACACACACTAGCCCTGGTTTCCCTAGCAAGGCTGTAAAGCAAAGGTACCTTTCTAATGATAGCTGAGTTGTCACAGCTCTTTTTAGTCCTCAAGTTATTTATACTTGTGTCAGAAGCTCCACAAACTTTTGTATACCAACAGTAAAAAGACATGCTACAGATACTGTGCTGAGCTGTAAGGCTGTTGAGCTATTAAAAAACAGATTTAGGTGGATGACATCTAGACCTGCTATCACTTGACATTTCAGACTTTCACACAAGAGCAGTGCCCACAGGTGAACTAACAAGCCTCTTTGTTCCACTGAATATTTAGTTACCGAAAAGTTATCTTCTTTTACATGTACACTGGATCTGTAAAACACAGCTGTAAAAAAAGTGTGTAAGCTGAAACACACAAAGGAGAGGGAAGGAGACAGCCAAAGGATGAACATATACAGCAGCTTAAAGATCTCTGCTTTTTATATCTAGATGATCATCAGTATTTTATGCACTGCATGGGGGTACACATTTTACCTAGGCTTATATACATACTTTTACTGGAGTTACTTGCGATGTAGGCTGGCAAAATCTGATCTTGCATTGCAAAGTCATTTTTGCCAGGAAACACAGTACAGTTAGCAGCCTCCTTATCCGTTTGCTTAACCATCCTGATGGGTGCTTAGGATTGCTAAAAACAGCTTAGTTTATGAAGAATTCAACTTATCTTGTTATTACAGTGAGAATGCAATTCTCTAGATAACTATCAAAATCTTTTTAATGTTCTGGATTTGCTACAAGGGTTTGCAAATGGGAGTGGAATAAGACAAGGTGACCTACCTCTTTCTACTTTTTGCCAGCTGACTATTGCTGTCTCTGCACGAGGACCATTTTTTCACTAGAGCTGTGAATGTCTGGCCTGCAAATTAAAGGATTAATAATTATCACTTAAAATAAAGCACACTGATCTTCTATCTCAGGTCTTGCCACAGTACCTCTTCCACATTCAGATTGCCTGATATCCTCAATCCCACCTCCTGTGTCCTCCTACCATGATGATGCCCATAGCAGGAAAGCATATGCTCTTGTCCATGTTGCCTGGTAAGCTGTACTCATATATAAGGAATCTTTTTGCCACTTGAAACTTGCTGTCTTATAGCCAAGATCAGTGTAAAACAAATCTGGAATTTTTCCTTTCTGTCCCACCTTTGTGTTTTGGGATACTGTTTTTAAACAAATTCAGTCACAACTCAAATTGAGGAAGTCACTGTGCTCTTTATTACTCGCACAATGAAGGGTTATTTTGGATTTCAGTGTAAAACTCTAACACAAAAGATTTAGGTGTTACCAACAATGTGCAAGCTAGTAATTCTTAACTTACAATAATTTCAATTAAAGTAGCTGACTGCATGGGAAATCATGAAGATTTTTTTAAAAACATAGAAAGGAAAACTAAGAAACCTGTTATACTCTTCACTACCCTATATCAAGGTGGAAAGCTGCTCATATTGGAGATAATGTTGAAAAAACACTTTCATGTCTCTGCCAAGCAACATATGCACACACCACTGAAAGGTGTGACACCAGCTTGTTTATTTGTTGGTCGTCTGGGGGACATATCGGGATAGGACTCAGTGTGGACAGGGTTTTCCATGTCCTGAGCAGGTTTTATAGGAGGTACACAGTTTTCAGTGCTGGAGGTAGCTCGGCTTTCCTGCAGTTTCTGTGAAAAGCATCTTCCTTTGATGTAAGCCTACTCTTACCCAGCCTGGAGCAAAAATAACAGGAAAAGATGACTGGAGAGTGCAGAAGAAATAACGCAGATTCTGTCCACAATTTCTGAGAAAGAAGCAAGGAGCCTGGAAGAAGATGCATTTATCAAACACATTTACTGGTGTTGCAGGAAATCCATTGGAGCTTAAGTAGCAATGTGAATGTGATGCATTGTATAACGGTATGTTATAAAATTCTGTCACATGTGGTAATATCTGGATTGTATCTTTATCTGACACAAGAGGAAGAGATGAGGGAGGAGATACAGATCTCATAGGAGAAATGTTTCTATGACAATTTACACCAGCTAAAAATATACTCATGAATGCTTAAAAGGCAAACTAGTAAAAGCAATATTCCCATTGCAGGATAAAACTGAACAATTTTTTCCAAGTTCAGAAATGGATAATTCCATGGAAGGTACTTTGGCCTTGAGTCATGTCTCTACATTCAAAAAATTTAGTTTCTGCAGTGAACAGTAAATAATTAAAAATTTAAGTAATATACAAAATATATAGGTTTTGTATAGGCTTTCTATGGTGAATTGCATGTTAATTCATAGGCAAGTATTTTTGAGCATGTGAAACGCAGTCTTGTGTGCTGATCACTCCCAGAGACCAGCAATACAATGATGTTGTTCACAAAATAATCTTCCAAGGCTGTTGAAAGATGTGATGTGACTTTCTCAAATAGAAGAGCAAAGATATAGATGTGCAAAGCATTTTGTCATGTCCAAACAAGAAGTGTGCAGGAATAGTTTTCCAAATGTCTCTGTCAGTATTTTTGCAGTACCATCATCTGCAGAGTGGGCTGGAGTTCTGGTTCCCAAATCATTTTTTCAGTTGAGAACACAAATGAGGATGTGGCAGGTGACACATACACCTCCTTCTTGTCAAAAGTTTCTCACACTTGGATATCTTCTACTGGTGGAGAAGGCAGAGTTGTTACTTCGCTTCTCTGATGTAGGTAAAACCAAGTATTTTCAACAGCTACAAGCAGTATTTGCATGGCCCAAATTCTAGCTCAGGCCCTGTGCTTTAGTGTTTGCTTGTGGCCAGACGTAGGTTTTCAGTTCTCAGATGGATCACCGTTTGAAAGGCTCTGCCTCTCTCTGCTGAATGTCAGGAACCAGCAGTACCACTCCAAGCAGTGCTCCTCTAACATGGGAACCCTAACTGTGTTTACACTGTGAGAAACTGTAATTCACTGTGGACTCTAGCTTTTCAAAGCCTTGCTGAGGGCACATAAGAGATGTGAATCTCCTACTACTTTTCAAAATGCAGCTCAAATCCCTAAGGCTGAGCCACTGACATTCATTACCCTCATACATGCATCCCCTAGCTAAACCAGGGCCATCTGAATCAGACTGGCATTCAAGTCTCAAGGGTCACAGGAAAAAGACCTGAATAGCATGCAGGTCCCAGACTGTAGCGTATGGCTTGATGGAGTTACTCCTGTTACAATCTTCTGATAATAAAGGCAGAGAAATCCTGAAAGTGTACCCAGGAAATTTCACTGAAGCTTTTTTCCATATTTGCACATTCTCTGAAATTCATGTAAGAGGATGCGGTAGTTGGAAGAAATTAAAGTTTTAATTTTTCTGGTGTGTGGGAGAAAGCATACGCTAAGCTAAATGAGGAAGTACAGGTGAGAATTGAAAAGACGTGAGTCAAGCTTGAAAAGCTCAACTATTTTACTCGCTGGCTGAACTGCTAGGCAAAATTCCCTGGAGCTCATCAATAGGAGGACAGACCAGATACTTATAATACTAACAGAGTTAGAAAGATCCATGAAACACTGTTAGTGAGAGTGGTCCCTTTGTTTTTAGGCAGGTAAACAGTCAGATATTTGACTTTGACTTCCCTTTCTTCTGTCTCTTTCAGATTAGGGTGCATAAAACTCAGTTTGTGACAACCTGCTTTTAATTAGTGCACCCAGCCTTCCAAATTTTTACATGGGTGTAAAAATTTGCAAAAGAAGTTATTTTTCTTGAAATATTGTATTTATCAGCAAATAATTTGCAAATAAGTTCACAGTCCCTGCACTTATGCTTTGTTTAATTCAGCCAGAGAATGAAATCTGATTTTGTGTCATTTTTATACTCTTCTTGATTTTATCTAAAAATGAAAGCCTTAGTGCTTTCCTTGCTTTGTTTTTTAGGACACATGCGATCAGTTCTATAAAAGTTGATAACTTATCTTCTTCATTTTCTTTCAGCTTGAATTTTCCTATGCATTTATTGCTCAGGGGTGTGCTATCGTTACTTGTGTGTTAAAATTAACCCTGGTACATGATTTTGTTCTTATACATTATTTTTCTTCACATGTTGTAAGATCTACAAGTTCTTGTCACAGCTGGTTGTCTCATTGGTGTAGAAGATCATCTAGTTCCAAACCCCCTGCCAAAGACAAGAACATGGCAGGGGGGTTGGAACTAGATGATCTTAAGGTCCTTTCCAGCCCTAACCTTATGATTCTATGAGTCTATGATATGCTTGCAGAGATAGTAGTGCAGTGCCAAGTCCTCAGGTCTTGTGTACTTCTGACTTAGTCTGAACTTTTTACACAGTCTCCATGCATACAGGAAAGTTCCGAATGAGTTTTTATGTAGCTCACAATCCTGTCCATATATGATTCCTTTATACCCATTCACTCACCTGACAGGGTTTATTTTTCCCTAAGGATAAGTTGCAAAAGGGTGCTTAGTGCTGTCTGTGTGTGGGTCACCTAGTTGCCAAAATTAAGGATGGATGTTTTAACACAGTTTGGGACATAATCCTAACCCAGTAGTTTCTGCAAAGTAGGATCACACTAATACATATATTGTTCCAGGTGTGCAAAAAAAAAAACAAGGGAGATTGGAGGAGAGGAATATGAGAGAAATTAATTCATGAGTCTGGACACTTTTATTAGAAATCATAGAATCATAGAATAGTTAGGGTTGGAAAGGACCTTAAGATCATCTAGTTCCAACCCCCCTGCCGTGGGCAGGGACACCTTACGCTAAATCATATCACCCAAGGCCTCGTCCAACCTGGTCACAACAAAGCAGTGAACAACTCCTACAAAAGCCTGTCACCAGGACACATTCAATTATCTTTGCTGTCTGTTGGGGTGGCTGGATGACGGTATACCGGCATAGACACAATGCAACCTTCTCTCATTGCAACCCAGTCAATTTCCACTACCTTCTATGTCCACTCTCCTCTATGTCCACTGCCACATTAAGAGGATAGTAATATACTTTCAGTTTAAATGCCTACATAACAGGTCTTTATAAGCAAGATGAAAAAATTTTAAATAAATCCAATCTGAACTGAAGTTTTCTTTCCCAACACAGAAAAGGCAGTCCCTTGCTGTTACAAAGACGATTGTAACTGTCTTTAAGCTGTGCCTGGAACTGACAGTGCTAATGCAGACTTCAGGAAAGGCCTTCACTACATAATGTGTGCAGTGGTCTATTTGCAGTTCCAGCCTGTCTGGTTGCCTGAGATAAACCTGCAAGTAAGAGGAATGATACTGCATCACTGAGAAAGTTGAGGTTGAGTTATGTTTGCTTTTCAGGACAAGCATAGAATTGTATCTCTCTATACCAGGGAAAGGTAATGAGGCAAAAAGCAAAATAAGAAACCTTGCAACAGTAGGATGAGAGTATCAACAGTAGTTAGGGAATGAAAGAGTGGGAAGAAGCAATAACCCTTTTGACTTATGCACACAAGAAATCAGCAGCCTCAGAACACCAACTGTTGCCTTCCCTGCAAAGAAAAAGGAGATATATTTTTGCATTGCCTTGAAGTATGCCAGGCAGAGCACCAAGGTCAGTGATGACTAACTTAATGACTAGGGCTGTGGAGGGGAAGTCACAGTTTCGTTCTCTCTGTGCCTGCAGACTTTGAAGCCAGGCAGTTCCTCTCTGCCCCACTTTTTCTGGGAGAAACTGAAGTTCCTTGTCCTAAAAGGATGTTATGAAGACAGTGTGTGATGCAAGTTCCCTGACAAATGGATAGTCCCTAGTTCCCACTGGAGTGCTTAGGGATTTATACCTGATGGAGTTAGGATGGATGGGTCTAATCCTCTCTGCTTACATCCAAGTACAGGGCTGGGGGCAGATGATGAGGTTTTACCTGGTTTTGAACACTGGGGGGGATCTTCTTGGCATTGATCTTGCATTGCTGAATTATTGGGAGAAAAATATGGCAAAGGCTTCTGCATTAAAGAGGTGGACCTGCTTTTGCCACATGGAGTTACAATGTTGTACTTCATATTGGTTATGTGTTGCAGGAAAGCATCAATCACAGAATTACAGAATATCAGGATGAGGATTGAGGATTATCTGGTCCAACCTTGGCAAAACGTGGTCTAGACAAGATGTCCCAGCACTCTCTCCAGCCAGATCTTGAAAGTGTCCAGTGTTGGGCAATCCAGCACTTCTCTGGGAAGATTATTCTAACGTCATTGTGAAAAATTTTCTTCTTGTGTCCAGTCAGAATCTCCCCAGGAGTAACTTGAGCCTCCTCTTTTCCATGTGACTCCTTGTAAAAAGGGAATCTTCATCTTCTTTGTAGCCACCCTTTAAATACTGGAACACGATTCAGTATTCTGAGCTTTCTTTTCTCCGTGCTGAACAAAAGCTTTTCTCTCAGCCTTTCCTCACGCAGCAGGCTGCCCAGTCCTATGATCATCTTTTGGCTCTTTCTCTAGACCCTCTCCAGCCCATCCACATCTTTTGGTTTAGCAGAGACCAAAACAAAACAGTATTGCAGGTATGGTCTGACAAGCACTAACTGGAGTGGGATAATGACATCTTTATCCCTGCTGGTGATGCCCTTGTTGAAGCAACCCAGCATCCTGTTGGCTTTCTTTGCCACAGCTGCACACTATGCACTTACATTGAGTTTTCTGTCCGTCAGAACCAACCCCCAGGTCACCTTTCACAGAGCTGCTTCACAGCTGCTTGCCAGCCTGTGCTGCACTCTTGAATTATGTTTTTCCAGCTGCAAGACCCTAAATACTTGTCTTTGTTTAACTTAAACCATGAGCTGTTTTCTGCTTCTCCACATAGATTTCTAAATAAGCTTATCTCTGTATTTTTTGTTCAGTTTCTAGAGCTGTTATAATCTGCCACCTGGTGTAGATCATGAAAAATCAACTTTTAAGCATTTCCAGTTCAGAAAGTGGTGTTGATTTAAAAAGTCAGAAAGCAAATGTTGGCTTCATTACGTATTTTAAAATTAGGAGACATTACCTTGGTTTGCTTCTGACAAATGCTGAGAAGCTCCTCAACTTTTTTCTTACTTCAGCACTTTACAGAGATGTATACATTACTTGCTGTTTGTTAACTACTTTCCCTTAGAGTAAAAATAGATTTAATAATGCATCTGACTAAAACAGACAGCCTTTACCACAGGTTGGTCAGCACTTCTGTAATAAGTATTTTAAATGAAAAAAACCCAAAGGATTTGCAGATCATTCTCTTGTCTTCTGGTGTCACGCAGCAGTTCTCAAATATCTCAGTGACATTTGATGGCATTGCTATAAACTGTGATGGCTGTCTTAATTTAGGTGTTGTCAAGAAAGGTCTCCATTTTCTAAGTTCCTTTTTCCTTTCCCTTCATTCACACTAAGAAGAGCAGCTGAGGCTCTGAACTGGCAAATCCACGGGCACAGATCTCTTCTTTCAGGTAGAACTAATGGCTTCAGGATGACCAGGTTGTCAGTACAGCTGCTTGGGAAGGGAGGCTTATGCAGCAGGTAGGGTTGACTCAGTCCTTTAGTCCCCTGCTCTTGGACAGGCTACACAGGTGCAGATCCTCAGTATTACTTGAGCATCTGTCTTTGTCTTAAACAAACGGGAGTTTATCCCAATGCAGTCTTACGCCTAAACATCTTTCAAGGACCTAATTTCTATACTCATGACTCTTCCATTACATAGGTGAACTATTCTGCCCTTTCTCCCTGTGGTGTTGTGAAGTGCATGTGCCAATTTGTTGGTAGACCTGGTACAAAAAATAGGATCAGAGGCCTAATAACAGCTGTTCTTACTGTATCTGAAGAACCACATAATAAAGTATGTTAGCTACTGAAACTGTAGTCATGGCAAATGTGTACAATTGTTATTGCTATTTTTCTTAGAAAATGCTATAATACTTCTCTGAGATAGTCTCTAGTGTCAGTTCTAGACATACCTTTTAGATTTTTCTTTTTTTTTTTCTCTAACCTTTTTTTTTTTTATTTTGAAGGAGGCTGGAAAGTAAGAACTCTGCTCTTTCTTATCTTTACGTGATTTTTTTTTCCTGCATTTTAAAACAGAGATTGCTGTAAACCCTGTGATGACCTCCATAGTAATGCAGGTCAAACATTTTCATGATAATTACTCAATCCATGCTAATTACCCCTATGGTGAATTAAATCCTTTCCATGTTTGGTTGTCTGCCTCACAATTATTATAGCTCTCTCCCACACTACTACTGAAGACAGGAGAAGTGTCTGACATTAGGAACAAAGTAGTGTTAATTTATCATAAAATACCCCTGCAGTACTTGCTAATACTCTCCTTGATAGCTATTAGTACTTTCCCTGAATATATGCCTGTGGAAAATAGATTTGTCACTGAAAATATGCCATTGGCTGACACAGCTTGCTGGCTAATATTGCAGAACAGCATGGGGGAATATCTCCAATGTGGTCTCTGATGTGTGCTCCACACCTCCTCTTATTCACCAGTTCAGTGTGAATCCCATATCTAGCAGGTTGATTACCTAGTCATGATGGTGAAAATTTCCAGAGTATCGACTTCTTTTTATCCTGCCTTTGTTCCATGAAAGTGGGAAGTGGGAAATGTACTAAAAAAAACCGAGTTGACACCAAGTTTATAAAATCAAATTAAGTAACAGAATTTTTTTAAAATTTTGACAAGTCTGCCAGCCTTGCATAATACTGTCAGTTTTTTACAGTCTTCTCCAGTAATAATACTAGATGAACAGAATGAGAATAAATCGCAGAGCTCTAGCTATCCAACTAACTTACTCAGCAATGAATTTTGATTGTTGCTTTAGTAGTCAAGGTTTGATGGTCAAAAGCCCTTTCTCTCTTTTTTCAAAGATTGTGAGCATTCAGCTGTCTGAAGATCACCAAAGCTAGTCATGGAGCACTCTCCCTGAAAAGGCATGATCCTTGAAGCACTGAATGCCAGGTAGCTCTGTTATTTACGACAATAAAATACCTGAAAAACATCATCTTTAAAAGTTGGTCGATTCTTTTACCTTTACTGGTAAAAAGATCTGTGGGTGAGAATTAAGGGGCAGGCTGGCAGGGGGGATACCGTTGTAGGTGTCTGTTACAGCCCACCAGATCAGGGTGAGGAAGTTGACGAGACCTTCTACAGGCAGCTGAGAGTGGCCTCACAGTCACAGGCTGTGGTCATCCTGGGGGATTTTAACTTCCCTGATGTTTGCTGGAAGGACCACTCGGCAACCCAGCCGCATTCCAGGAGGTTCCTCCAGTGTATGGATGATAAATTCCTCCTGCAAATGGTGGATGAGCCGACCAGGAGAGGAGCGCTGCTGGATCTCATCCTCACTAACAAGGAGGGTCTGGTCGAAGCAGTAAGGGTTGAGGGCTGCCTTGGTTGCAGCGACCACGAGATGGTGGAGTTCAGGATCTCGTGTGGTAGGACTAGTAGAATAACAAGTAGAATTGCAACCCTGGACTTTAGCAGGGCAAACTTTGGCCTTTTCAAGCAATTGCTAGGGGAAATCCCATGGGCAAGGCTGCTTGAAGGTAAAGGGGCCCAAGATAGTTGGTTGACATTCAAGGACTGCTTTTTCCGTGCTCAAGATCGGAGCATCCTGACACGTAGGAAGTCAAGGAAGAGGGCCAAGAGACCTGCATGGCTAAATAGGGAATTGCTGGGTATGCTCAAGTGGAAGAGGAGAGTTTACAGGTCATGGAAGGAGGGGCTGGCCACCTGGGAGGAATATAAGGCTGCTGCTAGAGGATGTAGGAAGGCAGCTAGGAGGACTAAGACATCCTTAGAATTAAACCTGGCGATAAGGGTCAAGGACAGCAAAAAGAGCTTTTTCAAATACATGGCAGATAAAACTAACACCAGAGGCAATGTAGGCCCACTGATGAACGGGATGGGTGCCCTGGTGACAGAAGATAAAGAGATGGCAGAGTTACTGAATGCCTTCTTTGTCTCTGTCTACTCTGCTGCAGGCAGTCCTGAAGAGCCCTGTACCCCTGAGACCTTAGATGAAGTCAGGTCGACGGAGCGGTTTGCCTTAGTCGATGAGGAATGGGTTAGAGACCAGTTGAGCAATCTGGACATCCATAAATCCATGGGTCCAGATAGGATGCACCCGCGGGTGCTGAGGGAACTGGCGGAAGTCATTGCTAGACCACTCTCCACCATCTTTACCAAGTCTTGGGAAATGGGAAAGGTGCCTAAGGACTGGAGGAGAGCAAATGTCACTCCAGTCTTCAAAAAGGGCAAGAAGGAGGACCCGGGTAACTATAGACCGGTCAGCCTCACCTCCATCCCTGGGAAAGTGATGGAACACCTTATCCTTGGTGCCATCTTAAGGCATATCAAGGATAAGAGGGTTATGAGGGGCAGTCAACATGGCTTCACCAGGGGGAAATCATGTTTGACCAATCTCTTAGCCTTTTATGAGGAAATAACACGGTGGATTGATGATGGCAGAGCGGTGGATGTGGTCTACCTTGACTTCAGCAAAGCATTTGACACAGTCTCCCACAGCATCCTCACAGCTAAATTGAGGAAGTGTGGACTGGATGATCAGGTAGTGAGGTGGACTGCGAACTGGCTGAAGGAGAGAAGCCAGAGAGTTGTAGTCTATGGGGCTGAGTCTAGTTGGAGGCCTGTAACTAGTGGAGTGCCTCAAGGGTCAGTACTGGGACCGGTATTATTTAATATATTCATCAATGATTTAGATGAGGGAATTGAGTGTACTATCAGCAAGTTTGCTGATGACACTAAGCTGGGAGGAGTGGCTGACACGCCAGAAGGCTGTGCTGCCATCCAGGGAGACCTGGACAGGCTGGAGAGTTGGGCAGGGAATAACTTGATGAAATATAACAAGGGAAAGTGTAGAGTCCTGCATCTGGGCAGGAACAACCCCAGGTTCCAGTATAGGTTGGGGAACGACCTGTTAGAGAGCAGTGTAGGGGAGAAGGACGTGGGGGTCCTAGTGGACGACAGGATGACCATGAGCCAACACTGTGCCCTTGTGGCTAAGAAGGCCAACGGCATCCTGGGGTGTATTAGAAGGGGGTGGTTAGTAGGTCGAGAGAGGTCCCCCTTCCCCTCTACTCTGCCCTGGTGAGACCCCATCTGGAATACTGTGTCCAGTTCTGGGCCCCTCAGTTCAAGAAGGACAGGGAACTGCTGGAGAGAGTCCAGCGCAGGGCAACGAAGATGATTAAGGGAGTGGAGCATCTCCCTTATGAGGAAAGACTGAGGGAGCTGGGTCTCTATAGTTTGGAGAAGAGGAGACTGAGGGGTGACCTTATAAGTATTTATAAATATATAAAGGAGGAGTGTCACGAGGATGGAGCCAGGCTCTACTCAGTGGCAAACAATGGTAGGACAAGGGGTAATGGGTACAAACTGGAACACAAGAGGTTCCACTTAAACTTGAGAAGAAACTTCTTCTCAGTGAGGGTGACGGAACACTGGAAGAGGCTGCCCAGGGAGGTTGTGGAGTCTCCTTCCCTGGAGACATTCAAAACCCGCCTGGACACATTCCTGTGTAACATTATCTAGATGTTCCTGCTCCGACAGGGGGATTGGACTAGATGATCTTTTGAGGTCCCTTCCAATCTCTAGCATACTGTGATACTGTGTGATACTGTGATCAGTGTGATGTTCCACATCAGCAGTAAGCTATCTGTTTCTGCATTAGAGTTACTGGGGAGAACTATCTCTGTTTGTTATGGATGAGGTCAGACTAACTGGTTGTTGGTAGTCCAAGTATAGATCAGACCAGACTACTGATACCATTTCCAAATGGAAACACAGTTTTTACTGCTGGTAGAGATGTGTGGCTTTGCAAAGATCTATTTTTAGAAATAGGTTTGATTGCCCGTCTAAATATTTAGCAACATCCATGTGTTTAAACATGATTGCTGTGATAGGCTTCCAGCAATAATAGTGCTGGCTCATGTTTCTCTCACTAGAAATCTTCCTTCCTTCCTTCCTTCCTTCCTTCCTTCGGGAAAGTATATTTTGCTTAGTACTCTCTTGTCCCTCATTGTATACTTTACTGCTGAAAATGCTTTTGAAAATACTAGTGGATCAGCAGAAATATGGAAGAAAGGAAACATTAGAGAAAGAAAATCCCTGTAAAGGAGAGGAAGAGCTGGCAGATAGAGGGGTTTATGACCTGAGAAAAAGAGAATTAGTGCCTCCTGGGGCATTTTGGGAAAGGCAATTCCTTTGGGCGCTGCTATTGCAGCCAAGTAACTCACTGCGCTAGAAGAGGCCATGCACATGGAAGTCCAGCTGAGGACTTTTGAAAGTGATCCCACCATTTGGGTGCTGTCTTGGGTTCAGCAGTAGCAGTCATTTTTCTCCTTGGTAGCTGGTGCAGTGCTGTGTTTTGACTTTTGGCCGGGGAACACAGCTGATAACAATGATGTTTTGGTTTGGCCAAGAACTTTGTGAGCCTCATGCTCTGCCAGGGAGGAGGGGAAGCTGAGAGGAAGCAGAGACAGGACACCTGACCCAAACTGACCAAAGAGGTATTCCATACCATAGCGCTTCATGCCCAGGATGTAACAGGGAGTTACCTGGAAGGGCTGGGTGTCTGCAGGGTTGGAGAAAGTATCGGGCAGAGCTTGGTCGGGCTGGGGGGGGTGAGTTATCAGTTGGCTGCTGGTGAGATGTTGTATTCTCTTCCCTTGTTATTTCCTTTATCATTATTATTATTGGTAGTAGCAGTAGTGATCTGTGTTATACCTTAGTTACTAAACTGTTCTTATCTCAACCCGTGGGAGTTGCATTCTTTTCGATTCTTCTCTCGGTCCTTCTGGGAGTAGGGAGAGGGAAAGAAGGGGAGGAGTGAGTGAACGAGTTACCTGACTGGGTTTAAACCACGACAGGTGCTCCATTTAAGGTGTGTTGAGAGCACCTAAATGAAGGCACCCACTGTTTCTGGTCACTTTTCAAAGCCTTATTTCCCCAGTCTAGTTCTCAGCTGGCTTCCCCCAACAACTCAGAATTGTAGCAATTTAAGTACCTTGCAGCTGTTGTGAAAGATTGGTTCAATAAAGCTTCAAGCCTAATTTTGAACTTTACTGGGTAAGCTGCCCTCACACCTCGAGTCCTGCAATAGCTTGCAGGCTGTTTTACATGGGTCTCTCCTCAGACACATGAATGCTACTCTCAGCCATTGATTTTGTCTTCTCGTGGACATAGGTGAGTTGCAGATTTGGGTCCTGTGACTAGCTCATATTAACATTAAGAGGTTCCTAAGATGCCAGCGGCCAGATACCTCCTCTTAGATTCTAACCACGGAATGTATGTAGAAAATAGACTACATCTGGGATTTGGGAGGAGAGCTGAATAAGATGTTACTGAAGTGTGCAATGCTGTGGGTAAGTCTCCTCTTGTAGGGCATTGGCTTTTAACTGTTGCTGGTTAAATCAAATCAAAGCAGCCTCCACGTTGCCTGTATTCATATAAGCAGCTATGAAGCCTTCTCACTGACAGCTCCCTTAATATAAATCTAAACCCTCCCTTCCAAAGCAGATAACATTTTCACAAACCTTTTTCTGGTGCTGCCAGTGCCTCAAGTGGAAAAACAGGCTGAGACAACAGCCATTCAGAAAACTCAATCAAGACTAGGTCCTGTAGTTGACAAGGCTTGAGTACATACATTCTAATAACTACCAACGATGGTCCAGGAGTTATTCACAACTTTTATTCTATCATCTTGTGTACAGTTTCAAAAGTCAAGAGAAAGGTTTGGGGAACCTTTAAAATTTTTAAACAGAAAAAAATAGGGCCCCCTCTTTTAATACTTCGTCAATATCCAACCAGCTGCTATAGTAACTTAAGGTCAAGTTTTCACATTTTTTCCTCGGAAAAGGAGGAGGGATATAGAAATGTCTGTGAGCTTTTTTAGTATGGTTGTTTTCATTTTCTAGCCAGTATGTAGAAGTTTAGATCAAGTGAAATTTCAAATGTGTATGACCTAATTGCATATTTGAATTCTCCCTTGCTTGCTCCCCTCTCTCCTTTTTAGGTATTCCTTCACTGAATCATTTTCTTATTTCAGAGAGAAACATTACTTCATGTACTCTGCACCCATGACACTCATTCCAAGAGTATGCAAGTTGAACTTCTGTTTAATTAATTAACCTAGTATTAGTAAGAAGTTTTACAGATGGTAAGCACCCTGTAAGTGCTAATGTAACGATCACCTTTTCTTCCAAGTATGTTCCTAGGTGAAAATGTATGGAAATTAATCATATGTGTATGATTAATCAATGACAGTAACAGGCAGAAGAATCATAACACATTAATGGCTTGGAACTCACAAGTTACAAAAACATCATTAGTTTACAGTTCAAAACATACCTTATAGAGTTAAGTGCACTGATGCAAACATGAAAGTATTCAGATGAAGTTATGGAAATTGTATGCATGCATATGCATGTATAACAGCATATTGAACACTATGGCAAAAAAGATTAAATGCTTTTGGGGAGCATGGGTTACATTACCATCTTTTTGCAGATTTTTTTCTATTGATTCCCTATACCTGAAAGCACTGCTTCCACCTTTCCTTCTTGCATCCAGTCACTTCATTCCCACGCATTTTTGTCTGTGCAGTGCTCTGTGATGAAACACTGCTGAAAAGCTGGCCATATTTGTACTGCAAAGTTATATTCTCACAACTTTACAGGCAGCTCTGACAAGGCCTGCAACAAGGTGAGAATTTCTGAACTTGGCTGCTGACAGTGTATCTTTACTGACTCATGCAAAGTGGCTAGGAATATCTGCTAGGATTTCAAATAGGTTCCTGGTGTCTTTGAGTCTAAGCTAACAGTTATGAATGTACAAATATGCTTGGGTTTCTCTAAGAAATCAATAAATTGAATTGTACTTTACCATGGGTTTTGTTGTCCATGAGTCAAATCAAGGAAGTGGAGATAGCTAGAGGTGTGTATATTCACACCCTCTTGCAGTGACCTCAGAGTTTACTCCAACTGTACGTAATTTCTGCTTGATGAAGCAAACTATTTTTCATCCTATTATGGCATGTCACCCCTGAACTCAAATCCTACAAATAGTTAATTGTATGAAAAGGCCTATTAATATTAGTAAGAGGACTACCCATGCACAGAAAGCTGTGCAATGCTGGGCCAGGTCCTAGTAAAGGAAAGCTGATCATGTTATTTGAAAAGGCCAAGACTATCTAAGGTACCCATGTAAGTTTAAATTAATTCCCCCAGGAAGCAAACTAGGAGTTTCAATTTCTGTGTTAGGGATAAGCACCCCACGTTTATTGTCTGTTATTTATATTCATTGGCTACAGTAGACTGGTATCTCTGTGGGGTTGCTTCTATACAGAGTGGGATTTTATTTTTTCAGTGTGCAAGGATCCCTATTTTCAGCGGGATCCTCTGTTATTTCTCTTTTTTTCCCAGGCTGCTTTTTCTTATTCACAAGGGTTGTATGTTTTAATGAATATTATTTTTTCTTCTGTCTCAGCCTGTCAGAAAGGTTTAGTAAACCTCACGCCTTGTGACACATGCATTTACCACTTGGATGGAGCATATGTGGAGTGCGCTTTCTTTGGAGTTGCTGTCCCTGTAAATCACTGAGGTGCAGACCAAAAACATCTGGTATTCCCTCACAGGGAAAGGTGAACATAGATTGCTTAATGCTATCCAATCCTAGCAGGGCTCAATGTTTGACTTCATCAGTAAAGGAGTTAAGGAAGAACAGCATGAAGCATGCCTGCACCATGCATGCGGAGATATGTGAACCACTCTCACCTCAGGACTTGAGCATGGCAGTCACCAGGGATCACTGGCTAAGTTCCTGGGAAAGGCATGGGCATCACTGGAAAACACTGAAATCTTGAAAATAACTTTGGGATGGGAATCTCCTTTGCAAACCTGGTCTTATACGTCAGAATTAACTCTGTCTTTCAGAAAATGCTACGGAATGTCTGCTCCCACTCCAAAGAGGGGCAGTTCTTGGATACAGCAGGTTTGTGGGAAGGCTGAAGATTACATGTAGAAGTGCTCCAGAGCGTTTCAAAATAACTGCTTCCTGAAATTGTTCAGCTGAACAGAGTAATATTTTGGCCTCTACTGAGTGTGCATACACAAAGGACTCCTGAATTGAATATCAGAGCAATTACAAACACATTGGTTTCCTGGGAGGAGAAAACAGAGGTCCCATAGCACAGTGATGTGTTATTTAGTGACCCTCACAACACTGCCACAAAATCTACCAAGGGAGGAAGATGCTGTAAGCAGGGAAAGAGGCTCTGGTAGTAAGACATTATAGGCTGTGTACATAAAAATGTACAAAATCCGTTGCAGCTGTTCTGCTGTGTAAGGCTAATTGCAAATATCAATAGACAAAAAAATCAGTTACTGTTGAAAGCACACAGATTTCTAAGCTACTGAGTTTCCTCAACACATCTGGGCTTCCATAACAATTCACATGTGTAGTAGAGCTGAAGAATTTAATCCAGTGTTCTCATTTCTAAGAAGCTGTTGCATTTTCAATTGAATAACCTTGCTCAGACTGTCTTTTTTTCCTCATAAAATTGTCTGGTGGGTGCTGGAAGCAGAGGAATTATAGTGCTCCCAGGTTACTGCTCTATTTTAGAGGATAGCGTGGCCCAATGGGCTGGAACTCAAGAGACGGATTCTCCACCATCTAACCTTGAATGGCTTGCACCTGTGAGCTTCAGCTCACTGTGTAGCTGAAAAACTAAAGGTGAAGGGGAGCTGATGGCACCTTCATTTTGGGGTCTGGGATATGAGCAAAAGGCTCTGCGTAAGAGCAGAACTGACCTGCAGCTGCACATCCTGAAGCAGGCTAGTTTTGGTACATGGTTCAGTTCTCCCATCTCACTGTCACTCTGTAAGTAAAACCATGTGTCTTTTTTTCTGAACACATTCATTCTGATCTGTTAAGCCTGTTTTTCAAGGGTAATGTTGAACTGGTTAAAAATATAAATAAGATTATACACAGGGTTTGTTGGACCACTGGTGTAGAATTCTGCTTCCTGTGTATCCTACCTGTTCTTCATCCATCATAGCTTTAAAGCGCAAGGAATTCCTTCTCCCGTGAATTAGGGTTGTTACAGAAGAAAAGCGTTTTACTGAACAGTCAGTCTAACTTTTCACAACAGCTCCTGGAGGACAGAAGCAGAAAGTATCTATCTCAGTTGCAGATGCAAAAGCCATGAAGAAATACCTAGTGAGGCTGTATTAGTAGCGAAAGTCCATTTCAGCATAAATGTAAAATGTTAAGAGAATCTATGCTTCAGTACTTTTAGGAAGCTGAAAAGAACATGAAATCTATCTAATATTTGTAAATGAACCACAAACATTTTGAATGCTACTGTAAGGCTGGTTTAGAGTTGTTTATTGTGTCCTTCTATTAAAGGAAAGATATCTGGCTGTTTCCAGAGGTGACATGAGTCATGATTTGTTTTCTGTTAGAGCAACACCTAAGAGTCCTCAGCAGGAACTCTGAAAGTTGGTTAGTTCAGTTGTATTTCTGTCCAGTTGTCTACAGGCTGCCCAGATTTATAAGAGGCAGTGTCTGTCCCACAGTACTTGGAGCTCTACTATGCAAGACAGCAAAGTTCTACAAGTGTGGAAAAAGAGGAGTTAAATGAGTAGCCAAGGTCACTTAACACCTGGGAGCAGATATTCTGAGTCCCTAGAGATATGTCTTACCAGTCAAAACTCACTCTTCCTTTTAAGATACAGAAGCTATCCAGAGTAATATAATCACAGGATGGTTTCTGGTTGGAAGGGACCTTAAAAGCTCATCCAGTTCCAACCCTCTTCCAGGGCTAGGGATACCTTCCACCAGACCAGGTTGTTCAAAGACCCGTCCAACCTGGCTTTGAACACTGGCAGGATGGGGCATCCACAACTTCTCTGGGCAATCGTGCCAGTGTCTCACCACCCTCATGCTAAAGAATTTCTTCCTATTGTGTAATTTAAATGTCCCCTCTCTCAGTTTAAAGCCATTACCCCTTGACCTGTTGCTACATGACCTTGTAAAAAGTCCCTCACCAGCTTTCTTGTAGGTGAATAATGGAAAGGAATCAGAAAATGGTTAAAATGTCATCCTTTAGGACAATTATGATGGTATTCATGATGCCGTAAGGATCTGTTTACTTTTTTAGACAACATATATTTTCAAAATTTTTGAAACTCCTACTAAAACCTAGAAGTATAATGTGTTTGTTTAAGATGCATGTAAATTGAAAATATTTTCTCTGCTGAGTATTTTTCCACCGATATAACATGGATGTTCTATTAATAATTAGAATAAACAGAACCAATGACATCAAATACTCATCAGTTCTCCATATTTAGATCATTGTAGTGTCTTTTTGTGTGTGTGCTCTTTATCTCCTAAATGATGGCCCAATGTAGAAGAATAAAGTGGCATCCTTTAAATAAATATTCCTATTTTCTAATGCTACAGTTTCCAGAATCCTCCAGAAAACAGCCAGAGCAGCTGGAAGGATGAATATCGAATTGCTTGAAATAGTTGTGTACATGTTGTAAGGACAGCTCTGCTGCACCTACCAGTGTTCTTGGGATTTTTCAATATTATTGTTTCCCTACAGCACTAAAAGTGCTATGACAAAGACTCTGAATGAAGGACTGGTCATGAAGTATTTCTGCAGTGTTTTTTCTGTAGAATATGGGGGCTGGGTGAAGCAAATTTGTGAACTATTATGAACTGGTACTTGGACTGGCAGTTAGGAGATGCAGCTATCCTGGGCTCATCCTGTTCTATCATAATGCATTGTTACATATCCTCTCTTCCTCTCAGTGATGAATAATTACATGAAAATTATACAGACAGCTAAAATAAATCTCCCCAAACTATCTACTTGATTTCAAATATTTTGAGATTATTCAGGGCTTTAAGCAAGACTGAATACATTTCCTGCATCGATGGCTGCAGCTTGGGAACTTTAGTCCAAATATAGAGCATCACATTAGTAATAAATATTTCTCAATTTACATTACAGGCATCCATAATTCAGGTCATCATAAGTACTGTATTTCTAAAGAAGGACGCAATTTCACCTGAAGTTTTGTTTACATCCTCTTATTGGTGCTTTGGGGTCTCATAAATCTGTGTGATGCTTTTCCTATGGTGGTGTCAGTTGTTAATGTTCTCTTCCATACTGAGTGTCTGATAATCTGGTTAGATAAATTCTGCTCTCACTAGAGCAAAAGCAGTTGCCTTTCCCTCCACCGTTTGCCCAATAGATGGATATCTTAAGAATGTGCTGTCTTTTGCAATTCCTGTCGCTTTTCCTGTGTTTGAAGAGCTGCTGGAGGACAAGGGGAAAAAAGGTTGATCCTCTTGGTGTTTATGAACTCTGGTCACACCAACAAATAATTTGGCAAAGAAAGAGCAGTCCAACAGACTGAAATATTTGGTACTGTGACCATTACAACTACACTGTATGCAGTTCAGGTTATAGTTCAAGATGGGTTAAGTCTAGCCCCCTGAATTAAGCATCTAGACTCTTGTGAATCAAAGCAGTCACAAGCAAAAGTTACTGCTGCAAACATGTCCCCCATTAAGGTCTGTAGTGCATTTCCTCTAAACCAGAGCAGAGACTTTGAAGAGTTTTCCTCTGAAAGGAATCCACTGCACGTGTCCCCAAACCACTCTGCATATTGAACCCATGCTCAGAAGGAGGGAATTACTGTGGATTTCGCTTTGCAACTGCGCTGCTGTATCAAATAAAAAATGTTAATATCTATGTTGCCTTACATAAGGAAAGTCCATAAAACATTGCAGTTGTTTTCTGCAGTGACACCATGGGCAACGCTGCAATGCACTGATCCCAGTCCTACCAGTGGCAATGGGCCATTTCTACCTGTAAGCACTGCACCTTACAGCAAGCTTTCACAAAACTGCTTTCTTGAACACTAGCCCCCTACACTTCATGGATGCTAGTACAGTAGGAAAATGTATATATTCTTTGTGTTTGCAATGCTTGTTGCTACAAGCAACACTTCAGCTGGCTTTGGTATTTCTGTATTGCAGATTTAATCATGGAAAAGAAGTGCAGGTTTTGAAATCCAGGATATTGAATTAGTCATTGGTTCATTTTACCATGCTGTGAGAAGTTCATGCAGATTCATTAACAGCTGGTCTCCTGAAGTTTTATGTGCTAAAGGATGATTGGTGCGCACTCAACATTTTGAGTCCTGGCATCATATGCAATTACAGAAATGGTGATGGAAAAGTTTCAGAAACAGCAACGATGGAGAGAGAGTTATGGTCCATAATTAATCTGTCCTATCTAGTTCAGTTTTTATGTTTTTAAAAGGTACTTTATATTAACCTGATAGAAATAAGCATAATGGTAAATATGGAATAGACATACTAGCAGCAATAAAGAGAATAAAAACTGTCTTGGTGTATGCATGAATGTAATTCTGATAGCAAGACTTCTTCAGAAGTTCTCTGGTGTATCTGAAAGATAGTTACAGTTTAAGTACTTAGGAAACTAAAGAAAAGCAGAGCTGAAACTGATCAGTGTCAAATGCAGAGCTTTGCAAATCAAAAGGCTGATCACACATCAGACCTGACCTGTCATCTTCATGAGAAGGAATGAGAGTATGCAGTGAAACATAGTCATGAAGTGCTGTGGACAGTGCTGGGACTGCCAAACCTGTCCTGAATTAAAAAACTCTGCCTCAAAACCACCATCTGCTCTTACAAACCTGAATATTTTAATGAACGGGGCTGTTAAAAATCTACAACAGCATCTTCTGAATGCATATATTATATATTCAGACTATTTGGTATATGTATTCCTTTCCTGATACTCTAGACTGTGTATTCCAGATCAGGGGGTGCCAGGAGAGAAAGCTGGTGCTGGACATTACCTACATGCAGTGAGCTCTGGAATGATGCCACCAACATGGAAATCTGCCCTTGCTTTGCCATTAAGAATTCTATCTGCTTACCGCCTCTCTGTTGAGTGCTCAGACATCCTGGAGCACAGCTCCCAGAATGCATTTCCAGATGAAATGAGCCCAGTTCTCAGTGAGACAGCTATCAGTTACACAGTTTGGAGTATAGAGTGGAGCACTAGAGAGTTAACCTTGGATAAGCGTTCCTCTTTCAATTCAAATTGTTAAATAATCCAGACTAACCTCCCCTGTGTAGACAGTCCTGCAGAAATTGAGGCTGGCATGTTGTATTTGGTAGGTCATATGATCCATCACATTAGTTTAGACCTGAGATTAAGTGGTAGGCCTTCCAGACTGCACACGCTAAGTAATGGTTTGACTTACAGTAAGAGTGCAAAAAGCTATTGAGCTGTTTATGTAAACATTGCTGTTACGATACTCTATTTGCACTCTTCCAGACTGAGTTAAGTTGAACAGCTCAAAGGCATTTTTCTGTGAAATTAGATAACCCACAAAAAGAGTTAGAGAAGAGCAGTGATGGCACATTAAATTCACACCTGAGCATATCTGACAGTAAATTCCCTGTGTTGACAGGTCCTGGGAGCACAGAACTCACAAATGGATTGTACACATAAGCTGTGGTGTGGTAGCAGCAGACAGGCAGCCAAACAGCTTTGAATGTTCAGAGGAAGTATGAAGGGTTATTCTAGAGAACAGCAGAGCTTTTGTTGACTAATCAAACAATCACGCTGTTACAGAGCAAAACAAGGAAAGGAAATATAAGACGGGCAGTGTCAAAATACCAATGTCAGCTGGAAAGCTGTTGGACAGAACATTGACTTTGTGACAGGGATGTAAAGATTTGGACTCAACGATATAAAGATATTAAGTTATCACTTCACAGAGCCTTGCAATATCTAATCTGTTTACAGAAGTAACCCTTAAGGTGCTCACATTTAAAAAAAAAAAAAAAAAAAAGGCCAGACCTCTGTGGTATTTTCCTTACCCATGCTGTGGTGGCAAGTACAAGAGTCCATTTCTCTTCCCTCTATAGCTGTAGGCATAGTCATTAAGCTCAATGAAATTTGCCCTGCACATCCTGGAGATTTTGATTCTTGGCAGTACAATGTCACAGCTTGGAAGTCAAGCACCAGACTAACTAAGAAGAAATAATGTAGGAAGTGGGGGAATTCACTACTCCTTACAGCATCTGGGAGAACAGAACTCATGCAGCCATTGATTTGAGGTAATCTAACACTTACCTGCATCTGAAAGAACAAATTTTTCCTACTGTGGGAGAGGGGTAGATGGGCTATAAACTAATTTCTTTGTCAGTACTTTGTCACTTCTTATCACAGCTGGGGCCAGAGGGCTTTGCTGAGTTCAGAAAGTAGCTCACGCTTAGATGGGCAAATGGGTGGTGAACTGAGGAAAGTGACCTCGGAAAAATATGCCCTCAAAGCAATATTCTGCACCCAGGCAACACTGCAGTACACAAGCACCCTCACTCAGAAGAGCAGCTGCTTTGCCCTCTCTATTTACTCAGTTACTTCCCTACAATTTTGGACATTGCTTCTTGTATATTTTATCACTCCTGATGCCTTGTACTGTGAATATTTTATATAGAATCGCACTGCTCTGCCACGGGGGGCTGAGACAACAGGAAGGTGCTTACCAGAGCTACCACGCTAAATAAGTACAGAGCAGAAGCCCATAGGCTGGGTGTTGGAGCTGTTGCTAAAATACTCTGTCTTGTTAAACCACAGCGTGCCCTGCCTTAAAGGGGAGGGAAGTCCATGCATGTCATGTGGGCATCATACAGGCATGAAGCACTTGGGCTGTGCTACCATAGAGAGGTGTTCACAAAGACTGTCCATGTTTCTGGTGCTTCACTGACCATACAAGACGCAGCAGGAAACAAGCATCCTGGGCTCAGCACTTACTCTAGGCAGAAAATGCTCCCTGAGGCACCAACCTCCTTTTCTGGCTAGAGTTTCTCAGTTTTTTTGTATGCTCTTCTGTAATTTGTTTTAATTTTCTAATGAAATCTATGTGATGAAATGACACAATCGTCCCATGTGGGACTTGAATAGAGCAGCTCATGCTTGTCATTAATTAGCTGGGTTTCAGTTCTTGATTTTGAACTGTTTGAAGCAATTAAGTTTGTGTGAAGGCTTAATCACAGAAAGTAACCTGAATCCTACACTCAGTAATGTCAGTAAAAGTCCCACCGGGCAATACATTAGCTGCTTCCAAATGTTACTTCTGATGACCTGCTCATATTATTTAACTGATTTGCGCTGAAAGCAGACTGTTGATTGCAACAAACAAATGAGCCTGGTCGGTAGTCAGTGTCAGATCCTGGAGATTTTTCTCATTACAGTGTGTTAGAGAAATTTTCATTACCATTTCCCCTGGCCAGCTGTTCAAAAATGGTTGCTCTCCTTTAACACACAATCTCTTTCTTCAAAACAGAAAATTTTTCTTCATTAGCTTACCCCTGAATTAAGATGATTTTCACTGTTTTTCCTGTGTCTCCTCTGAGTGCCACAGCAGTTAACAGCTGGTGCCTTAAGAGATCAGCTGTCTTATCTCATGCCAGTTGCGTTATCTGTTTTATATCTAATTGCCTTCCCATCTTAGAAAATATTCCTAAATTCTTGGTTTCAATATAATAAAAATATTACTTCACAAGTCAGGATGTTCTGAGGATACTATTCTCCCAAATAGCCATATTTTATTTATTTATTTTTTTAATCTGAACTAGAGTTTTCCTCCATTTTTCTTTCCCCTCCTTTAGGGCACACGACAAATAAGACCTTACTGGGGACAGAAACAAAACTGTAGATAACCATACTGTAGAAAGACGTAGGAAAGGGAAGAGAGTACCTTCCTTCTGAGTTCCTTGCCACTAAATTGCTGTCACTGCAATGGCTCAGGGTGCAGTAGTAAGTGTAACCATCCAGAAAAAGAGAACTAAAGAGTACTAAAGAAGGAAAGGACTAGAATGAAATGAATGACTTTGCTGAAATAAAGATTATGCAATTTCCCTAAACATTACATTTGTGTTTGTTTAAAATGAAACAGGTCACAAAAATACTAAGAGGTGGGGAGATGCCTGTAAGTAGAAGTTGAATATATTCTTTTAGGCAAGATGTGGACAGCAGAGACAAGATAACTCTCAGTGAAGTAGAGCATCATAAGATATTTTGGAGTTTCTGCTCAATCTTGCTTACTTTGTGAGACCAAGGAGAGCCACTCAGTGAAAATTAAATGAAATCTTTCTTACCCAGCAGATAATGAATCTTTGGCGCTCACTGCCGCAAGATGACATTGCTCTCACCCATGTAAAAAGAAGGTTTAAAGCTTTCCTGACTATGGAGGATCAGATCAGTGAAACAGGAGATTCCCTTAACTAGCCATTCAGTTTTAGGTGAACTGAACATCTTACATCCAAAGACTGAACAAATTAAAACATATATATTATGTTTAGTTCCGCATACTGGCAATGTAATATAGGTAGTGCAACACTTTCAATTTTGTTACCATACATGCCTCTTCTAAGAAGGTTCTACAGCTTTTTCTTTCTATGTGAATTTGTCTATGTCAATATGAGTGAAGTCTTTCCTGAAAGAGCAGAAATAATTCACATCCTAGCAGAAATTAGCAGGATAGCCCTTCTTTCCTGACCGTCAGAAGCACAGTGGTCCTGTTTGCATGTTGTTCTGAAGCAAGTGCTAAAGGGAGATAAGGTGTGTGCTATGCCACCTTTAGTGTGGCTATAATGCTCGTTTCATTTAAGGGCTGCTGGAATTGTGTTGCCTTTCTTCAAAGTGGCCACCTATATGTCTTAATGCTGTACATTTGTAGAAACAAGCTGTTGTGCATTGATAAGGGCTTAAGTAGATTTCAAAGTGCTGCTATCTCAGTTTGCCAGCCTCTAAATGGATTTTACTTGATTTTCTGTCTCTTTGTATTTCTCATGCCATTCTGAGAGGTTCATAACTATGTACACTCACATGCACACATAGGTATGTATTCAACAACAACAAACACATGCATACACATGCATAGATGTGTGTGGAGGGGTCATCGTGTATATGTTTAGCATTTTTGGGGGGCTAAAAAGGATGTCTGATCTCTGTTGTATTAGTACTTTCTTTCCTGTCCAGAAAACAGGGGTTAGCAGTGAGATGGTCAAATGCATAGTGAAAGCAGAGCTGCCCTCTGAGGGTGCAGGAAGGAGAGGTATTTTTCAAATTATTTCTTTGCATACATGTTAGTGTGTGTAAATCTCATCCAATTGAATTAGCTGAGTCCTTTCAAATCACTCTGCTGATGACACCCATCAGGATGAGTTCAGAAGTTAAGCCTTTAAAGTTCCATTCACGCAGCTGCTGAGCACTCAGTGGACGTGTTTGCTGCTCTGCAATGGCACTACTGTATGTTGGATAAGGAAGCCAGTAAGTAGCACTCAAATAGAAAATACAGCATTTCTTCAGGGCTGAGATGGTCAGTTTGAAGGGGCCTACTGTGGATATTTGCAGTCTTCTTCCTCAAATATTTCTCTAAGATATTCCTCTTCTCTCCATTTTATAAGAAGATCCTTTTTGTATCTGTAGACATGTTAAACCTTTTGCTTTTTGCCAGTTCCTCTGAGAAATGCCTTACAATGTCTTGTGTCCTGTGACAGTTTTCTTGATAATCTATCTCTGCTGAATGACATACTATCTTTGCTGAAGAGCCCCACTTTCTCTAAATACAAAAGGATACAAGTGATATATGCTCATAATGACAACTTGTCACCCAGAAATATGTGCAGATACTATGTCTGCAAGGTGTTGGACCTCAGTGGACAACATCTCTCCTGCTTCGACTTGAACTTGCAGCACCTGCTGCAGCTACTTAGTGACTTGACAGGCAGCATACATCTCTGCCATGTGTTGCATTTACTGGACAAAGTCAGATGCCAACATCACTGATTGCACACCTCAAGTTACAAAGTGCCTTGATTTGATAAATGCCTTATGGCTAATAGGCAGGGGGGATAACTGGAAACAACTTTCAAGCCCAATGCCTGTGGGACCTGAGTTATCCTTGCTGGATGTTTTGACATTTTGTAATTACAAACAGCAGACTCCAAGTCTCTGGTGCTGACTAAACCAGGTCAAATGCATGAAGCTGTGAGCATATGAGGGAGGCAGGAAGAGTGATTTTTTCCTCTCTGAAAGACAACGGTGACTCTGAATACTTGAAACAGTCACAAACAGGTTTCCTAGTTCAGAGGTGGCGCTTAGTATTGATTGCGTCAGGTCTGAGTTGAGCTGAGCTCTCATGATGTTACTGTAACATACTACTGGTTGGGAAATACACAAACAGGATGTGTCTAGTGGTTGCTGGCTGTAGCTTGTAGCTTGCTTGCATTCTTGTACTTACAGGTGATTTAATCTTCTTGCAAAGGGCTGACCTGCCTAATTTGCTGAATAAATCCTGTTTCAGTGAAACATCTTGGAATAATGTTTCCTACAGAAACAGGCCTGGCCTGAACATGTTTCCTAATGACACTGGTGGTGGGATCTGAGCTAGATTCATGCCTGGTATTTCAGATTACTTCATGTATTGTGCACATCATGCACACAGGAACGCCCGATTGGTGAGCTGATAATCAAAGGCAGGTTTCCTAGATAGGTGGAAAGGCATATAGGCGAAACCCTTACATACGCTGCTTAGCTTGCTTCTCCTCATCCCTGAAATCACATTTTTCTGATCCTTCCCCTATTGTTCCAGCAGCATTACTTTTGCTTTACTCCTGGGAAGTTGGAGTGGAAATGTCACTATTTATGTCTTTAATACATGGAATAACTTGACTGATTCAATGAAATAGTTCCCATTACTCTGAGGATTTTGAGCCAAATCTTCACTTTTCCGGCATTGGGAACAGGAAGTGTGTCCCTTGTCCTTGGTTGCTGATAGGTATTGTAATCATCTGGTCCCTGGAGTTGGACCTGCTGTCAGCCATGGTCTGAGAGACGCAGGTGGACTGCAGAGGTCTGGAGGCAGGGGAGCTGAACAGGAAATACCGTGAGAAAGCTGTCTGCTGTGACTCCAACAGGGATGAGGTCAGGCCTTCTTCATATCGAAAAGTCTGTAACAGGAGATGCTTTTCATACACTGCTCTCCAGTGGCCCTTAAATCTCCTGCTAAGAACCCTGCCTTTGCCAAACTTTAAGGACCATAAAGGGAGTTTAATATTATATTATGCTTGTTTCTCCCAGAAGAAGCAAGGGAAACATTAAGGAGGGATTGTCCTGCTGGCTGACAGTTACTCATTTTTTATGAGTTTTTCGAAGTCCAGATCATGAGTTTATATTCTCAGGCTGTATTATTCTTCCCAAGTTTGTTGAGGCCTGCGCATCTTTTCTCAGAAGGGTTTCCTCTTAACCTAAGCCATTATCAGTCATATAAAAATTAGCATGACACAGCAGCTCATTGCAAATCTAAGGGCAGGCACAAAAATGTCCTGCCCATGGACCAAAAAAGCTGATATTTTTTTTCCTGAGGAAAGAGATATTGCAGCTACAAATGTTCTGTTTCTCTGCTGGGGGTGACTCATGTAGTAGCTTGGATAGCTCATCCCAAGAACGCTGTTCTCCCTGTAACTTCAGTGAAATAAATTAAAATGCATTATAATAATAGCAATATCTGATATATCTGCTGCAGATAGGCAGAGCTGCAGATTTTAGGAGAGCAAATATGCTGGCTTCAAAGAGCTATTATTATGAAGAAAATAGGAAGCACACAACCTAGGTGTAACAAGCAAGCCCTTCTCTCATGCACTGCGCAGCCTTTGGGAGAAAAATGATGTGGTTTGCTTTGTCTCTAGACAAAGCTAGAGTTGAAGCAGTGGCTAGAATTGAAGCAGCAGCTACAGTTGCAGCAGTAAACCAGACTCCCAGACACTGCCCAGCAGTCCATTGCCTTTGCAGGCACCGTACAATTTATGTGCTTTGTCAGTACCTGGCAGCAGGAGCCATGATTATAAAAAAGAAAAGTATTTGGATCATATGTATTACTCTGCTGTTTTCTGACATGGTTGGGGTAAGGAGAGAAAGTCACAATGAACCCTACTTGCTGGTGCCCTTTCTTGCAGGTATTGATGGGAGTGCGGATGCGTGGTTGAAAGGCAAAGCCCTGAACAGTCAGGCTACAGAACAGCAAAAGCAAAGCCACAGGAAACAACTAAGATGTGTTTGTCAGATGCAAACATCAGGCTCTGGCTGAGGGCCTGGAGGCAGTTTTGAATCACTTTGGTCCTCATGCTCTGGTCAGGCATTAGGCTCGCTACTTTTTCCTCCCTGTGGGACTGGCTATGAAATTAAGCATCTTGCAGAAGGTGAAAATACCACCGTCATTAAAGAGGAATACTTTTAGCATGTGACAGAGGATGGCTGAGTCCCACAGGTTTCCTAGGCATGTCTTTCACAAGCATGCAGGGGCACGGTGGGAGGTAGGGGATGCATGATGCTGGAGTCTGCCACATCCTGTTTGTGTCCTGTTTGAGAGAAATGCTGCCCACATTGATAAATCAGATAGTCCAGTCTGCAGCTCTGCCAGGAGGAGGCATTCAACAGCTCTTCTCATAAACCTGGATTCATGATAGGTATTTCTCACCCAGTAAGCCTGTACATGTAATCTGAACCAAAAATCTACTTGTAGTTAGCACCCTTTAAATAGAAATTATATCTACCTCATTACAGTCATTGCGGCTAATAATCAGTGACAGATGTCTGAATAAAACCAGGAAGCAGCAACACAGCAGAGGAGAGTGTGTTGCCTGTGCTGCCTTCAGCGACCAAGTTCTGTGTGTCGCTTCAGTAGGGGGGACTGAGCTCATACTGTGACTATAAATTGCACACCTCTGCTTCTGTTTTAAAGTATCTCCATATGGGAGTGAAGAGATACTGAAAGCTACCCTAGATTCTTCTGTTACTGGCATTGATCCCAGAATGCAGCATGCTGAAACTTTGAATTTACCATTGCAGAGATGCTGGAGGAATTGCTTATCATAGAAAGAAAAGTCTGTCTTTCCTAATAAATAAAAAATACATGCAATGTTTCTTAGAAGTAGAAGTGAGTTCAACGAAGAGACAAAACTGAAATCACAGAAGATATTTCTGACGTGTTGATGTGTATAGCCTTAGTCATCTGCCTTCTGTTTTTTTATGCTAAGGTTTGAGAGCTAAAGATGCATTGGAAGATGTAGGAAATTGCAATGTTGAAATTAAAAAAAATAAATTGGATTCAGATGAGCAGGTAATCTCCCATGCTTTTATTTGCCTGTGTCTGTATATTCTAGTCTTACTGAGATAAGCTAAATGGAAAATAAGGACTCTGAGCTTGTAAATTCATGAAAAGCTGGCTTCAGAGTACCTCCCTTGATTATAAAATTTTCGTTTCTTCAGTTGCTTGGTGACATAAATCACCCCATCATGGTTAGAGAAGAAAACCATTTGATTCATGCAATTTCCTGCATTTTAAATTGTATATTTGTTTGCTATGTTTATAATCTGTGTAAATAACCTAAACCACTGTTTAAAGAAGACAAGCCATATAATACAGAATAACTCACCATGTGCATCCAGACACCTTGAAAATCAGTGTGGACAATTTCAAAGCAATTAATGAACAAAGATTCTTTGCTTTAGTCAGCTTTAATGAACTACGTTTTCTTACAGCACTGATCAATCCCTCTCTGGTGGTCAGAGATAACTAGGAAAAGGCCGCTAAACTCAGAAGCATGAAAAGCTTTGGAAAATCACATTTTAGGAGAGACCCAGAAAAAAACTCTAATTGACTAATTTGCATCCTAGCAGACCAACTGTCATCAGTGGTTTAGTAAGAATATCGCCTGTGTTGCACTACAGATACTTTGAAGAATCAGTTGCAGAGCACTGACAGGCATGTGCATTACAATCATGTACATTTTTTTGTCATTTCATAGAATCATATCATAGAATGGTTTGGGTTGGAAAGGACCTTAAGATCACCTAGATTCAATCCCCCTTCCATGGGCAGGGATGCCCCACCCTAGACCATGTCGCCCAAGGCTCTGTTCAACCTGGCCTGGAACTCTGCCAGGGATGGAACTGGAGGAATGCTGGGCGAATGGCTTTGAATAAATGGTAGTGAATCATACGGCCTGGCATGCACGCAGGACATTTCAGTTAGCTTTGTCAACTAATTCCCAGCTTTCTGGATGACTTGTACTTGCTGTACAAGCTGGCAGAAAAACTATCACCTCTCCCACAAGTTAGTTTTGGCCAGCTTTGTTAGATGACTGTCAGTCCATAATGACAATGTGTGTCTTGAAGGGCTTTGCATCATTCTGCTGGACTACAGAAACAACAGAGGTCTGCTAACAAGGTAGCAAAGTGAAAAGTGTTATTTTGATATATGATCTCTCAGGATGTTTTTTTAAGCAGCTAGGACAAAGAGAGATGTTCATGAGCCCAGTGGCACACAGGTGAAGGCTCTCACCAAAAACTTGCTGTGTTTTCTAAGGCTTGTGAAAGCACAAATCTGAGGACCTCTGGGCAATGCAAAAGAAAAAAAAGAAAAAAAAAGAGAGTAGAAAAGGAAGTTCTGTCAGCCTTTCCATTTCTGTGCAATTCCTTCCCTACTTACATTTTATGTAGGTGAACTAGGCCACCTAAACCCTAAATCTAACTATGACTTATGCTTGTGCCCCCCCAGTTCCAGGTGTCTGGTACTTGAGTATGAAGCTGAATACCTGGACACAGTTTCCTTACTTAATGTGCCTAAGTACTTGTGAAGTTAATGGTTACCTGTGAGTTGTCAGAGGTTATCAGTGACTGATGGGGTATACATGCATAAAAAGCTTGGGAACGTGGGCTAGAAGCAAGATAAGCTAGTGGAAAATCAGTCCTGGAAAGCTCAGCACTCCCAAAGTGTGGTGTTAAACACCACCTGAAGAACCAAAATACTGTTGGATTTGTTGGTTCTGGGGTTTTCATTTTGGTCCAGCTCCAGCTTCTAGACAATATATGGATCCTTGTGTGGCTCCGTCTCAAATCCTCAGGTTTTGAGCTAGCATTGGTCACACCTTTAGTCTAATCTGTATGTGAGAAAGAACATTTAAATACCTTCAAGGATCTCAGCTTTTTCATCCCAGAGAAATGTGAAAACAGAGGTGGCAATCCTCCTGATATCATATCAAGAGATTAAAATATGAGGCACTCAGGTTCTGGAGTAATGGAGAACATATGACTGCCTGAGGATGACTAGAGGGTGTTTATAGGAACCAGCACTTGAACCAGCACTTCCAAAATTTCCTGCTCAGCTAGATCACTTTTTATCAGCTTTGCTATACTTACAAGCGCCTGCCCATGTGTTATCTTTTAAAAACACAAGAGGAAGTGTGATTTGGCAGGCCTATGGGTTTTACATGTCCACAGGCAGTTCCCAACTATCTCTCTAGAGAGTAACCCCCATGTTTCTGTTCTCACCTTACTTGACTCTTTTTCCCCAGCGCTGCTCTCTGCTCCTGTGTCTAATAGTGTGCAAGTTTTCTGTGGGGAGGATGCCAACTGCTTTTGAGTACTAATATTTTAGGAGGTGTGCAGATTCTGCATATGAAAACATAGTGGCTGCAGATGATCTGAATTCTGCACCTTCCTTTACTGACAGTCTCTGACTCCCTTGTGTAGCTCCAAAATGGTAGACCTGTGATTGCACCATCTATATCCAATCAAACATATGGCAGCACGGAGTGATCCTCAAACTTTCTAGCATCATCTCAATGCTGTTATCCTAAATTACATGTGGGACTGATTGGTGAGTAATTTCAGAGTGTTACCTTGCTATTCTCTGCTGTCAGATCAAAACCACTGAAACTGGCAGGCAGGTAGGATGTCGCCCTTAATTCCTCTGCCTTTCAGAAGCCTCAGCTACTGGAGAAGATTACCGGTGCTGGTTTATTCCACTGACCTAACTTAGACTGTAGGCTTTTTGACTGCGAAGCATGAAGTATGTGCATTTAGAAGATTCTACATTTCTTCTCTCTGTTCCCCCTGATTAAGGAACATAGTAGTCAGCTGAATTCTGACAGAAGGTTTTCTATGGTTCAGGCCTCTTTAAGAAATCCTTGCCAATTCAGCCACACTAACCATTGCAAACTGGCTAGTTGTTACAATGCAAGACGGAGCTGAACAGTGAGAGGAGCTCTTTCACACTCTACCAGTGACAATCTGAGAAAGAAGAAAAGCTCACAGCTTCTTTTCCTGGGTGAAGCTTTAAGCATTCACTATCAAAGAAGTAGTGAAAACTTTTGCTATTGGTTCATATTTTCTAGATGACTTTTATAAGGCAAATCTCTATTTGAATGGTGTCAATTGAAAGAGTGGGTCATGAGTCCAAAGCCGCTGGTAATCAAATCACATGTGGTCCACATGGATTTATTTCAAAACCTCAACAATATTGTGGAATAAATATTTTGTCAGACTTTCAAAATGAGAAGCTGCATCTCAGGAAATCCTTCTTCCCTAAAGCTATCTGCTTTGTGTGTTAACTTATTTTATATCATGTGTTGCGCAGCAGCCTTTCTCACATGGCTTCTCTTTGTGGTGGTAGTGGATGCTGCCAGAACAATGTGCTCCCATCCCTTTATCTGGCCTTGAGAGCTCCTCTTTCTATCTTCCCAGTAGATCCCTCTGCTGCTGCTCTGTGCTCCAGAAGTACCACACATCTGGAGCTGTTCTTTCAGGATGTGGTGTCTCAAAATTCTGTAGTCAGAAATCTACATCTAACCTAATTGATGCACATTGCTTAGATGACCCAGAAAAGAAGCCCACAGTAGACCTGGAAAGGAGGAAAGTCACTCGCAAGAATTTGCAGGCACTGAACTGGTTGGAGCTTTCTCTGATTTCAACTGTTACAACTGTGGAATTATAATTTAACTTTGACTTCAATCTTTTGCAGCATTTTCCCAGTCATAAGTTTCAAACAGGCATCTCACACTGTGTAATGGGATTCACATTTCTCCTCCTTTATTTACCAGTCTTAGGCTTCTGCAGTTTTATGTAGAGTTGCAGCACTTGCTGTCTCATACTTGGAAATAATTTCCCACAGATAACCTATAGGTAACAAACGCTTGCTGTTTGAGTCAGCCTATAATTTTTTTTTTTTTATGGGAAGTGGCAAGTGAGTGCACATGTGTTATGTCTTTAACCTCAATAAAGCATCACTTCAATCATACTACTTTTAGCAGTGACAGATGGAAAAGTTGTATATTTTTGACCTTTGGAGAAAAATGCCTCAAATTTTCATCTTGCCTTTGTCTTTTTCTGGTTTCTGATGGAATTTTGGTAGTTAGAATTATTTTAATGCATATTTATTTCAAAGAACAAATGTATAAGTGAATAGGGTTATTGTGTCATAATCTGCTTCAGGAAATCATTGTGTCAGAATGGTAGCTTTTCTTCCAGTACCTAATGACTCTTTACAGAACTGTTAAAACATAGAACTTGTACAAAAAATGATCTTTTATGCAGGATTTGAGAAGTCTTTAAACACAAAATCTTCGACTGACTTATTTAATCCAAATGGAGGCTGGGAAGGCTTGCTTAAACCAAAATATGATGTTCTCTCCTTACATTGTACCTGTTCCCCCTTCTTATGCTTGAAATGAACTATCTTTCGTTGCACAAAACCGATTTTCTATCCTGAAAGCATCAGCGGTGTTTGTAAAGCTACTTGTTACATCGCCATCTAGTGATTTAAAACATTGCAAACCTCATCTGAAGAGGTTTTCTCCGATGAATGATTAAAAGTCACAGTGCTAAAGGCACTTGCCAATGCAGTTGCCAATGCTTATATGTGGAACTCATCACTGAGCATGAGTGACTTCTTAGTATTTGAGCAGATAATCTTTCCTCTGTTGTTGATGTATCTTTATACGAAGTGGATGCAAGTAGAGATACACTGTAGAAAATGAGGTTCTGATTTTGATTAGGATGTTTTGGGAGCTTTTCTTTACTGAATGCTTCAAAGTAAGGTCAAGAAATAGATGCTGGGCAGGATCTGGTTCTCTGATACTGTTCACAACTGTGATGAATGGATAAGGATGTAATTTTTAACCTGAGAGACCAACAGCTCTTCTACTTCTTGTAACAAGATAATTTCTCACTGTTCATACCTCTCAGTGTTCTGTGTCTGTTCATGTGTTTTGAGAGCTGTTTTCACTTGGAGTTGGCAGCAGTGATAGTTTCATCAGCCTGTGGATAGCAAAGTGACTTTTGCTCAGGTTATGTTCCACAATCCTGCAAACTTCTTGTCTGAAAGAGATAAGATGGACATCTCAGACCTATGTTATTTCCCAAATATCTTTCTTTTTATTGGTAGGCTTTTTCAGATACAAATCTATGTAAAGTATCAGTGACTGAAATAACCTTTCTCATGAGCGTTAAACTAGTGTGCACCTACCTAAAGTATCTTTTGAGTCAACAGGAGGTGATAAGAGGTTGTGCTTTCTTAAAGTATTTTACATAGTGATACCTCTACCATCAGCGTTGGAATCCCAGAAACCATAGGTTCAGGTATGGGTCCTTCTGTTTTCAGACTGGATGCTTTGCACTGGTAATTAACTAATTAACTGGTAATTTAATGAATTAACTGCAATACCTGCTGTTCCATCCCCTTCCCCCCATCTCTTAGTTTGGCCTTTGGTCCATTTTCTTATTTACTCTCTTTTGAAGTGATGTTTGGGATCCAGTTTGGTTTTAAAAGAGAGTAGTTTCCTCACCACACAAGTATAGCTTCTGTCTGGATAGAAGACATGAGCTGGTGCCTTGAGTTGTAGTCTGCTCTGGAGCTGAGATAGTGCTTTGTAGGTGAGCAATTTTTAAAATTTCTTAGAATACTTTGGGTTTCCCAGTAAAGGACCATGGAGCAGAATAAACAATTGTCTGCTGTCAAACCGGTAGGGGAAGAGTCTGTCTATTTGGGAAACATGTTTCCCAAAGCCTGGGGCATGTGTCTGCCAGAAAAATGTCGCAGAAAGGGAATATGGCCTTTTAGATTCATGTCCTCCCATGCCGTACTGCAAAATAATGCTACAGAAAATTTGCCCCTGAGAAAGCACCACAGAAGCTTTAAAATTCAGGAACTAATTTTCTTTTTATTTTGTATCTGTGCAAGGCTAATTATTGATAAGCTGACTGCACTGATGACTTATATTATTGTGTGGGAGTCATCAATTTACCTCAATGACACAAGAGTAGGGAACAGAGACAGGGTTTTATTCCTCGGACTCTATTATGGATTTAGAACTATACTGTATGTCTTTTTTTTTACATTACTGTCAGGAGTAAATATCACCATAAATCGGGCTGTGCATATATAGACTTAGTTTCTCCTCAGATGATAGAATAGAAAATTACCCTGACTTCAAACACTGTATATGGTAGAAAGTAGTCTATGTTAGTGGAGTTTTGTTCACAGTTTGATGAAGGTCACAGGTTCCAACCCCCCTGCCATGGGCAGGGACACCTCACACTAAACCATGTCCAATCTAAACCTCTCCTGGTGCAGCTTGAGGCCATTTTCTATCACCTTATCGTTTGTTACCTGGGAGAAGAGACTGACCCCACATTGCTACAACCTTCTTTCAGGTAGTTATCAAGAGCTATAAGTTCCCTCCTGAGCCTTCTCTTCTCCAGACTAAACACCTCCAGTTCCCCCAGCCATACTTGTGCTCCAGGCCCTTCACCAGCTTCATTGCTCTTCTTTGGACATGCTCCAGAAAGTCTAAAAATGCAATGAGCCTGAGCCTTTTCCTGTTGTTATGGTATTCTTAAAGCCTTTTCATGTAAAATTCTCTGGCACTGAAGAATATGCTTGCCCAGCCTCTTTTTGAGGAACAGATTCATGCCTGGCAGCTCTATTTTGCTATATCTTTTTTACAGATCATTTAGAACTAAGCGTGACTGAAATATTATCCTGCAGCCAAATTTAGTTGAAGTTGGCCAATGTGGTTTAAAATACTGCTACAAAACGGAGACTATATGGATGTCATTTTCTCTGTAATCCCAGCTATGAGCCAGGGTATATTTGTAGTCCTCTGCTTTTGTATGAAAGCAAATTTGTATGGTGATTTTTCATCGTCCAGCACAGAAATGTTTTAGCAGACCTTTTTACTTCTAAATCAACACCACACTGGGTCTTCATGTTATCAAAGATACTGTTTGGGAAAGAAATTATGTACATCCTGATATTGAAAAGGGTATTCAGATCACACCTTTGAATTTATTCTCCTTTTCAGATATGTGTTATTAGCTGAAATAGGCACCACTCCAAAAACAGCTCAAGATCAAATGAATGAAGAAATACACAGCAATACCTTCTTTTCCCAAACAGGGGAAAGAGCATCTTCATTGGGTGACTTTTTGATCAACAAATAAAACCTAATTGTTGTGTGGTCTCTAACCAGACCTCACTTAAGAGAGGTAACAGTATGTTTAAACTACTTGACATCCTTTGATTTGTTGTTAATGTCACCTGAGACAGTAAGCAAAATTTCAAAAAGGGCCATCTGTGATGGATAGTTCTGTCCTGAGCAGTTCCACTCAGTGGTCTAACAGCCATTGGACAGTTCACCTTTGTGTACATCAGATCACGAGGCATGAAGGTGATTCTGGGAACCTTGCAATGTAAGCACCCAATATATTAATTTCTAGAGGTGCAGATTCTTTCTGCTCCATTGACTATTCTCTGAAATTAGCTGTTAAAAGTACACTTGGAGGGCAGGTCACTTTGTGTCAGAAGAGAATGTTCTCCTAGGCCATTTGTAAAACTTAACATTTGTTGGAGAAGTGTTGAGAGACACTAGCCATGATCAAATAAAACATAACTGCAAGAATGTTACATTAGTTCCTGAGGTTGAGTGGTTTATCACCATTGCTTTTGATTCATATTAGGTGAGCATCATGTCTCATACAAAATAATAATGAAATTATTGGAAATTTTGTGAAACTGTTTTATCTATTTGCAACCATCTCTTGGTGATGTTTCGAGTCCTTATTACTCAGTATGAAACATGGTGACATTGACATGCAGTGAAGAGCTGCTTGATGCACTGTCATAACACAAGAACTTGCAGTGTAAATGATTGTATGGTTTGCCTGATATAGAAACTCATATACTAAGGTTTCCGTTAGTCAGAATTCACTGGACTTGATGATCTACAAACATTTTATGAGAGACAATCCAATTCAAATGTGTTTATGTTAGGTATGACAACCATGAAGGGGTGTAGCAAAACTCCTGAGGCCATGACAGAAGTCTGTCTCAGAATCAGCTGTACTCTTTCCTTCTCCCTTTGCTCCTTGTTATACCCACCATAACTTGCTTTTCTCTCTAAGTTCTATTTTCTGTCTTCAGGCTACATGAACTACAGTAAGGAGGGAGTCTGTGGTAAGGAAAATGGCTGAGAAAAAATAACATGCAACAACTTTGTGTCCCAAGAATTATTAAAAAATACTAAAGTTTTTACGGAGAGCTGCTGTACAAGAATAAAGGGACTTGTAATATAGCTAACATATTAAAAATAATAGACAGAAGGGCACGATTAGTGAGCTGCAGCAATGCTAATTTGGATTACAATATTGTTCATTAATTACCATGATTTTGTTAGCATTTCTTTAATCAAGGCATCTGCAGTTTAAGTCTAACAGATGGTACATCTTGTAGTTCACAGTAAGAGACTGGCCATTATCTTGTGCAACCAGGTCTGAAGACATCAGAGCTAATATATGTAACTAGAGTTTTATTTTCCTGTGTGAAGTTCATGGGGCTCAGGGAAGGCAGCATCAGCATCAGACTAGGTTCCTAAAAAGAGATCTGTGGGCCAAAGTGAGGTCAGAGCTCTAAGGAGAGGTAATATTTTTGGGGAAAAAAATGGTTGTACCAGCCAAGGCCACTACAGGTGTGATACCACTTCTGCAACACTATGAAGAGGTTATTGTCTCAGGTATCATATTATCTGTCTGCCAAAAAGGTCACACAACATGAAAAGGGGAGGGGAGAGGGGTAGGAAACAAAATAAACTAAGCAGTATCATCTGCTTAGATCAACACATCTAATTAAAAGTTAGTGTCACTTTCAGTAAATCCTTAGATTGCCACATCAGCATTGTAACTGCCACAATATGGAATTTAGGCTAGACATACTCAAAAGTTATTGACTCCTGTTTTTGAAAGCATCTCAATAATACCAGTCTTCTGGGATTCCTGTTGTTTTTCAAGATATGATGCACACCACATCTTAAAATTATATTCAGTACAACTGACTGGCAAATATGAGTGATTCATGACCATACAATTCTAAAAACAGAAGGTCTAGATGCTTTGACTTTTCCTTCATACTGTTGTGGTGCTTTATTTTCTGATAATTTAGGTTTTACGTTGGCTAAGTAGCTGCACTAAATGTGCATGCTGATTTGGTTACCCTGCAAGTTTGCTCTTCCTCTGACTCTCAAACTCCTCTGGGAGAGCTAGTGTGCTAAGATGTGGCTGCAGGTCATAGTATACTTCTTTGTAGTGTAGAGTTCTCTCAGTCCACATTAAACACTTGAGTTCAGAGCTCCTTGAAGTGACTGAGTGTTGGACATCAATGAGAGAAGTGACCAGTTCCCTGCTCCCCCCACACGCAGCTACCTGCATTGTGTTTCAACAGAGATGCTCACCACTAGCTATCACAACTGCAAGCTTGCCCTACAACATACCAGGTACCAGAACAGTTTCGTATTTCAGAAGTGGCACTGTTTTCATCATGAGAGAGCTTCATATCTGGTGAGTTGCATCCCATGAGTGGGTCTATGCAGAATATGGTAGGAGGGAGCATTCAAAGGCCTTTTGAGACTGGGGAAACAAAAGATGGTGCCATTGTCAGGGGTTTGGTTACTTAGACCATGGGATTCACTTTGGGAAGCCTGGTCTACTGGAGTCTGATGGGACCAGTCTGACAAAGAAAGGAAAGAGGTGCTTGGTAGGAGACTTTTCAGGCTGGTGAAGGCAGCTTTAAATTAGATTTGTTGCGAGAGAGGGACACCGATCCATCTCAAAACTACCGGTCAGATGTCAGCACCTACAGTGAACGCTTAGAGCGATGCAGAGCTAATCCAGCCACCCCACCGAGTCAGCTTTATCAGCTTGACTCTGATGCCTATATACAACACCCATATTACAGGGAGTAAACAAGAGGAGTTAGATACGTGTGCACGTCTATGGACATATGATACCATTGGCATCACAGACACATGGTAGCATGGCTCCTGTGACTGGAGTGTTGGAATGAAAGGTTATAGGCTTTTTTTGTAAAGACAGGCTAAGCAGATGGGGAGGGGGAGTAGCTATTTTTGTCAATGATAGGTTGTGGAGTGTATGGAACTCTGCCTGGGGACAGGTGATGAGTGAACAGAGAACTTGTGGGTCAGGGTCAAAGGGAGAACTGCCATGGAGGATGTTATCGTAGGGGTCTTCTACAGACAGCCTGATCAGGAGGACTCTGTGGATGAAGATAGGATCAGATAGGACCAGCCTCATGCTCGTAGGCCCTTGACCTCATGGGGGACTTCAACCACCCTGATATCTGTTGGAGGGATGGTATGGCCCAGCACAAGCAATCCAGGAGGTTCCTTGATTGTGTGGAAGACAACTTCCTTCTGCAAGTAATAGAGGAGCCGACAAGGAGAGGTGCCGTGCTTGACCTCGTGTTCACCAACAGGGAAGGGCTGGTTGGAAATGTGATGCTCCAGGGCAGCCTTGGATGCAGTGATCATGAGATGGTTGAGTTCAAGATCCTCAGGACAGTGAGAAGAGCGTGCAGCAAGCTCACTGCCCTGGGCTGCAAGACATCAGACTTTGGCCTTTTCAGGACCCTGGTCAGTAAGGTTCCATGGGATACAGCCCTAGAAGGCAGGGGGGCCCAAGACTGTTGGTTGGCATTCAAGGATCACCTGCTGCAAGCTCAGGAGTGTTGCGTCCTGACAAGAAGAAAATGTGACAGGAGGGCCAGGAGAGATCTCTATGGATGGATAAGGAGCTGCTGAGAAAACTTAAAGAAAAAAGAAGCTTACAGAAGGTGAAAGCAAGGACAGGCTGACTGGGAGGGACATTGTTCGGGAAGCTAGGGAGCAGGTCAGGAAGGCTAGGGCCCAGATAGAATTGATTCTGGCCATGGAGGTCAAGGATAACAAGAAGAGCTTCTTTAGGTATCTTGCTGCCAAAATAAAGACCAGGGACAATGTGGGTCCTCTCTGGAAGGAAATAGGAGACCTGTCTAACCTGTATTTGGAGAAGGCTGAAGTTTCCAATGATTTCCAGGTTGGACAGACCCTTGGGTGACATGGTCTGTCTGTGTGTGAGGTGTCCCCGCCTATGACAGGGGGCTAGGAACTAGATGATCTTAAGTTCCTTTCCAACCCTAACCATTCTATGATTCTGTGATCCCTCCAAAGCTTCATTTCTCAGCACATCTACTAGGGCCAGATAGCAGAAGGTTAGGAAGGGACTCTGTACCTGAATACTTTCCTCTTTTGTTGGTTGTTCCCAGTGGTCATGGTGTCCAAGCCTGTCAGCTTTCTCACAGCAAAAGAAGGAGAAAAATTGCGCATTTACTACCCTTCAGGCTGATCCCGCCAGCCAAGGCTAAGTAGTGAATGTATCCAGTAGATGGCACCAGCAGTACAGAGTCTCCAGACAACCTGGCGGTCTCCTGCTAGGAACCTGAAATCCCACGAGGGCTGGCTAGGTTAGCTCCAGTCTGCTCTGGCTGGGCCGTCTCCACACTCAGTGAACAAGTTTCTGGCAGCTCCACTGTCTGCACATTGTACAGAGGGATTTTCTTCTCCAAGCTAGGGATATTGCATGGTTATGCTGTGCTCAACCTGACCCCAGGTGGCATATATATATCTCTCCAGGTGTTTTGGGGTGGTCAAGACTTCTGAAAGCATCAGCCATGTAAATTTGACAGGGCTGTGGGCAGCTATGCCATGGATTTGAGGAATAAGTAAATGAAGAAGTACAAAGTTGGTGAGCTATCTGTCACAACTTACATCTGATACAGTCCTTCATAGTCCAGGCAGCACTTTTGAGGCTCATCTCAGAATGAGGTCTGGTACCTTCAGCTCATATTAATTCTGGTTTCCCCACTCCTGCCATAAGAAAAGCTACCTGGCTGAACAGCTTTGTCTTTCTCTGCAGCCTCCTTATTCCGTAGTGTACATCAGGGTTCCCACTACTCACACTGTCAGAATTGGCATTAGCTTTCAGTGTTTTCATATGTACACAAATAAATAGATGCATAAATATATCAATCTTTCTAATCCACCTTTTTAAAAAAAAAAAAATGATTAATTCCCATCTCCTGATCACCTCTGTGGGTTGTTGATGAGTTTTTAGTGTTATATTGTGCACCACAAAGCTTGACGCACACTCCAGCTCCTCACTGCACTATGTGCTGTTCACATAAAAACTTGTCACTGCACAGGTGGTTTTGCAGCATTTCTTTGAGAAGCGGGATATGGAAACAAGAGCATGGGGAAGCAGTGATGCTGCTTATGCTGCTAGCACCTACTGAAGAATATAGGGCTTTATGAGCTCATGGGCTTATCAAGCCAGATATTTTCAAGAGCATGCGCATTTTTGTACCAAAACCAGTCTGAGTACTAAATCACATTGCTTCCCAAGCACCCACTCTAATCAGCAAGGGTTGAGATTGGTGCTCTGGCTCATCTTTTACAGCAGCCTGCCTCAATGTTTCCTAGAGGGGTAGAGACACAACCAATACCTGACAATACCAGAGTCCCTTCCTAACCTTCTGCTATCTGACAATACCAGCCATGTCAGGTATTTAATGCAGGTATTGTTTGTATATGAAAGAATTATATTAGGTCAGACCTCAAGCTTAGTGACCAGTGGAAGGAAAGTACAGATAGATAATCTTCCTGCATGATCTTCCACAATGGATTTTGTCCCGTATCAGTAAAATTGCACTAGGGATGAATTCGATCTGTGACTTGTGCAATAGATAGTGTAGAAAAAACAAGATAGTTTTATGTACTCTAGAAAAAGACCAAGCCAAGTTCTTTGTGAAGAGGGTTGTGGTTTGGCAAAAGTCTTGACTATGATCTGGGTTAACTGAATCAATGAATTAGAATTTTCTGAATGTATGGAGGTTGTCTAGGCTAGAGAACTTAGCAACAGCGCTAAGTGCATTGATGCACTTAAGTATAAGTTTGGGGTCCTTTTGTATTTGATTTCCAGTTTGAGTCTTTTGGGTGTACTCCAGGTTTGAAGCCACACACATATAAGGTCAAGAAACTTCTTAAAGTGAAACCTCAATTTTTTATTTGCTGTCAATTCACCAAAGTGAACTAGAGTGGTGTAAGTCCCATCTTAGAGCAATAACTTTACCTTGAGGGGTGGTATTGGTGGTAGGGATGCCAGAGAAATAAGTGCATCATATTCTCCACCCTAGAACAGATACCGCACCCAACTGGCTTTCCTGTCATTCGTCTTTCTTTCCCTGTGAGGGAGCTATTGGTCTCTTTTCACAGTTTTGAATACTGTCATAAAACCAGGTGTTAGCTGGCCAAAACCAGGGAGCAAGGCAGGTATGAGGAGTGACAGGGAAGCCGGTGGTTAAGAAGCTTTGTTTCATATATCTGGCTGAATCACAGAACGAAAATGGCATTAATCAAGGTACAGTAGCCTGGAGACAGGCTCAGGAAGGAAAAGACAACCTGGAATGTTATGGGTAACCTAGATGCGCATCTACATAACCCCCAGCAGAATTCACATTGTGCTAAACTTAGAAAACTCTGTTTTTCTAAGCTGTGTATTTCTGAGTGGATATTTTATAAGATGAGCCAGACAGTCCCCAACTGTGTTTTTTCTGGAATTATGATGTTGCCACTTCCTTAAATAGGATTTTTTTTGCCTGTGAGTTTCCTTTTGATTGCAAAGTAAACAAGTTATGCTAACACCCAGGATGAAATCAGAAACATTTGGGACCACAAGCCTAGAGCTTTTTAGGTTCCAACAAGAGCAGGTTAATATAGCAATTTAACATATATTTTTCCCCTCCAGAAGTATGTTAAGCTTTATGCCAGCTGATTTTAACTGTGTTTTTTATGTCTCCAGGAGACTTTCAGAGATCTGAGGATCTGAGCCAATTTATGAATTTCTTCTTTATTGGTTCTTAACTCACACACTATTACATTCAAACTCCTCTTTCACTGTCAATCTTTCCAGAAGATCTCAGAACACACCAAATCACCAGGTATCTTAAAACACACACCACAGTACATCAGTTTTCTCTCCACTTTCAGAGTTTTTGAGTTGCAGTTCTTCTATGTCTTCCACCCTTCCTATGCAGCTAGGAAGTCTTGAAATATGTTTTATTTCTTCTTTAAGAAAATTGAGCTTCTTATCTATTTACGTACCTCCAGGATGTGTAGACAACATGATGAAATTCTCAGTAAAATTACAGGACTGGTAATACTATTTTCCTGCTGCTTTGGAAGTCATATTTAAGTGTTCACTGTTTTCTGAAAGTGATTTAGCATGACTGTCAACTGAGACTCATAGGAATGACCTAACTGATAAAAGACTACTGCAAGGGATATGAAGCTCATATTCATGTTGCTTGTTTCATATTCATCCACTGAATGAACGGACTGCTGAAGTGTTCCATAGTAAAAAAAGACATAAGAAGTTATATTGCTCCATGGAAATATATTTCAAATTCTTACTCAAGTGGCAATTCCCTTGTTTCTAAGACAAAATCTGGTTTTGCTCCTTGCAGTTTCGAAATTTGTTTCAGTTTCATATACCACCTCCATGCCATTGTTTGGCAATAGAGAATTAACATTTCGTATTACTTCTCCTAAATCATATTGTATATAAAATGTTTTGAGGTGGTATCCCTGTAGGGTCCTTGCAGCCAGTCTGAAGTCACAAGAGGTTTTTGTGTGTGACTAAAACTTGTTCCATGTGAGGCATCTGTGGAACATGATGTCAGGTTCATTTAACTGCTGTTCAAGAAGAGCACAGAACAGGTGACAGTACATGGTATTACCTTTCTGTGTAACTCATAAAAATGCTCTGAAATCAAGGCAGTCTCTCAATTGCAATATGATGAGACTGCTACAATGCTGGAGAAATGTGGGTGTGATCTGTGTTATTACACCTTTGCAAACAGCCCAGAAGTAAAACAACTTGCTCAGAGCCATCCAGTGAACAAGGCATTGGGGCTAATCAAAGAAACAACACTGTTTCCAGACCTTTAATTTTAACCACATATGAAGTGATGAAGTCTTTATATCCAGGGAAACATTAAACACTTAGGGAAATGCAGCACTGAGAAATACAGCACCTAATACTGCCCAAGAGTGTCTTTTATCTCACTGTGCTGTTAATCTGCAGCATCTAATGACCAACTTGATGCTATCATAAAAATTCATCAGCTTCTATGCATCTTTAAAGACACATTTCCCTTTGAGCAGTAGTGTATTTATGTTCCCTTTAAACAGCAGGTCTATAAAAGACTAAGTAGCAGGAAATTGTTTTCGTTTGGTTTTTGTTTTGGTTTGGTTTTGCTAATAAACTTCTTCGATGTTATAAGAAGAATCTGATTTTGCATCTTCTTTCTCCTGAGAAATAATTCCCCTTTCTTTCTACTTAGGATCCTCAATAATGAAAGCATGCCAACTTCAAGAAAAACACTTTAATGTGTGTGGAGAAGGCAAGTGATTGTATGATATGGTAGCTTGACAAAGTAAATACTCATTTGTCTCCAATGTGATGATCTGTAACATATGGTTGTCCTGTCTACTCTAGAATTTTGACAGGTGCAAGTTAAAATGTGTTTCATAATGAAGGTGTAGAATCATTAGACAAAAGCATAAATGCCTCCCTGTACAGCAAGGGATGCTGGTGCTGGGGGTGGAAGGAGTAGGGGGTATGATGGCTTCCTGGTAGACAAGAAATGTTAGGTGAGACTCTGGGCATTTTTATGTGTAGAACTTGTTCATTAATGCTATATGCACTAGACAGAAGCAATCTCAGAAAAAATCTCCACAATCTCAGCCTAAACATCTACGTACCTTTTCAAGCAAGCAGCTTTTCACCCAGAATTTTCTCTGCCTCTGAAGGAATTGTGTGCAGTTCTGGTGTCCTCAACATAAAAAGGACATGGAACTGTTGGAACAAGTCCAGAGAAGGGCCATGAGGATGATCAGGGGACTGGAGTACCTCCTGTGTGAAGACAGGCTGAGAAAGTTGGGGCTGTTCAGCCTGGAGAAGAGAAGGCTGCGTGGAGACCTCCTAGCAGCCTTCCAGTATCTGAAGGGGGCCTATAGGGATGCTGGGGAGGGACTCTTCATCAGGGACTGTAGTGAAAGGACAAGGGGTAACAGGTTCAAACTTAAATAGGAGAAGTTTAGACTGGATGTAAGGAGGAAGTTCTTTACTGTGAGGGTGGTGAGGCACTGGAATGGGTTGCCCAAAGAAATGATGAATGCTTCATCCCTGGGGGTGTTCAAGGCCAGGCTGGACAAAGCCTTGGGTGGCATGGTTTAGTGGGAGGTGTCCCTGCTCATGGGAGGGGGGTTGGAACCAGATGATCTTAAGGTCCTTTCCAACCCTAACTATTCTATGATTCTATGATTCTATGAATTTAAGTGATCATGCAGTACTTTGTTGCTTGCCACAGGACTATTGCCCCTCCCCAACCACCAAAACTCCACTTTCCCCAAAAGCTCTATAGCCCACTGCCTAACTTCTGAAGGGCAGAAGGAAAAGGACTCTCAAAAACATATGTATTACTACATCAGCTACCCACTATTGATTAAAATAGCTTGAAAAACCGTAAAAAGCATAGAAGACAGTCATATTATGTGTCTCTAAATTGACAAGATACTGGACGTAATCAGCATGGAAGATGCCCTGGGTGTAGTTGTAATATGCAAAATGAATTAACTGGTTAAACCCCCGAAACACTTTGGTAAAGGAAGGTCAGAAGGTTTCAAGTAAGGCTGAAAAGAAATTGCTTAAAATTTGAAATATTCTAGACTGTGGTAACAGCGTACACACTATCAGAATTTCAGCCCAGCTATTTAATATGTAAGGCCAGAATGGGTAAATTAGAAAGAATTCTAAAAACTTTTAGCTAAAACAATGAGTACTTGGTCTTAAGATGGAGCTTTTACATATCTGGATTTTACACTCTCTTGCTGTTCAGGAATAGGGATTATCTTTTTGCTGAGTGCTACCTTATACTTCCCAGTTATAAATTGCCATGAATGATGTGAATATTCTCAGTAGACTACACCTGCTTCACACTTAGCATTTTGCTCTTTGAGAATATCAGTGATACTCTCTGTCTCTCTCTACTCTGGCTGGATTGCTTTGAACAACGAACCATTGAGACTGACCTGACAAGAACAAGCAGGATGATATTCCTGGCTTCAAAATATGAATTCTGTAAAACATTGCAAGGTGTGGGTGACCATGGGTTAAAAAAGCTAGCATTACATCTGGCATCCTATGATCCATTTCACACTAGTAATTCCAGGGTTATTTCCTTGCTGTGTAAATTAGTGTTTATATATCAACAGTGTGATAGTGAATGGAGTTTGATTATTCCATTGTACCAGGTCAAAACATAGTTCTGAAGAGATATTTTTGCTATTATAAAGGTTAAAAATGTAAAGCACTATAACCTCACTTGCAGGTTTTACACAAATTGTGAGTGGGCTGCCACAAAGAGGTCACAGGATGGGACATGACAGGTCAATGACGACATTCATTCACACTGGACACAAGAAACAGCAGATTGTACTGAAATCCAAAATTATTCATCTTGAAATACAGTAATCTGAAGTCATATGAATTTTTTTCTGTCCTTCAGGCTGAGAATATCGTTCAACATAGTTAGTACAGATCATCTGAATTTAACTCAAAATAAGAGAAAATCCTGACAGTAACAGTGGGAATTTAAGATTTCAGAAGACAGGAAAAAAGAAATTAAAAGAACTTCCAAAAACAAACAAACAATCAAACAATCTGAAAAGTTCTTTAAATTCCAAGTTTGTGGGGTTTTTTTCTTTATTTGGTGTCAGAGTCATGAACAATAATCTTTACTTAATTTCAAGTAGTTTTGACAGGTTCAGTTTAATTGCTATTTTGTGCTATTACTTATGATAAAACCCAACCAAAATTACAGGGGTATGGGGTAGTTTCTCTTTCCTAATTTCTTTTTGAACTTTCACTAAACTACTTCTTTCATATCTCTTGAGAAACTATCTGTGAATTATGATGACATCTCTTGGCAAGTGCTGTCTTCAGAATCATGTAGCTGTCAAAATATGTGATGAAGTCAAATGGCCTCAAGAGAGGAAAATGTCATCCGTTTGTCATCATGACAAGTGATATATGTCTGTGAGATAGTCCAACAGATTAAAGTTTATCACAAGAATCAAGAAACTTACATTAATGGTCGAACTTCCTCACTTGACAGTCTACCAGCTGTGTCCTTCTTCCTTTTCTTCCTCACTCTGCACTTCCCCCAAGATGATTTTACTGATTCTGTCAATGTGAGATTTTGACCTGAGATCCATCCATCCAGCAAAGCACCCTGCTATTTCCTTGAGGGCTCTCACACTGACTGTATTTTCAAAAGGCAATGGTTAGAGTCAGGCAGGATACCTCTGCCATGCACCACATGCCGTGACACTAACCAGATACTGATCTAAGAGCTGATTGCAACTGGAGAAGGAAATTGAGTTCAGCTCCTCTGGAAGTCATCCCCAGGACTGCTCTTCTTGGATTCAACAGCTCTGTGGCAGCAATAGTGAAAAATTTGCTATGAGGCTGTTGACGTTATAAAATCACAGCTCCCTCACCCTCTTTGCTAGGTCATATTCTATATGACCTATGACCACCTTGATAACATTAAACTCTTCAGGACTGAGATACCTGAAATGGAACAAAAAGACTAGGCAGTTTTGAGAATTTCATGCAATGCTGTTGGTAGCTGTTCTGTGTATGTTTATTAGTTTTGTTTTCACAAGTGGAACGCAAGAAAGAAAAGATGTTAAGTCTGAGATGCTGATATAGAAAACGGGTGTTTCTGCAATGCAGGAACAAAAGATCATTGCATGGACAGTAGTAAAGAAGAGGTGTGCTTCTTAGTGAAACATCTGCTGTGTATGTTATGCTAAGAGTTAAGCTCGGTGGAAATGTTGGTTTTGCTTGAAATTCCTCACCGTCCATCATTGTTTCCCAGTGGGGCTGTATCTCAGTACAGAGATGTTGCAGGAATTTTAAGGGATTGTTAACAGCAGCTGTGGTGTACAGGGATGCTCTGTTTCTGTGCTGCCTGTGGTACTCCCTATAGATGTGCTTTGATCTAGGTCTCGCCTCCTCACACACTGAAGCTGTAGTCTGGAAAGGAAATAAAGTTAAAAATATTCCCATTGAGATCTTTCTCTGTGTTCTTGGATGTTCAGTGGATGATATTCATAAATAGCAGCATCCGTGACATGTCCAGAAGATCACAGTCATTCATATTTGAGGAACAGAAGATCATTGTCCCCATGCTTTGCTGCACCAAGTAACCAGGCTGTCTGCCTTAGCCGATCAAACAGAAGCATCCTGATGTCTTTGCTGAGATGACAGGGACTGAGTTCAGACTCCAGAGATACTGAAGTGTAAAATAAAATTTATAACAGCAAACAGCCATGAGAAGTGCAAGGATGGGCCTGCAGGCATGCAGCTTGTTTAGAGTAAAGCCAACCTTAGAAATTATAGTCCCACTACTCATACTTCTTCACACTGTCTTCTTGATTAAGCTCCTTTAAATAAATTCAGGGTTGCATTTCTCGCTCACATAACAACACAGAGCACAGGAGAATTGCACCAGCAGGAAGTTTTGCCTGGAGACGGGGGCAATTGGTAAAAAAAAAACTTATTTGTGCAATGTAATGGTTTACTGCCTGCAAAACACCCTGAGGTCCTCCAGTGGTGTCTGTATCAGTGCAATATATTATCATTAGCTATACTCTGGTGAACACTGTAATTCAGAAGAAAGCTGAGCACTAACTGCTAATGTATCATAGCTTGCAGCACCTGCTTGTTTGTTAATATCTTAAGCAGCACTTGGTCACTTCTATGTTCAGTTATGCTCTTATCAACCATGTTAGCAGAAGAGCAAAAAAGCTGCAATAACCTTGAATTATACATCCAAGTACTGGGTCTTCTCTCCATAGTAACTTGGTAGGTGTAAAGTACTGCAGTCACATGGTTTCAGCAACCTCTTCAAGGCTACATGTGCCTTGACATGTTTCTGAGCTTAAATGTGACCAAGCCACCAGAATTTGTCAGTACAGGTAGGTGAGAGTGCAAGCAATTGCATGAAGGATAGTCAGGCTGTAAATTTGCAGTTTGCCAATCAGAAATGTAGGTTTTCTTTTGCAGTGGGTTTGTATTGCCAAGTCTTCAATTTGATATAAAACATGTTTGTATCATTCTGGTATCAGAAATCTACTTGGATGGGGGACTTGCTGGTCAGAAGCCAGCAAGGAGCCAGACCAAATGCAAACATTGGACGTCTGGCAAGGCATAGGCAGCTTGATTCATACGGATCTTTCTTATATGAAAGGATCTTTACCACATGAATCTTTTTTATATGATTTTTCTTATATGAAAGCCTGGCTACAGTTATTTGAACAAATGTGAGATGATCTACCTGCAAAGCATCAGGTGGGATGGTAGCAGCCTCAGCTCTCTCAAGTGATGGTTATGACTGCTGGCTGCATGTGGAGAGTGCTCATCCATGTGAGAAGCCTTGTGTTCCAATGGAAAATCTACAGAGAAGTGCTTGTGGCCAGTAATGGATGGAGGAAGTCAGAAGCAGAGCCTTAAGGCACCGTGGTTGTACCCTATGTCAGGCACAAGTTGTGGTGAGAGGAACAGTGATGGCCATGAGAAGGGGACTATATGGGAGAGGGAGAGTCAACTCCAGTTGAGTTGTAAACACGGTATGAGTGAGGATCACCTTCAGAAAAGCAGGGGATATCCTGTGTGAAAACAGAGAAGGTGACTGTTGTGGGGCACTCTGCCTGTGAATTTAGTGCCAAGAGGAGGTGACAAACCTACCTACCTTTTGGATCTCTCTTACACAAAGATAAACAGATTGGGAGCTGCCTGTGGAAACAAAGTTAACAGAGCAGATATTTAAGACAGGAATTTGACTCACCCCTGAGTGAGGCTGAAAAGCCTCTACCTTTATTATGCAATATAAAATTCTTCAGGAGGAAGATGTGGAAACTGCGAGAAGCAGGTGACCTGTCTAAGAGGTCAATGACAAAGGCAAAAGAAACATAAGGGGTGCAGGTGGGAAGGGAAGAACATGAGGATCTTAACATATTCGAGGCCTGTGATACATCCTAACCTTTAATAGTCTGGCAGAGTCACTGACTCAGGCTTTCTGATGGCTGGCTTAGGGTGCAGAGCGCATACAAGGGTGGGAGGAGGCTCTACGAAGGGCTTGCTGCAGCATGTTGAGTCCCACAGGGTGCCATTCCAGCTGCAGGAAATTTACTACTGACAGAGGCTTTGGAAAAAATAATGGGTGTTTACAAGGCTAAGAGGTGGCCTGAGGCACTGCATGGTACCCAAAACTCTACCCTTTCCAGCCCCTCAAAACGGGACTTATTTCAAGATAGCTATTGTCCTTTCAAGCTGTAAGAGATCAGTAAAACTGTGTACAAAGAGGCAAAGCTCAGGAAAAAAGAAGTATGGAGTGATTCCTGTCCAAGTTTTAACAGCTGTAAATCTCAAGCAGATTTCACAGGTCTATTCTGAAAATTTATATTTCGAGTTCTAGCAGCCTTCATGTTCAGAAATGGCAAATTGCCTCTATGTTCCTGCACAAATCTTCTGTAAGAACTGTGCAAAGTAAGATTTTCAGGCATGATTGCTGAAAGTAGTGCTTCAGCTGCTTATGTCACCTTTATACTTTGAAAGGAATGGCATTTCAGCACTCAGCACTCGCCCTTACCACATCCACAAAAAAACATATAAGATAGCCTTTTTTGGGCACCCCAAATGCAATCCATAAGCACTGGGAAACATACATGCAAGAGCTTCTCACTTCTTAGCTTATAGAGTAATCCCACAAGCCTGGCAGGACATCCAAGGCTGATAGCTTGGGGAAGGCTGCTGTGTGCAGAGGCAGGCCATGCTCATACCACTGCTTAGTGGGGTGGCCCCGGCCTTAGAGACTTGGGTTTGCTTCAGTCTGCATCAGCAAGCATCTTGGCACAGGCTGCTTGCCCTGCTGCTCAACCAGCAGTGAGCGGCAGTTTATAGCTTGCTCTTACCAACCTGTGCTATTTCATAACACAAAGACTCCTCCAGGTTGCTTTTAGAGTGTTGTTTTGAGCAGTAGAAAGGCAATTTCTGCAGAAGGAAAACAGCCTGAAAATTTTCCCAGAATACTTGGAGGACTTGGCCTGGTATCCACATGGCAGATAAAGTGCCTGTTTTTCAGATTTACTTTTAAATTGAAACAAGTGGAATTGGAGAAGAGGACAGAAAATGGGAGGCAGCAGGTTGCCGTGCTTTTGGGATGCCATGTTTTGTCAAGCAGAACTGCCCCACACAGACCACTTGCTGCTGCCCTTGACATTGCTGTGTTGTCATGTTGTTCCTTGGAAAGGTTATTTTTGATGCTTTTTTTCACCCTAGTATATCCATTTCTCCATCTCCCCTTTAGCCGAAGGTCCTGGTACTTATCCTGAGTGCCTTTTTGAGTAGAGTACCCTTTTTTTCCAGAGGAAGATTACAGTTTCACTGACTTGCTTTTCTAGGTAATACTGAAGCTGTCAAAAGCAGTATAAACTACCCCCACCCCCATCCTTAAGTGAATTAGGGGAGGATAGTCAAACTGCCTCTTTTCTTGGCAGTCACTAGAGAAAAATCTTTCCTGTGAAAGGGATTTTGGGCTCTAAACCATTTTGGACTCATCCTTCATGAACAGCAAACTACAGCTACAGGGGATATCTGCTTTCAGATGCTGCTATAGGCCAAAGAGAACCAAAAATAAATTTGCTGGAAATGTTTTACAGAAACAATTAAGCCTGCTAGTCTTGAATTTCTCAATTGAAAAGTCTGCCATCACAAATGGCTGGTGTAATTGCCGTCTTATAGTACTGGCATGGGCCAGAGCAAATTCAGTGATGGCACTGAGCATTCAGAGCCTTTTCAGGGAGAGAAGACCTTCTGATTTCATTTCCTCCAGCACCCCACAATGAATTCTTTCTGTTAACTGATGTTTTGGACAGTTGAATGACAGTAAAAGATTTTATGTTGAGCCACAGCCCAGATAAATATGGACTGCATCTGAACTGTCAAGTTATGGCTATTTGTCAAAGGAAAAGGTTTGAAATGCTTACATCTTTGCTGTACTTAGTAACAATGCATGTGAAATCATTTCTGTTACATAGACAGACATTCATACTTTCCAAAGCATTCAGTAATTAGAACTGAGTGATGTTTCCAATGTGCCCATTAAGGATGGCTGCTGTCCAAATGTAGCACTTCAGGACATTGACAGATTCATTTGTTAGCAGCATAGATACTGGCTTTTGAGTTGTGTGTGTTCATGTAGCTCCCTCTTCCTCCTTCTCTCCCCCGAGTGGCTTGTAATAATTAAACACTCAAATCCTCATTGAAATAAATGAAAACTAGGGAATTTGCTCCCTTGGGTGCAATATTATAACTGCAGAGGCTTGCTGGCTACAGTACTTTGCAGGTATCTCAGATACTGACACCCTCCATCCACTTTCATGTCAGGTGTAGTCTGCAGCTGGGGTGCTGCTGTTCCCTGTTTCACTTTTCCTCCCACTGAAAATGACTCAAGGATACCCCTGTCTCTGGTCCTCACTTCTACAAGTGACTTTTTTTTACTTTTGCATGGAACTGTCAAAAACCAGGAATGGCCAGAGGTGAGGTGATGCCCATGTGCCTTGGCTTCTTTATGTCACAGCTGAGCAAGCATATAAGGGGCAGAAGGGCCTGAATTTGGCTGTGCCTAAGTATGAAGTCAGCGGTGCTGGTGACCTTTGTATGCAGCAAACCAGCCAGTTAATTGTACAGATCCTTTCATATCTTATTTCAGAACTGGTGATGTTCCCAGTTTGAAAGTCAAAGTGAATGGATTTAGGTCCTGCACAATACATCAAAGTTCTTGAATTCTTCCTCACAGGACAATCAAAGCCTACTTTTAAATAAAAGCAATTTTCAAGTGTGAGAGGTGGGAAATCTCTAACAAAGTCCTGATGAAGACTGATGAGATCCATCCGCGGGTCCTGAAGGAGCTGGCAAATGAAGTTATGAAGCCGCTGGCCATCATATTTGAGAAATTATGGCAGTCAGGTGAAGTTCCCAATGACTGGAAAAAGGGAAATATAACCCCCATTTTCAAGAAGGGGAAAATGGATGACCTGGGGAATTACAGACCAGTCAGTCTCACCTCTGTGCCTGGCAAAATCTTGGAGCAGATTCTCCTGGAAGGCATGCTAAGGCACATGAAAAACAACAAGGGGCTTGGTGACAGCCAGCATGGCTTCACTAAGGGCAAACCCTGCCTGACCAATTTGGTGGCCTTCTGTGACGGGGCTACAGAGCTGATGGACAGGGGTAGAGCAGGTGATGTCATCTACATGGACTTGTGCAAAGCGTTCGAAATTGTCCCACACAACATCCTTGTCTCTAAATTGGAGAGACATCAATTAGATGGATGGACCACTCGGTGGATAAAGAACTGGCTGGATGGCCGCACACAAAGAGTTGTGGTCAATGGCTCAATGTCTGGCTGGAGACCAGTTATGAGTGGTGTCCCTCAGGGATCAGTGTTGGGACCCGTCTTGTTGAACATCTTTGTCGGTGACATGCACAGTGTGATTGAGTGCGCCCTCAGCAAGTTTGCCGATGACACCAAGCTGTGTGGTTCGGTTGATACACTGGAGGGAAGGAATGCCATCCAGAGGGACCTTGACACGCTTGTGAGGTGGGCTGATGCCAACCTCATGAAGTTTAACTATGCCAAGTGCAAGGTCCTACACCTGGGTCGGAGCAATCCCAGGCACAGCTACAGGTTGGGCAGAGAAGAGATTCAGAGCAGCCCTGCAGAGAAGGACTTGGGGGTGTTGGTCAATGAGAAAATGAACATGAGCCAGCTTCAGTGTGCGCTCGCAGCCCAGAAAGCCAACCGTATCCTGGACTGCATCAAAAGGAGCGTGACCAGCAGGTTGAAGGAGGTGATCCTACCCCTCTACTCTGCTCTTGTGAGACCTCACTTGGTGTATTGTGTGCAGTTCTGGTGTCCACAACATTAAAAGGACATGAAATTGTTGGAACAAGTCCAGAGAAGGGCCATGAGGATGATCAGGGGACTGGAGCACCTCCTGTATGAAGACAGGCTGAGGAAGTTGGGGCTGTTCAGCCTGGAGAAGAGAAGGCTGCGTGGAGACCTCATAGCAGCCTTCCAGTATCTGAAGGGGGCCTACAGGGATGCTGGAGAGGGACTCTTCATTAGGGACTGTAGTGATAGGACAAGGGGTAACGGGTTCAAACTTAAACAGGGGAAGTTTAGATTGGATATAAGAAGGAAATTCTTTCCTGTTAGGGTGGTGAGGCACTGGAGTGGGTTGCCCAGGGAGGTTGTGAATGCTCCATCCCTGGCAGTGTTCAAGACCAGGTTGGACGAGGCCTTGGGTGATATGGTTTAGTGTGAGGTGTCCCTGCCCATGGCAGGGGGGTTGGAACTAGATGATCTTAAGGTCCTTTCCAACCCTAACTATTCTATGATTCTATGAAAGTGATTGCCTAGAGAAGTAACAGTGCAAAGAATATGTTCAGTGTAGTAAGAAATTCTCTTGCTTCTCTCAAAATGACTCTAAATTGCTGAGACAAGCGTAGTATATTGAGCACACAGCACTAGGAAAATGTCAATGAGCAAAGTTAGCTGTGCATTACAAATGAAGCAGTAATTAAGAGCACGTATTCTATACTCTCTGTCCCTTCCATCTTCCGTAATTTTCACTGTCTACGGTTGCATTCACTAGCCTTAGATTTAATAAGTTTCTTCCATCAGAGACATATACTTCTGGTAAAGAAGTTCAAAACAGAGTAAGTTGAGAAAGCAGATAAGATCTTCTAAGGTCGCTTCAGCATATAGCAATTTTGAGCTATAAATACAGCAAGGATCAGAGTATTTGCTTGGGTATTGCTGGGACTCACATTTCAACCTTATGGGTTGTCAAAGTAATGAACTGTGTGAGAGCACTGTTCAAGATTTATGAAATCCATGGCACAAACATGGTGGGGTCCCTTCTCTGTTTCCATTGTTTGACTATTTCATATTGTTCTGAAAGGAGAAGTGACATCATCATTACCTATTTAATAAAAATGGACAGAGATGGGAAAATCCTATGTGCTTACCTACAGGTATAGACCTGCATACCAGCTGGATATTTACTAACCAAAGTCCTTCTGAAGATGGCATTGTCTTCAGAAAGCCTTACAGTCCTCTGAGGTACAACCTAAACTATTTTTTTCACAACTCGCCAAGAATGAGCCACCCCTAAGAGCTTCAGCATCTTTGTGTGTTCAGTGTACCCCATCACTGGGGTCCCAAGAGCATTCTCATGGCCTTGTTTGGTCTTTCAGGCACTCCAGAGAGGAAACACTTTTCTTCCCTTCTTCATCAGAAAGTGCAAAAATATTTGAGTTTCTAGCATGCTATAGTGATCTGGAAAATCACTGTGGTTTGTATGCAGAATAAACTCAGAGAGTGGATGGTTTAACTCAGTTTCTCTTTCTCCTACTGTTTTCTAGGCTCTGAGCCATAGACAGTTCCCAGCACCAGTGTTTAGACATGGAAAGAAGGATGTGGATTTTCAGATTTCCTAGTGCATTTTTAAAAGACCATCTGGGAGTGTCATAAAGAAAGCTGCCAGATGCTGAGCCCTCTGTGGAAGCTGGTCTCATATGCAGAAACGCAAAGGATTACCCCACATAAAGGAGCCACACTTTCTCATTAGATCAATGAATTTTTGACAGTGTGTTCTTCAAGGCAGCATGGGTTGGACAGGCTTTTAGAAGTTCCTCTGCCCTGTATTGCCATATCTTGCCCTGAGAACAGCACTCATGGGGCAATCCAGAGCAACCTAGAAATTACTTTCTTCTGACTTCTTGAGAAATTTTACTTGAAGATGCGCCAATGTGTGCATGAAAATTAACCAGGGCAATATGCTTAATTCTTCCAGTTGGCATTCTGACTCTGTGATGCAAACTGAAGCCAGGTCAGTTCTTTGAGTCATTTTTTGTCTTCTTGTAAGTGCATCCTTTATCCCAGGCTAGATGATTTTTTTTTTTTTTTTCCTTTTGGGTCACAAGCATGTGCCTGAGGTTCTGGGGCCACTTGCTGACATCTGCTACAAATGCCTTTTTAGTGGCTAAGGCATTCAGTAAGTGAGCATACAGCGCTACATTCAGAGCTAAGAAACTTACACGAATAACTTGCCACACAGAAAATTTGCACAGGAATGTCTGCCACTGGGGGGAGGATTAATTTTGCTATGCATTTCTAACCAGTATCCCCTTCTGAAAAT